>NW_005871097.1:2586523-2972754 GCF_000147115.1 Myotis lucifugus
GAAGAAAAAAATTACCTTGCTGTACAAAACCTACATGAGGCTTATTTTAGTGGAAGAGGAAAGCAGGCCATATCGACAGGCCATTGGGGTTGAAGGGAGCATCACCAGGAGCAGGGCCAGGGACCCAGGCCTTTCCAGAATTCCTATATTGGGATAGAGGCCAGAGGAGGAAACTTTGAAGCTCACACTGGGTCGGCTGGTTTCTGGGGGTGGAATCTGTCCATGATAGCCCTTATCAGTAAGATGGCTTCCCTTGAGGCTGAGTTCACCTTTCCAGAGACCTCACTCCTGTAGTCCTAGGGTCCTCACAGGTCCCCCAAAAAGGCAATTGCCTCTGCCTTGAGTTTCTATGAGGTAACTAACCCTTGCCCACCATACCAAGTACTCATTCCTAAAACATTTGTGCAGGAGGGCTTTCTGCTGTGGACTGGGGGCTTGTGGTCATCTTGATAGCTGCTTCTGTGGTGCAAATGCATTCAAATCACCAAATAAAATCAGTCCCCTCTCAGGAACACGATCTTTGAGAGAGATTCTCAACATGCCCCAGTGCCATTGTCCCAATTTCCACCTCAGAAACAGGTTTTGCCTGAGATAGTCTCAGGGACCCTACCGTGGATCAGTGGGGGTTCACAGTCAAATCCTGAAGTTCCTTCAGTTTGAGTTTGTGCAGGCATTTCAGGGGGCCCGTGAGATCATTTAGGATGTGGCTGAAGGCATTAAGAAGGAGAGTATTAGGTTGTTTGTGTGTGTGTATGAGTGTGCGTGTGTGTGTGTGTGTGTGTGTGTGTGTGAGTTAGAAAGTGTCAAATGCCCACAGTGAGAAAATAGATGGACTCTAGGACCTGGACAATAGTTAATTTATCTGAGTGGTCAAGTGTTTTCACTTTTTAAATTAAGCCATAAATGAATCCTCATATAAAAATGTCCACTTATATGGAGGCCCATAGAGTGAAATGAGTGCTTTGTGCAATGCTCTGAAAGCAGCAGGCCTGAGAGGTAGGCATGGCTGGTGGAAATGTCTGGTGGGGCACAAAAGCAGGGTGGGTCACTGACTGAAGTTAGGCCTCAGGTCATCTTCTTCAGACTATAAATCCTTATAAGGAAAGCAGCACACATGTGGCTTTGCTTGGTTCTTTTTCTGGGTATGTCAGAGAAACACAGGAACCCAGGATGAATTCATAAACACTCACCCCTGTCAGACTTCTTCCTGTCCACAAAGTGCTTTTGCATCCACTGTCTCCTTGGAGGCTTCTACTGGCTGGTGAAGGTAGGTGGCTGCCATGTTACCCTCCATGATTCCTGTGGGGCCTGGCCCTCTGGTCTTTCCACAATGAGTGTGGTGACATCTGTTTTCATTGGCCTCAGGGAAGTTTTAGTTAGCCTTTCAGGGCTGCAGTTTCCTCATCTAAGAAAAGAGTCAGGAAGAGGATAGAAATGTAAGCTTTAATGCCCCTTCCAGTCTTAAATTGCCATGATTCTATAAATTGTGGGCCTATAGCAAGAGCCTGGGCATGAGAAGACCAAGCTCAGAAGGGTATAGATATTCATTCATGCTCTCTTTCATTCTGAGCACCTGCTATTCACAGGTACAGATACAAAGATGAGGTGGTGAGACAGTTCTTTCCTCCTGAAGACACGAGTAAATAGGCAATCCCAGTATGAAGAGAAGGTCAGGACTAGACAAGGATAAGCCGGGGTTCTGTGGGAGCTCAGTGAGTTGGGGGATGTCTCAGAGGATAAGACCCCAAAGTCTAACAGGTGAGCAGGAGTTTTCTGGGTGATGGCAAAGGCCAAAGAGGGCTCCAGACTGAGGGGAAGATCCTGGGATAATCCACCCCTGGCATACTTAGTTCTTTGTAATAGTAAGATGAAGGGTTTAGGTCTCTGAGCCCAATTGCTGCCCCAGACAGTCCCGTCCCAACTCCCCATCTACCCTGGACCCTGAGGCTTTTCCTCAGCATCTCCATCCAGGAGGCACATGGCTTACACTGGGCTGGACCCAACCCCTAGTCCCCAGCCCTCCCTCCCCAGCCAAGGGCCAAGAGGGTAAGAGTCTCCTGAAACCTGCAGATCCAGATTGCCCACTTCTCACTGCCATGCTGCCTTGTTAACCAACCTGCCCCACACCCCTAGTGGTAATGGGCACAGGAGAATGGGTGGGTGACTTCATTTAAATCCATTTGCCAACAATGTTTTAAAACTCCAAAAAAAATGTCCCCGGTAGCCTCTGAAGAAATCACTGCCCCCTTCTGCTTGAGCACTAGTTGATGGCTCTTGAAACACTCCTTGATTTGACTAACTTCTTTGCGCACCCCACACCCCATCCTAATCAGCATGGAGGACAGGCCTTCTCATTCTCTCTAGTTATTATCTTACTTCACGGCTCATCTGAGGGAGAGAGACTTCCCCCTTTGAAACTGCATCCCTGAGCTAGTTGTTATCCTCAGGGCATGCTCTGCCCATACTGGGTGCACTCAGGCCCCCCATCTGCTGTCCCTTAGTTAAGGTGCCTGCTAGCAGGGTGAATGACAGGGCAGGAGGAGCAGAGAGAAAGAGGTACCTGGTACCTGGTGGAGAGCTGGGACTCACTGCTGGAGGAAAGGCAATATCAGCAGGGGGTGGCTTTCTAGAGAAAGGGCTAGGGTGCTCTCAGGGCTTACATTGGCTGAATCATCAGACAGGTCCAAAGCTATCATGCGGAAGGAGGCGGAAGTGAGATTTTGTCCCTTTGTCCCTAAGGTGCACACTGCTCACCCCCACTGCATTGTGCCCTGTCCTGCAATCCATCCGGCCTCAGCCCTGTTCACAGAGACTTGAGGCCCTGGCAAGGGGGTCTGATGGCCTCCCTGGAACTCATGGATACTGACTTACCCTCCCACCCACATGACATCTGTCTCAGGAAGGCAGGGTGTGGTAGATGGGTAACTAGAAGCAGGCTGAGAAAATAGAGGCCTCCTAGCCATCCTGTAACACAACCATAGCCTCTTTGGGCTGCACTCACTGCCCAGGGATAGGAACTCTGGGGATCCTTCAGCTCCTTCCCTGACAAAAGGGACTGAGGAGGTCCCTGGTAGAAAAAAGAGATGAGCAAATAGTTCAATGACTTTCTGGAAGGAACCTGGCCACTACTTTGAATAAATGTTATTCTCAAGCACTCTCTCGCACACACCTCTGCAGGGAACTGCACTTGGTGTTGAATGAGGAACTATAGGGGCCTCTCTGCCAAGAAACAAAATGCATGGAGGGGTGTTTGTGGTCCTCACAGCTTCCACAGGGACAAGGAGCCTGGAATTGACCCTGAATTCTAATCCTCCTCACACTCTGAGCAGGAAGGTTCCAGGGAAGTTGCAGGCCTAGTACCAGGGCTTTTGCAGGAAGAAGTGAGAGCTGGCACCTAAGCTGAATGTGTGTGCCAGGAGCAGGGGAAGGAGACATTGAGAAGTTGCTGTCTCTCCCTTGGTGGGGGGAGTGTTAAGGGAGGCAGAGAAGGAGGGAGGCCACCACATTTGGAAGGGTGGATAGGTACAGCCCATTATGACAAAAACAGTTTCACTGCTTGATTAATCCTAAGCCCACAGGAAACACAGAACATGACTTCTCTCAGTGACTTCCCTTGCAGGTCATCAGAAGCTACCTCAGATGGGTGGTCATGGGTGCCTTCTCTGACTGCTGTCCTTGTCCTTGCCAACCCCACCCAGCTTCTCTTCAGCCTTTTCTCACCACTTCCTGAGAGTTCTGGCCAGTAAGAGGGACGGGGCAGACCCTACTCAAGGAGATCTTAGGTTCTCAGGGCCTTTGCAGGGCTGCTAGCGAGTAGCCCACAAAGCTTTGTTCTGATGTTGCTGCCGCCTCTTCTGGCATAATTTTGATGCCTTCTAATGCTAGCAAATCTCTGTCTAATCAAAGGCATGTGTCCACACTAGACTGTAATCTACTTGAAGGCAGGAACCTTGTCTGTCTGGCCCATGACAGCATTTCTAGCCCCCAGAAAGTACTGGTATGCAGTAAGCATTCAACAAATTAATTGGTTAGTTGAATGAATGAATGAATGCCTGCATGCAGCAATGAATGAATGGTGTATTGGAAATATGGTGCTTTCTGGACTGAATCAGGGAGAATTCCTCTCAGGAAAAACAGGCCCTGCAGCTTGGGCAAGGTCCCTCATCCTCCTGGGGACAGGCTGCCTCCCTACTCTGCCCCAAGTGCACTATTGGCCTGCATGCTGGGTCACCTTGTGGTTTCCAGAGGGCACTTTGCCCCTAAAGAGTCAGGCTCTGGACGCTTCTTCAGAGGCACCACAGTGCACCCTGCCAAGGGCATCATCCACCAGTCTTCCTCCACAAAGTGATGCTTTGCATAGCATCCTTCCTCTTGCCTTCCCCTCCTCATGCTTCACAGAAACTCCTTGTTCTCTGCATTTGACACATTTGAATGACCTAGAAACATCACAGAGTTGTTCATTTGTTAAAGATGCTTCCTGTAGCAATGTCTTGTTTGTTTATTTCTAATCCCATGGTGTGTTGGGCCACCTCTCTTACTTGTTTTTGAGGTTGTGCTGGTAACTTGGTGGTGAGCAAGGAAAGACTAGATGATCACAGGACTAACGTCTATACAGTTC
The DNA here is from genome assembly GCF_000147115.1 of Myotis lucifugus. Taxonomy (NCBI): domain Eukaryota; kingdom Metazoa; phylum Chordata; class Mammalia; order Chiroptera; family Vespertilionidae; genus Myotis; species Myotis lucifugus. The sequence goes on from NW_005871097.1 coordinate 2,591,142, forward strand.
AGAGAGGTGAGGTCTAGAATCAGAGATGCAGAGTGAGACTGAGGATTATTGAATTATTATTGATCCCAACCAGACTCCAGGGCTGCACAGATCCTGGAGTTATACATGGTGCCTGCCTTCTCCATGGTAACCAGGCTAAATATGGAGGCGTTTCCATGGAGAGTCATATTGGCAGCTGCAGCCCTGCTTCCTCCAGGAAGCACCTGTGCTGGGTTCTTTGGCCTCTCCAATGGCCAGTGCAATGGACATTAAGAGAGTGTATCTCACCTCTGAGGATGCTTGTTTCCAACAAGTGATTCATTTCTCCAGCCCTAGAATCATCAATATCCCCTCCTTTTGACAGCTAGACGTTAGGAGAGGTTACAGATCAAACAGATGGCGGCGAAAGTGACGTTGGATCCTATGAGCATTCATGCAAGTTTTGCATCTTCACTGGTGGAAAATTATGAAGAAAGGGGATGTCACTGGTAGGAGGGAGATGGTGATACAACTGTAATGACTCTCTTCTCTAAGTGCACTGCTCTTCCCCTTATCAAGCCTCTTTTGGAATAATTATTACTACAGAGTTTTGTTTTTAATTTTTTAAAAAAAATTCAATTACAGTTTTGGGATGGCCCTCTTTCATTTTCATAGAATATTCTAATGTGGTGGGGTTTTTTATGAAAGGACAGACTCTACTGCCTATTTGAATTTGAACAAGTCACATATCTGCATATCTTAACTGTCTGATATAGCAAAGTGGAATGACTCTTTGTGTGTTGAAGGCTAAAAATATAAGCTGAGTATGATGGTTAAAATACTCTGTTTAACCCCACTTAGCAATTTAGTCATTACATCATCTCTGTTTATATCAAAATCCTCTGTTAAATTGGGGCTCTTCACGCACAGCTGATCACATGAGTGTGTTCGTATATATTAGGAAATGCCTATAACATGTATGTATACATAGAGAGATGAGTGTACTCCATGGTTAACTAAGACATGGAAACTAAGACATGTGAAGATAGCTCTTAGGGCAATTATAAATTGTCTCTGAAGGAAAATTCATATTGTGTGTTCTATGTTGCAGGTTGAGTGACATCAAAGGTGAGTGATGGATGATCTGCAGTCACAGAACCTCTCCATGGACATGACCAACTCCTCTCCTGCCTTGGCCAATAACAGACTGGAGAATGGTATGGCCCAGCTGATCACCACAGAGGCCTGGAACATCAACTCCACAGACCTGGTAAAGAAGGCGCTGGTGACGGTGCCGGCCCCATCCATTCTGAACCCCCCAGCTGAGTCCCAGAGCGGCATGGCTCTAAAAGTGGCGGCCACCGTGTTGCAGCCCCTGTGCCTTGGGGAGAGCCCGGTGGTGATGCCCATTCACATGCAGGTGGAGGGAAGCTCTGCACCTGAGCTCAACCCTAATGGCAATGCCACCTATGTTATGACCACACAGGGCCCTGTGCAGCTGCCCGTGGTGCTGGAGCAGCATGTCTTTCAGCACCTCAACTCCCCTCTGGTCCTGCCACAGGAGGCCCCATGCTCCTCCAGTGCCATCCACAACAACCTCTTCCAGGCAGCCGAGGACCCCGAGGCCCAGCCCCAGCTCCTGGACTTGCGCATCCCCAGCCAGCCACAGGAGCCCACATTGCCATTTGAAGCTGTGCTCCAGAATTTGTTTCCCTCACAGAGCACTCTTGGCTCCCCACCCTGTCAGCCTCCTCCTGGATATGCCCCTGTGCCCCCCCAGCCCTTTAACTCCCCCTTGTCCCCCCTGGTCCCTCCAGCCACCCTCTTGGTGCCCTACCCTGTGATTGTCCCCTTGCCTGTACCCATCCCCATTCCCATCCCCATCCCAGTGCCTCAGAGTTCTGAGTCCAAGTTCAGCCCCAGTTTATCCAAGCCGCCATCTTCCTTTGGACTACACCCCTTTAAAGGCACTCAGACCCCTCTGGAGAAGGAGGAACTGAAGCCCTTTGACATCCTCCAGCCCAAGGAGTATTTCCAGCTCAACCGCCACACAGTCATCAAGATGGGGAGTGAGAATGAGGCCCTGGATCTCTCCATGAAGTCAGTGCCCTGGCTCAAGGCTGGCGCAGTCAGTCCCCCAATCTGCCAGGAGGATGCAGCCCTAGACCTGTCTCTGACAGCCCACCGGAAGTCTGAGCCTCCCCCTGAGACTCTGTATAATAGCAGCAGGTCAGTGGACAGCTCATGTCACAAGGTGCAGGAGAAACTGCACAGAGGCATGGAGATGCCCTTTGCCCCTGCCACACCCCATGAAGCCTCAGCCATGATGGATAGCCACCTGGGCAGCAGTGACACCACCCAGCCGTTCAGCCAGCCCAGCCAGCCCAGCAGCGAGGTCAAGGCTGAAAATAACATTGAGATGGTGAGCAACTCCCAGGCGGCCAAGGTGATTGTCTCGGTGGAAGATGCCATGCCTACTATCTTCTGTGGCAAGATCAAAGGTCTCTCGGGCGTGTCCACCAAAAACTTCTCCTTCAAAAGAGAAGATTCTGTATTTCAGGGCTACGACATCAACAGTCAAGGAGAAGAGTCCATGGGAAACACAGAGCCCCTTAGGAAACCTGTCAAAAGCCGGAGCATAAAATTCAAGAAAATGAATTCCCAGGAAATACACATGCTCCCGATCAAAAAACAACGGCTGGCCACCTTTTTTCCAAGAAAGTAAATAATGTGCGTGTGGTTTTTTTTTAATTTTATGATTATAATATGGAGAAAGGTGCATTGGTTTTATAAAAAGGCATTTAAAACAAATTATCTTTGTTAATTATTTTGGGGGGTAATTCGGAAGCAGGAAGGCGAATTGGCTCTAGAGGCCCTGTAAGCTAGCATCATTTTCTTTTTTTTATTTTTGACTTTTCACAAATGAGTAAATAAGAGCAACCTATTTTTCAAGCAAATTGCACATTTTTTGCAGCTTTAATGGAATATTGGGTGAATCAGAAGGGTAAAAAAGCTATTTTCATTGCCACAAAGTGCTTTGATGATGTAATACCTAATAAAGGGTAGGCTGAATATTTCACAATAAATGTTTGTTTGCACTAATTGGTTACAGTATTCTATCATTTTTAAATTTTGCATTCCTTAACTGACATTGTTTGGCCCAAGCTGTAGCTTGTAAAGCACTACAAGTTCTCTGTGTTTAGAGACCTAAGCTCTTCAGGCATGTTGGGCAAAGAAGAATTCTATTGGCCTATGCCTCCACACAAAGAGGATTAGGAATATGTATGACCTTAATCAAGTCACTTCCCCCTCTAGCTCTCAGTTTCTTCATTTGTAAAAATGTGGCAAAGGGTGTGGGGTTAGAGGAGTTGAGTTTCAAGTACCCAAGGCCACTTTCAGTTCACAGAGACCCTAGTGTGTAAAATTCTGTGTCTGAATGTTCTCTAAAAGGATGGTTTTTAGCTGGAAATGACCTTATTTTCAAGGGCAATAAAAGCATTTTTCTGAATGACCAAAAGTCTTGAAAATCAAACATATTACTGAAGGCCACTCAGAAAGAGAGGAAAATTTGTTGCTGGTGGATGTGGAGATGTCTTACCAGTACAGTATTCCGGGCCCTAGGTAGATATTTGGGAGTAGGGTCTGAGAGGGAAGAGAAAGTCATTTCTTATTAGTTTAGCACAGTGGTTATCACCTGGGGGTGGTCATGGCCCCCGGGGAACATCTGGCAATGCCTAAAGATACTTAGGGTTGTCACAGCTGGGGAAGAAGGTGCTGCTGGCACCTGGTGGGTAGCATCCCACAACACACAGGACAGCACCCACCAGAGAGAGCGATTCAGCCCAAATGTCACTGGTGCCATGGCCGAGAACCCCTGTTTATGCCATTTCTTGATAGGTAGAAGCGATGCACCTGGAAGGGGCATTCTGCTCTCCTTGGACAGCCTAAAGCCAACCACACAAGTGAAGAACTGTGAGTGTGCATTTCAAACAGACTTGCTAGGTGCCACCTCACAGTTGTGTCTGGAATTGTGCTGGCAAGAGACTGATCATGGCATGCCTTCTTTTAAACTTAAAGCTCTTTCTTTCACTTTTTGCAATTAGTATGTATCCAGCTGTTACTGTGAACACAAACAGGAGGAAAAGCAGTTGCAAGGCTGTTCTTTTATTACCAGGCCTCTGTGTGTAAGATTACAGCTTTAGCTGGTCCTGTACCATACACCAAAAATGGCTTTTCTTTTTCCTGCTCTTTTCCTGTGTTGTTAAATTTTCTTTTTCCAAGTGGGACATGATGATAAATAATGAAATAGCTGTTTTTATCAGGCTAACTAGTCGGTTCTTTTGCCCTAGCCAGACTCCATCCTTTCAGCATATACATGGTGCAGTCTTTTTCCATTTTCACCCCCATTGTGGATTTCCTGAGCATGGCATGTGTATTCTAGTTTCAAATACAACCGACACAAATGTGCCTAGGGACTAGCATTTCCCGTCCACCTGAGATCTGTTCTCACCATGTTTGTGGTTGTTTCTGCTGCCCCCCACAGCATCAGGCAGTTGTTCTACACCAGCCAGCAGGGTACTCCAACTTCACAGAGTACTGGCAAGAGCTGCTTCTTCTCCATCTTCAAGGAAACAGAATTCTCAATTTTCCATTTAGAAGCAAGTGCTTAAAGCTGAGTGACATACAGGTGGAAAAGAAGGCATTGGTAGGCTGTAATTACATTATAAAACCTCAAGCCACAGATTTCTCTTTGTTGTGTCTGGCAATGTCCTTTTCTCTTCAGATGTCAGCTCCAGTTGGGTGATAAATGTGGGCTCCGCAGCCAACCCTTGGTGTTGAGCCACTGTGAGCTATCCCCCAGCCCTGGGATAGGTACCTGCAACAGGCCTCCCCACCCACCCCAGCTAACCTCATCCATGAGCCTTGCCATTTACCTCTGGGAGCTTCTTGGGGAGAGGCTGTTGTGGTGTTGCATTGGGATACTTGCCCATTGAGATCTGTGAAGGCTACACCTAGAGTATTGTATTGGTACCAGGGTTGTACTGGGGCAGTATATCTTTTGCCTGCTCCCCTTCCCAGCCTTCGCTGGAGACGAGTCCACTTGGCTACGTGCATGTCAGGGAATCAAGAGGAGGGCAAAGTCTTGCTGTGGCCAGAGTGAGCCTAGCATTCCCTGATGGTTCAATGCCTTGCTTCTACTCCAGTCAGAACTTTGCAACCTTTCACACAAACAAATAAGAACCATCAGCCTGGAACCATGGTGCCTGGTCTGAGGCACATGATCCCCACAGGGCTCACAGAGTGGGCCATTGGCAAACTCTCAGGCCCCATCATTTTTTGGCTTCAGACAGGCAGCTATGGTGATCTTTATGTCTCCAACCCTCACAACTGTCTCCAGCTAACCCACTTACAGGCTTCTGTCATACAGGATTTCCATCAAGCTTTATCTCATGACCTAATAATTTCTCATTTCTACACACACACACACACACACACACACACACACACACACACACACAATGTTTGGGCCAACTAACCTAAAGAACAGCTTTTCAGAGTTGTTTAAAAAAAGAGGATTAGTCCCCAGGGATGTTGATATTTGCTATTTGCTCAGACTTGTCAAGATGGCTTCAGCTGGCTTCAGTTCAGACATGATAAAAAATTGGAACAAGTTACAAAGATCCATATTTAGGGGTACTGATCTTGTTGATAAAGTAAAAACTAGTTGATTTGGAGGAAAAAAGAAAGATTTAGAGAGGATACAGTTAATGTCTCAACCACGGAAGTCCTTGAGAGTGAGTTGAAAATTCTAAAGTGTGGTCAAAAATTTGTTTATATTTGAAGGCAAAACTCTCATACTTTAAGCATGAAAAAGTATGTTATCAATGGTGAAAACTCCAAACAAAAGGAAGGAAGGAAGGAGGAAGGAAGAAAGGAAGGAAGGAAGGAAGGAAGGAAGGAAGGAAGGAAGGGAGGAAGGGAGGAAGGGAGAAAGGTAGCCAGCTACTGACAGAGCATGTCAATATAATCATGAATAATCATAAATAGCAAATTAATTTTAAAAAACAAGAAAAGATTTAGAGTCCATTTTAGAAGTGTGGAAATTGAAGCTCAGAAGAGTTTTCTGCTTTCGGTTTTTAAGCATCAACAACTCAAAAGTATGTACTTTGTGATGATTCTTAAATATTGGGTTTGAAGCCCAATGAACCCACAGGAATTTGGATCCTTTGGGGGCAAAAACCAGTATAAATTAGTGAAGAGTCTGAATTACAGATATTTTTCAATTATTTTCAAGACAATCCCAGTTAACTGGAATGCCCAGAGCACTTGGCACAATGATAAAGGGAGATTTTGAGTTGAAGGGTGAGGATGCCAAGCCTCTAAAAGCCACACTCAAAAGCTGCTAAGCTAAAAACTTGAACAGCAGGGGAAAAAGCATTAGAGGTCATTCTGGCCAAATTTACTCCTCATTAAATAAAAAAGGCAATTTTCCAGAGCAGCTCACTATCGCCAGGTCAAATAACTGACCTCCCACATCAACGAAACAAAATAGGGTGTATTTGAGGTCCTTAGGGTGCCACTTTAATAAATTGGTATTTTATTTTAATTAACATTATTGGTTGATTTTATAGCAACTAGTATATAAGAGTGCTTGAAATAACTAGTTCCAAAATATTGCAAATAATTCATCTGCAACTGTTATTAAACCAGGGGATTTCTAAGTAAAGTAAGATTTTAACTATGCCCTGCTGAAATTATGAATAAGTTCAAGGTAAAGGAAAAGAACCATTAAGGTTTACTATATATTCCCAACTTGTAGGTTATTTTCTACCCAACTATTTTAATCTATATATACATTCAAATAAAAATATAGGCTAACACTGCTGATAAAGATGATAAAAGATACTGTCCTCCTGCTAAATATTTCTTAAATATAAGGTTTGATAACGAGTTTATTAGTAAGAATGTAATGAATGCTTTACATTGATAGCACCATGCTGTCAGTCCCAAATAGAATTAGGAAATTCGGTTTTACTTATAATTGCTTCAGATAAGGAACTTGAAGAGTTTCGTTTTCAATGTAGAAATTTTCATTAGCATACATTTCAAGTCATATTAAGAAACACTGCAATGAACAGACAAAATTCTTTGAGAGCAGGGACTGAATCTTAATTCTTTATCTCAAAGTTTCTCCACCTCTGCACTACTGACATTTGGGACAATGATTCTCTGTTGAAGGGCACTGTCCTGTGCACTGTAGGATGTTTAGCAGCATCTCTGACCAGTAACACCCTTCCCCCTGCCCAATTGTGAACAAAGATGCCTCCAGACCTTGCCAACAGTCCCCTGGAGGGCAAAATCACCCCTGGTTAAGAACCACTGCTTTATCTCTAGGGTCTCTCTTATAACCGGCCCACAGCAGGAGCTCAAAATTCTTTGAAGAAGAATTTATCAAACAATCAGGGAGAGATCTGTAGCTGTGGGCTCTGATGCCCCTGACATATTTTCTGGTTTACTACCATGAGGCTGATATGAGCAGGAAAATTTTATTTACAACCTCTGTTCATTGATCCAAAGGGCCATCACTCATCTAGCATGTAACAGGGCTATCTAGAAGCTTCTCCCTAGTAAACGGGGTTCAGCTGGTCAATACATCAGAAAGGTTGGGCACTCAGCCAGTTCTGAAGGGATGCCTGATTATTTTACCAACACCGTGAAACTGGGAGAACCCATTATTCAAAACTCACCCTGTGATGACCATTCATCAGTCTTATTTCCTAGGATGACATAACCCAGAAATTTACAAACATTACAAGGAAGTTGGGTGTGTTTTTCCCCCTCATGTTTTACCTAAATCCTCTTGCTGTAATCAAGCCCAGTTTTTTGTTTGTCCTTAATAGAAACATAGGCCAAATATCATCCTTTTAGTAGTTCCCTATTTTAAACACCAGACCTTTCCGCAGCCTCCTTCCCTAGGACTCAAGTCCCATCTCTTTTCATGCCCTGTGAGCTACTACTTTATAATCCTCTTGTCATCTTAGTTGATCTTTCCCCAATTTCTCCATTTACTTTGTAGAGTCAAGAACCCCAGGTAGGTGATGATAATGTTCTAAAATTGATTGTGGTGATGGTTGTACAACTCTGTGGATATACTAAAAAACATTGAATTGTACACTTTACATGGGTGAATTGTATATGTGAATTATATGTCAATAAAGCTGTTACCTTTGTAAAAATAATAAAAGAACCCCAGATAGAAATTGAGACCTGATTGTGGGTTCCAGCAAAGCCTGTTGGAACTAAATAGTTACTTCCCATCTTTCATCAGTTATATATCTGTTAGTATATCTCTACTTCCCATTGTGTCCCACCATCTTTGATTAGTTCTATGCCTGTTAATACAGCCTCACTTCCCTTTGGACCCCACCTATCTGACTTTCCCAGGTTTCTCTTTATGGTCCAAACTTTGCTTAGAACATAATCCCCCATGTCTCATTTCTTAGAATCTGGAATTTCTTCCTCTCATTGGTTTGCCCTGAACAGGCCTTCCCAGGCCTACAGTTTGGTCCTCTCCATTTCTCTACTAAGGTTAAATTATATTTGGCCATAGTAGACCTCTTAATTCAAACAAAATCACATGAACAACCAGTGTATAAAAAATTCACAGAACAGAAACTGCTCTGGTCTGACTTCCCCCTCATCCTACAGGGCTTTCACCCATGGTTGTCCATAGTTACTGTACAATGGTGGCACTGTACATGCCCTAGCAACGCAGCTTTTGCCGTTCCACTCAACACCTCCATCAGGACTCTGATATCAGGGTGGCGTGCCTTCTACTGTTTCATCTTACATCTTATCCAGGTGTAGAAGGGGCATTCAGGACACATATTATCTAATAACCTCTGAACTCAGAATTAGGTGAGCAGGTTCCCAACCATCATTCCCTCCTCCAGAATGGGAGCTGTGTCCAAGGGCAAAGAAACAGTCAAGGATCCAAGTACTATCCTCACTAAACAAAACTCAGCTCCTGATTACAGGATGTCAGCAGGTATCAGTCCCCAAGGTGGCCAAAATGGCAGTGGAGACTATTGAAATGCTCTGGGGAATTCAGTCTTCCTGGAGGCAAATGTTAAGTTTGTTGTTGTTGTTGTTGTTAAGAAATGATGTTTTTAATGCAGCTTTATGATTTCAAATATAATAATGGAAACCAGATAATAAGGTAGGTCTTGTCTGGCAGAAGTCTTTGGCTAAATGGTGGTAACACAGGGATAATATGTAAAGAGGGCATCAACTGTTTATAAGTGAATGGGTGCTCCAAGGGTACTTGAGACTGGATATTTTCTTTGTGTGGCTGGGGAATGTGACTTGGCAGGCAATGGGAGAGCCACAGTAATTCTTTAAGCTCTGAGACCTTTTATTGCACTTGTTTTCAATTGGATGTTTTCAAAATGCATTAACCATCTCAGCAGAGAAAACCTTTCCTTGAGCCTGTCATTACTATGGCATTAGTGGCTACCCTGGGCTGGAATGACATGATGCCCTACAAGCCGTCAAGGGAAGTGGGCACTGTTTGTCTCTAGCTGGTGTTGGCTCTCCTGTCCCCAGTGCCCACTCCATACTTGTGCTTCTCTTCTTTTTCATTTTTAAAAAAATTTCTTCCCATTGTGTCCCTTCCCAGTTTCCATAACAGCAGTACCTACCTGGACAGCCATTGCTGACCAACTGGCTCTCATCCATAGCATAACACAGAGCATTAAATGGCACCCACTCCCCTGACAAGTGCCTCCTCACCACCCTGTAAGGCTCAACTCCAGTGCCACCTCTAGGAAGATCCTCCACAGCTCCTTTCTTCCACAGGCTTCTCTGTGTCCTGTTGCAGGGGAGTGACGCTGCTAGGAAAGGCTTCTCCCATCTTATTGAGGGAGTCTCCAGAGCTTTGGCTGTAAGCTCCCTGAGACAGACCCCTGCAGAAGTGATTGCTGTGTCCTCAGCTTTTGGCCTACAGTGCAGAGTAACTGGAAAAGCAACAATAACTGCTTATTGAATTGAAGCACAGAGTATTTTCTTTATTTTCATATATCACTTCTTGGCTATACTGGCCCCTACCCTGGACTCAGCCACTGTCAGGCCCTTCTGCCTTGGATCTCTTCCAGATGCTAGTCAAGGGTGATTTGTGTAAGAACCAGATGGATAGACAATGTTTTTGTTTTTCTTCAACAATATTTATATTATTATTATTTTGTGTTTTTAATTCTCACCTGAGGATATATTATTTTCATTGCTTTTTCTGAGAGGGAGGAAGGAAAGGAGGGAGGGAGAGAGAGAGAGAGTTAGAGAGAGAGAGAGAGAGAGAGAGAGAGGAAGAGAGAGAGACATTGATACAAAAGAGACACATCGACTGACTGGGGACAATGAGTGAACCCGAAATCCAGGCATATGCCCTTGACCTGGAATCAAACCCGAGACCCTTTGGTGCATGGGCCAATGCTCTAACCGCTGGGCAACAGGCCAGGGCAGGACAGTGTTTTAGACATTTCACTTACAGCCCACCTGTCCTATTCATTTACTCAGACCCTTTCATTGCTGTTATCATGAAGTTAAAAATTCAGCAGAGCCCATTTGAGCCATTGCAAATTTCTAAATTAATGAAGTTTTAATTAATGTTTTACTGCAGCTCCTTTCTTTCTTCCTCCCTCTCTTTTTCTTTTTTGAAAACTTCCAGAAGTGCTGCTTCCGTTTAATTTTACAAGTGACAATCTTTACCCAGGGAGCAATGGTTGCCTTTCAGGCCTCATCTTCCTGACCTCTTGGAGGTGTGGGGTGCTGTCCCCTTTCTCCCTCTTTAGCTCTCCTGGCTCATCTCTCTGCATTCTTGTCTCTCTCATCACCTCTTCCTTTTGCACTTCTGTCTCTTTCTCTCTCCATAGCAGACATTGCCTCAGGCCCACAGTTCTCATTCCATGTGCTCTACTACAGTGATCTCATCAGCTGTCCTAGTTGTTTCCAATCTCTTTATTATGTTTATTCCTCTCTATCTCCAGCCCTGATTCTGTCCCCTTCCTCTTTCTCTTCAGACTCAAGGTCCAACCTGCCATCTTCACTGGGTGGTCTGGTTAGGTACTTCAGACTCATAATCCCCAAAACTGAACTCAGCATCACCCTTCCTCACCTCTGCACTAGATCCAGCCATCTGGTACATTCTCTACCATACCTTCTTCTAGGTTTTCCAAGCAAGAAGTATAGAACTGACTTCTCCCTCACTTTCCCCTCCCATATCCCCTGTCTTGATGACTTTGCCTCCTTGATATTCCTGAAATCTATCATTCCTTTCCTCCACACTTACTGTTCTTGACCCAACCCATATTATCCCCTGCCTAGACTTTTAAAATAACCTCCAAATTGGGTGGGCACCATGCCTTCATTTTAACACCCTTTCCCCCCAAATCTGCGTTTTATACTTACACCAGAATAATTTTGATAAAAGCCAAGTCTTACCATGTCATTCTGCTGCATAAAAGATTTTGGTGTTATTATATACCATATGCTGCAGAGGCCTTCCAGATCAGGCCTCTGAGATCAGGCCCCAGACCACCCCGTGGCTGTAACCCTGTTTTACCCCCACATGTAAGCTCTAGGAATACAGGAGGTTAATAGTTGCCAACACAAGCTTTTGTGGTTCCACCATTGAGTGCTCCTCCTCACCTTCTTACTCTGGGTAATCCTTTAGGATTTATCTCAAAACAACACCTGCTCCAAAAAGCTCTCCATGACTGTTCCAGCATAAGCTGAAAGCCATCTCCTGCCCTCTAGTGATGACATGTGTATATTTGTATCATCCAACATTCAACTGGAAGAATGTTTCTATCCACCCCACTATACCAATAGGGCCAATGGTCAAAGCCATTGTATTTCACATGCCTAGCATAGTGGTTGGCATTTCCAGGGCCCTTAATAAATGTGTGTGGACTAAACTGAGCCCACTAGGAAAGTACAAGTATGCCCCTCTTAGCCAGACCAGTACAGCACATGGAAATCCAGACACACAAACAAAAACTGGAATTTATAATTCATTTTGCAAAAACAGATGTACTGATTGGTTCTTTTAAGTCATATGGTTCACTATACTTCAAAACAAGATGGATTCTTCAAAAGTGGTTTCTGCATTCATATAAATATACTTAGAACATAAAGCAAGCAATAGTCAAAATTTCATCAGTGGTATACAAAGAATATTTTTGCATATACCTCTCAGAGTTTGTGGATTTATTTATAACTTACATGCATGGATTATAAATACATAGATGATAAAATATGTGTAAAAATCAAAATTTTAAAAGAATGAAACAAATATAAAAAGGTTCAATATTTTCTTTCTGTGCCTCAATTCATCATCTTATATACCCCACTGGGTTATAATGAAACAAGGATATTCTAACTCTTTCAACCTATAGAATGAACCTTTAAATTCTCCTATAGATCCAGGTATCCTTCTGTCTTGAAGTGTGGAAAATACCCAAGCACAAGACATTTCTTTGTCAGAACTAGGAACAGTGTGTATCACTGTACCTAAGTGAGTAGGGAACCTGGGTAGAAGTTAGGGAGTTATTGGCTTTGGAGCTACAGAGTCTGGGTCACTTCCTACCTCCACTCCTTCCTAGCTGTGCAACTTTGGGCATCACTTAACCTCTTTTCCACATTTCTTCATCTGTAAAATGGGAGTAATAAAATATCTGAGTTAGCACATTTGAAGTAATAAGGACAGAATGCTCAATAAATTAGTTTGCAGTATGCTTTGTTTACAAATAGTAATAGAGAGCAAGGCTAACAAAAGTCATAGAAGCTTCTGATTTTTACAAAACATTTCATTTGAGCTAGCATATTTTCAGAGTCCATTTGTTCCACAAAAGTGTGTTTCTAGCCAGGCACTTTCATGCCTTCCTCCAGACTACTGACTAATAGTTGAAGCAACATAAATGTCATCTCATGTTCCTTTCTTTTGGCCTGACAGAAGGGTTCATCATTTGCCCATCAGCAAGAAAATGGACTAGTTAGAAAAGGAGAAAGAGAAAGACTGGGATTAAAAAAAAAAAACACCTCAAAGGCAAGATTGGCCATGGACCCAAAGTGGTGCCTCTTCTTAAACTTTACTCTGCTTTGGATTCCCCATCTGTGGAACCATGACTTAGCTGCCTTTCTATCAGGACTGATGACATAATGCACATGTCAAGGTGCACATAGGACACCATTTCCTTCCTTTCCTTCAGTGGGTAGGCTCCAAGGGTGGGCATGGGGCTCTCAGGGGGAACCAGAGACAAGCATATCCAGAGGCCATTGCTCAGCAAGCAACCCATTGAAGGCCATGCCCCAGGGGCAGCTCTGTGGTGACCTCATGGGGATGGACAGCACCAGAAGCCTGTAACTTGGTGAGCAGGGCAAGTGGGCTTTTCCTCACAGGTAAAACATATAGACCTGAATTTCTTTCATCAAATTCATCTTATAAATATCTGATGTCTGAGAGCAAATAAGCCTTTATTTGAATTATAAATATAAATTCACTTTTCCAGAAAGAGCAGAAGTTTCTTCTTTCAATGACAGCTTTCTTAAGTACCCTTCAAACATGATCTAGAATGTGAGCAACCTCTCAGGAACACTACTACTAGATAAATCGGGGCCAATTGTATTTTAAATAAGTACAGAAAAGGTTTGTGAGGTTAACATAGGAAAGGAATCCTTTGTTCATCCCTCTTAAGAGCTGCTAACCTCTCCACCCTATACCCAATCCCCCTGACCTGGGGGGACAGAGCCCTCTGCTGGCAGCCACAGGGACAACCTCAGGGCATCCCCGCACATAGTGGTCCTGACCCTGGCATCTGGCTGGAGACCTTGGTCTCTCTTGAAAGCTAGACTGTGAGTATTACAGACCACCCTCTCTCCCTCTTTAGCTGTCCTGGCTCATCTCTCTGCATACATCTTGGGAAAGATCCAGATTGAAAATCCTCAAGGGCCCAAATTTTCAGAAAGGAGCTTCCCTGCACTTTAGTAACAGAAACTGTGTTCCAGCAAAACCTGCAAGAGAGGTTTGGGGCCCAGGCCTTTCCAGCTTCCCTCACAGGCTAAGATACAATCTGGGGGGGGGGGACGCCACACGCTGCAGTGCATGCTGCTGAAGCCACAACCTCAGTTTGGAGGAGGGAGAAAAATTGAGCAGGAAAAGGTTGGTTGGGTTCTTGGAGTGGAACAGAGGGAAAGACAGAAGGTTCAGTCCCCAAGTAGCTGGAAGAGGAGTGGCAAGTGGGCTGGGGAGCACAGAATCCACCCACTGACCTCGAGGGAGGGCAGGCAAGGGGCCCAGCTGTGTTAGCACTAGCATTGGTCACTCTTCTAGATGCCTGTTCTCCACCCGGGCTGCACCTGAAATCATCAGGGAAGCTGTGAGAACTCCTGGTACTCAGGATGGGGCCCCAAAGAGTCCCATGTCACTGGACACTGGACGGGGGCGGGGGGAGAAGGGGGGATGTGGTGCTGACTTAAAAAGTTCCAGAGGATTCTCACCAGCATCAGGCTGAGGTGCACTACTCTGTATGCCATGCGGGTTTGGTCACAGGATGGTCACACTTCATTCTCACATCACCTGAGCAGGTTCATGTTACTGAGCTGGTTTATGTGCAGCAGAAATGAGCAGGCAGAGCCCATGGTGCAGGCACGAAAAGCGTGTGAAGTGACTTTAATTCAACCTTTAGCACTGCCATCCACCACCCACCAGACACAGGATGGGCACAACCTTCTCACAGAACAACATGGACCCTTACTGCATGTTGCACACTCTAATGGTTCATGTTCAACTCCACTAAATGTACCGAAACCCAGGGGTTGGATTTCACAAGGCACTGCTAATCACCAGTGCCCATATAAAATTCTGGGGCCTGCAGAATCCAGGAGTAAAGCCCTGCACTTGACTAAGACCTGTGTTCTTGCTGCCCCCACACACCCAGAAATCACAATGAACTTTCTGGCTCAATGCCTTAGAACACTTCTCAGAGGAGGGGCTGAGAATGCAGGAGCAAGTTTGAGGAACACGTTTTCTTTTTAAGACAGGGAAAGCCCAGAAGAGGTAGCATCCTAGGGGTTGTTGAGACTGGATCTAGGGGTTCATTATCACCCAGAGAGATGTGCATGTGTGTTTGTGTGTGTGTGTGTGTGTGTGTGTGTGTGTGTGTGTGAGAGAGAGAGAGAGAGAGAGAGAGAGAGAGAGAGAGAGAATGAATGTGTGTGAGGGACAGAGACTGAGTGGAACATGAGGCTATGATGGTAGCCAGAACAGGAAGGAAACTGGGAAGGAGACAAGAAAAAAAAGCAACCACCTCCCCATTGTTAGATGACTTCCAATAAATAGGTGGCCTCAGAGAGGTACGTCTGACTCTGATGGAGGCTACTCTGTCTGGGGGTTGAATCCGGGCCTATGGAGCAAAGGTACCCAGGAGGGCAGGCAGACCAGTTCTTGGGGCAGGTGGCAATGAATGAGCCCCCAGCTGACACCTTGTCCCAATCAGTTGGATGACGATGGCTGCCAGGCACAGAACTGGGGACCTCTCCTCATTTACCCTCTTTGTAGTGGTGGCATTAGTCCCATGTCGATTCCTGGCTGTGGTGCCTGGCTGCTGGGAGCCTGGGTTGAGTGGGGGGACCTGTCTCCACCCTATCACTGTTCACACCTAATGGAGTGTTTGCAGGGAACAAGGCCTACCTCGCTGGACCAAGAACTTTCTGCCCCTGAGCATGGGGCACAGGGGGTCTGCAGCCTGGAATCCAGGTTGCAGGCAGCCCAGGCTTCTGGTTGCTTCCCCATGTTCTTACCCTGACATTTTAATACTGAGAAAGCAAATGAGAAAGACAGTCTTTAATGGGCTCTGCCAGAAAGTTCATGTAACCCCCTGCAAAAAGTTGGGCTTCCTGGACTTTAGGCAATCTTTAAAATAGCTGCTTCTACCATTGGAAAGAGAAAGGTGGTTGCATTTGACTTAGCTGGCTTTAATTTATCCAACAACCTGGGCCACCCTCAGAGGGTCACCTACTCTTCTAAGAACAGCCCAGAAAAAGTAGAATGAAATCACTAGAGTCGCCCCCAAGGGAAAAACTTAAATGAGAAGAGATGGAGGGTACTGTTCAGAGGGATGAGTGCTGTTGCCAAGAGCTCTCTACCCACCCCACCTCCAACAGCTGCCAGAATAATCTGTCCAGGATGCGGGTCTGCTGTGTGGACACTCCAACCCCATTTATAACCCTTTCATTGCTTCCCACAGCCTTTGAGGGCCAGTCTAAAGCTGGCAAGCCCTTCCTGTTCCAGGCCTTGTTCTGCTCTCCAAGTTCATGAGTTCCCAACCCTCATCCCGTGTTTCAAGTGCTCTCAATATTCCGTGGTTTCCCAAATACCTCAAGGGCACACAGCCTGGCAGGGACCTGGAATGCAGGGAATCTGTTGTCCTCGAAGTGTGACCACAAGTACTCCAGTGGTCAGTGGAGCGTGGAGTAGTGCCAGGATGACTTGAACCTGAACCAAGAAGGACTTGAGGGAATGCTCATAGGCAGAGCCAAGATTCTCTTTAGAAATCTGGGATTAGCTCTAACACATGGATAAATAAAGGGCCACTCAAGATCCAAAGTCAGCTCTTACACTGGCAGGACAAAGGTCAAATTAGGCCTCAAGTATTTTATTATTATTACTAGAGGCCGTGTGCATGAAAATCCGTGCACTCAGTTGGGGAGGGGGATCCCTCAGCCCGGCCTGTGCCCTCTCGCAGTCCGGGAGCCTTCAGGGGATGTGCGACTGTTGGCTTAGGTGGGGAGTGGGCTTAAGCCACAGTCTGGCCTCCCTCTGGGGGAGGCGATTGGGTGGGCCAATCAGGCGACAACGCCTGCTGGTGAGCAGCCTACCCTGCCTTCCCCATCACCCTTCCATCACCATTGGTCAACACAGCCACCCCTCCCATCGCCGTCCCCTCCCTCTGCCCATTGGCATGTACCTTGGCTGGCCTGGTGCTGCCTGCTCGCTGGCCCTATCCCCCGCCCTCTGGTCATTCCACAGTTCAGTCAATTTGCATATTATACAGGATTATTATTTTGGATTATGTTGTCATATATTTAAGCCTACATTTTAAAAATTGAAGATTTTACATTGAAATCTGCATTTCTATCCCTGCCCAGGTAGCTCACTTGGTTAAAGCATCATCCCCAAATGCCAAGGTTGTGGGTTTGATCCCCAGTAAGGGCACATACAAGAAGCAACCAATGAATGCATAAATAATTGGAATAACAAGTTGATGTTTATCTCTCTGTCTCTTCTCTCTCAAAAATCAATAAATAAAATTATTTTTTAATCTACATTATTACTTATTTCTGAAAAATGGGAAGATCCATAACATGAGACTCAAAATATTACAGGGCAACATATGCAAGGATTACTACCTACTTTAGGAGCAGAGGTGTGCTTCAGCCAGACGCAGTCCCCACCAGTCACCTGTGCACACCTATGCACTATACCCAGCCAGCTTCTCAGTTTGGCAAACAACTTGGCCCAACCCCAAATCATATCTGAAATCATTTTTGCTTGAAAGTAATGTTTAAAGCATTATGGTAGAATCAATGCAATATAATCACCAAATCTTTCATCTCCTCCTCCTCTTCTTGGGAACACCACTCTACCTAACTCTTTTGCACATAAACAGAGCCACATGACTAGTTCTACCAGTGGTCTAAGTAGAAGTGCCACAGGTCACCTCTGGGCTGAGGCAACAAAATGAGTTTTGGAGGCCATGTATTACATGGGCAGGGCCACACAAAAGCAGCAGCAGCTATGGGGAATCAGATTTTACCTGGGAGAAAAGCAAAGCCAGTGAGGTTCTATGGTTTGTCTGTTATGCAGCATAGCATAGTTTATCCTGACCAATACAAGCACACTGACCAAAACCACATCTTAGTCAGGCAGTTTACTTATTACATAATCATAGAGCTTAAATCCTTTGCATGATTGTCATAAGTATATAGATTTTGCAGGTAATACAAACATTTGACAATGCCTGGAGTGGAACTCAGTGCTGATGCCACCATTCCCCACAATGACCAGAGCTTCTCTACAGTAGCCTCATGAGGGAGGCTCATATGTCACTGATTAACTCAGGCATTTCAGGAAGGGATTCTATCAAGGTACTGTTTTCTGACCAGAGTCATTTCTTATATACCTGCACTTTTTCTAACAGAAGCATTGCTGTTGATTTCGCCAGCACCCAAGGTAACTTTTGTAATATATTGATACCTAAATTAATAAGCAAGATAAAACGTTAGAAACCAGTAACCCTCACTCAATGATTATTTCTAAACTAGAGGTCCAGTGCATGGATTTGTGCACATTGAGAGAAAATTAATTAGAAGGTGGTTGGTAGGTGGAACTGAGCAAGACAGGCCAGACACGCCCTGGATCCAACCTCCCATGGTCCCTCCCTGTCTGGCCTCACCTGGGGCAGCACCATGGCTCAAAGGGCATCTGTGGAGTGATTGGGGTCCCTCTGACAGGTGGGGTCCTTAGGCCTGGCCTGCGGGGATTAGGCCAAAACCAGCAATCTGACATCCTCCGAGGGGTCCCGGAGTGTGAGAGGGTACTTTACAAAGTTGCTATTGTTTGGCAGCTCCTGTGTTGAGCATCTGCCCCCTGGTAGTCAGTGCACCTCATACCTATCAGCAAGTCAGCCAGTTGGCTTGTTGGCCAGTTGCTTAGCCATATATATATATATATATATATATATATATATATATATATATAGATAGATAGATAGATGGTGACTAGACATAAGATCTATACTCCTATATAAGAAAGGCAAACAAAAACAACATATTTTTAAAATGATAAAAGGGAAACAAGAAAAAGAAATGTCTTCATGTACATACAGAACTTCCCCGTAAAGATTATGCAGGAACACCTATGCTTCCTGGGAGCTAGCCTCATTCAGTCATACACAAGCCCTGAAAGACAAGTGAAAACAAGACCCAGGCACTCCATCAGAGGGAAGATCTAAAAATAACCACCAGAGCAGGTTGCACATGTCAAATATTTCATGAACCAAGAAGAAACTTTGCATATTTTCCTTTTCAAGGAAGAGACTTCACTCCTTCAAAATTTCACTGGGACTTTGTGCACAGATTTTCACAGTTCAGACTTGAGAGATCAGGACTTTAAACAAACAACAAACAAACAAGAGATAACAAGCATTTCCTAGAGCAGTGATGGTGAATCTTTTGAGCTCAGCGTGTCAGCATTTTGAAAAATCCTAACTTAACTCTGGTGCCGTGTCACATATAGAAATTTTTTGATATTTGCAACCATAGTAAAACAAAGACTTATATTTTTGATATTTATTTTATATATTTAAATGCCATTTAACAAAGAAAAATCAACCAGAAAAATGAGTTCGCATGTCACCTCTGACACGCGTGTCATAGGTTCGCCATCACTGTCCTAGGGCAACAGACAGATTTTGTGGTTGTTGTCAATGGAGGGAGGGCACCAGGAGAATGGTTTGGCAGTGAGATTGAGAAAACAGAATAATAACCAAGCAGAACTTATTGCCTTTAATTAAAAACAGGGAAGATACCATTGCTTTAGTTACAAATTTCTGTAAAACAACAAACATTTGTTATCTCACATTTTCTGGGGGTTGGGAACTTAGGGGGTGACTTATCAGGTTTCCTCTCTCAAGGCCTTCTGTGAGGTTGCAGTCAAGCTATCAGGTGGGGCTGTGATTTCACCTGAAGGCTCGATGGGTGGTGGAGTGGGAATTCACTCCCCAGTTCACTCACAAAGTTGTTGGCAGCCCTGAGACCTCACACGTGGGACCTTTCCAGGGCTGCCATGTGATGTGGCAGCTGCCTTCCTGAGAGGGTGCCTAAGACAGAAGCCACAGTCTTTCCAATCTGATCTCAGAATTGACATCTCGTCACTTCTCTGTATTCTGTTCATTAGAAGGTAGTAAGTCCAGCCCAAACTCAGTGCAAGGGGCTTAAATACACATGGGTGTGGCTACCAGGAAACAGGGATCATGGGGATGGCTTCATACATTTCGAATGGGGTTTGTGAGTTTAATGAGGTGAGAGAAAGGCCCGAGTATAGAAAAGGCCTGAGTAAATATGACTTGGCTGGTATGAAGTGTGTGGGCCAGGACAGCAAGAAATGAGATTAGCCAGGTAAGGGAGAATCTTATTAGAGTTCTGAGGGCCACAATATTAAATATGTACTCAGTTGACATAAAAATTATTTTAGATTCATGTTGCATAATATCCTGGGGAAGATAGGAATTATTGATCATAAAAATGATGTAGCAAGAGATGATGTCAAAAGGGATTGGCAAAATCAGCCGTGTGATAGAGAAGGAAGCAACATAACCTGGTAAGGGGAGAGATTTGATACCTACCTTATGCTGTGTGTTGAGATGTTCAAAGAGGCTCCAGTAAATATCACCCCCTTTTTTCCCCTCTTGAGAAATAAAATGTTGAGAAATAAAAGAATTAAGATAGAGGCTAAAATAACATATTCCTATTGTTGAGCTAAGTTGGAAGACACAGCTCAATGTGACAGGCCAAGGAGTCTGCAGGTAGATTCCAGTGTTAATTGGACTCATCTACCTAGAAATATCACCTCCCAGCAGTCTTTCTCCCAAGAGGAAAATAGCCAGTTATTCCTCCCAAAATCACTGATTAGAAAATTCCACTTCCCCAGGGAGAAAGTGAATGAAATGGGGACAGAGGCCAATAATGAAGCTCCCTTCATGGTACGGAAAAAGTAACGACATGCCCTGGCCCGTTTGCTCAATGCTTAGAGCATCAGCCCCTGTACCAAAGGCTCTCAGTTCCATTTCCAGTCAAGAGCACATACCTCAATTGGGGAATGTGTGAGAGGCAACCAATCGATGTATCTCTCTCATATCAATGTCTCTCTCTCTCTATCTCTATATCTCCATCTCCCTCCCCTCTATACTAATGGCTATCATCTTCCACAGAAAGGTGACAGGGACCAAGTCTGCACAGCTGGTGAACTGCTAGTAACTCCAGAACCTATGCTGAAATTTATCTGAAGACTGAAAGTCTTAATATCAAGCCACACAGCTGCCTTCCTGAGTTTCAGTATAATGGGGTGAACTGTGAACAGAATGTGGAAAATGGAGCAGCAGGGATTCAGGGGAGGGCAAGACAGGAATAAAGGAGCACACACCTTCACCCTGGCCCTATCCAGCTGCTTTTGCAGCCAAATCTCCCTGACTTCTCACACCTCTAGAGGAATGGGTGATCCTCGACCCTGAGAGCTAAAGCAACAGGACCAGATGACAGAAACTGGCCTATGGGGTGCGTGTGTCTAAGCCTGAATCTCTTGGCTACCTCTTTCTATCTCAGACCTCTTTGTAACATACCTGGAAAGACTCTTGATGCTCTAGTGCCCAGGGGATGCTCCAAAAAGAGAGAAAGTGGCCAGGGTGGCTCAGGAGGCACCTCTCGCGTAGTGAGGAGTGTGGGAAAGCTCGAACTGAATCTGCACTCACTGGAGAGAGATGCTTTCAAGGCTCAATTCCATCAAGCTGCAGGACAACAGGGGGGATATCGGGAGGGAGTGGAAGGACACTGTCCACCACGCATTGTTTCCCTCCCCTAGAGCCCATCATTCCCTGATCAGCCTCAGAGGACTTAGGGATACAAGCAAGTCCCAGCATCACACAGTAGAAACAGCCCCCAAGATGTAAACGCACTTCATTTCTCAGCCAACTGTGAGTACAATCCTTTCTGCTGCTTGAAAAAGCAGCGCTTTTCCTCCCAATTATATTGTTTCCAGTTGTGATGTTGAATTTTTTATTTACAATATTACAGAAGGGCGTGGCTTTTTCATGCTTACAGAGGCGGCCAAGTTTAAAAGTCTGGGAAATCCTTCTCTGGAATATGTCCTATAAGATACTCCAACCATCAGAAATCACACAGATGAAAGCAAATGCTCAATGTGCCCAGAGGGCTTCAGAGCTCAAGTTGCTCAATTCTATTGGCTACAGAGTCTCCAAGATGGAATGGGAGGCAAAACTAGAGGAAGTATTATTTTAAAAGCCTGGCAAGTTCACAGGAGGCTAGCATAGCATTCTATTCTCTGCACTAATAATTTACAAACCAGACAGTGAAGAACAAGTGGTTCTGAATCACCCAAGTCTCAGACAGCAAATGGATGCCCTATTCCAGTCACTGGAGCACCACCCCTGGAACCTATTATGACCATGTGGCCTCCAGTGAAGTATAGAACAGGCTGCTGAGAAGCAACGACAGGAAGTTTCTGGGTTCCCAGACACCTAGCAGCAGCTCCTGGGGTGGGTGGTCCGAGGAGTCAGATACTGAAGGCAAAAAACCACAACTCTGAGCCTCTAAGGCAGTGGTTCTCAAACTTCCTAATGCCACGACCCTTTAATACAGTTCCTCATGTTGTGGTGACCCCCAACCATAAAATTATTTTCGTTGCTACTTCATAACTGTAATTTTCTACTGTTATGAATCGTAATGTAAATATCTGATATGCAGGATGTATTTAGGCGACTCCTGTGAAAGGGTCGTTCGACCACCAAGGGGGTCACCACCCACAGGTTGAGAACCGCTGCTCTAAGGTCTTCCGAGCATGTAAGCTGGGAGAATTGAAGGCAGAGAGACAGTGCAGCTTCTGTCCCCCGCTGGTAAAAGACCATCCAGAATCACCAGACAGATAGATGAACTCAGGTTAGGCAATATCTGGGGGCACTGGCATTTTCTAGCATGCTGGCTTCATCAATAACATTGCAAGTAACAAAAGCTTTGAGCACAGACAAAGCTCACTGATTTAACTTCTGACTGTTCCCCTGTTCTCATTTAAGGCCCCTGCAAGAGACCAGCCCTTTGCCCCTATGAATATGTTCACCCATGGAATGAGGTCAAGTGTTAAACTCAAGTATTTGGATATATAAATCCACAAACTTACTAGAGCACTTCTTTTTCAATATACCCAATTCATACATAAATGTAACGAGGTGAAAGCAAATCACAACTGAGCTTCTGACACAAGTTTTTGCAGTTATTTAACTTTATTATATTTTAAAAGTGAGAACTGTTTTCTGAATAAAAATATTAAATAAAAAATAATAAAAGTGAGAACTGTAAAACATAGTATTTGTATAAATATCTGAGGACTGTTCAACTGGACACAGCATCTTCACTCAAACAATTTGAGAGATTAAAAGTATAAATTAGAATCTTGTCTTATAACACAAAAGGAATAACAAAGATCAAACTACTCTTTAGATCACATATGCTTAATAAATCATTGCATTTGTTTATAAATGTAAAGGACACTTGGTTTTCTATAAAGGAAATGTACATGCTGGCCCCTGGCAAACATTTATTGCATTTACAACAAGTGACTAATACAGTTAGCACCAATTCTTATAGCTTATAAATATTACAGCAAATGCAATACAATATAGCAATGTAATAAATAACAAAATAATAACAATGAGCATGTTTTACTTGAAAGTTCTAATTTTTAAAATAAAGTCTAAAATGACAAATCCAACCTAATGCACCTTACAAAGTTTAATAGAATAAACGGCTCAGAAAGCAAATGAACTAGATATACTACACAGGACAGAGAACTTTCCTATGGAAACCCTGAGTGAGCTAAGAGATACTTGTGATGGCAAATGAAATGCATATTCATTACAGAATAAAAATATCTCACTATATATAGAAGTGGAAAGTGCCATTTTAAATTCAAAAAGATTCACTTGTGTGCATACTTCAGATATAGAATAAAATATAAATATAAAACCATATCCATATGAATATGCATTTTTAAAAATTTGGACACAGTAAACTTCAGAGAGAAATGTGAGTGATAAATGGCTAGTTAAATATCTAAGATTAGGCAAGATATTTTAAAGTTTTAAAATAACAGGTAAATTTAATGGAGAAGAATAAAACCATATTTCACCCAAACCACCTTGTAGTATAAGAGCTATTGCATAAAGGAGTCATTCTATCTTATAATTTATCAAAAAAACTGGTAAGAACACTTTATGAAATCCTATAAGGTTACTTTTTTCTTTAAATATGAACAAATACAATATAGAGAGAAATAATAGCAAAAGGGAAATAAATTACATGGCTATTCCCTTTCAGAAAACTGATAGAACATGAACAGAACACTGTTATAACAGACACAAAATATTTGAGAAAGAGATGATATCTGCAGGTGCATCTTTGAATTCTCTTCTAAGGAAAACTTCTCATGGATTTTATTAGAGAACTTGTCAATCCCTGATACTTCCTCTTTGGGATTTAGCTGTTTTGGCTCTCTCTATATAAACATCAACTGAAATCAAAATTGTTTCTCATATGAAGTATATTTTTAACTATACAATGATAATAAAAAGATATAAAGAACCAATTACTAATTTGATTACGTTAATAGTAATGTGTTAAACAGTTTCTAAAACAAACAGAATGAACTGCAGTGCAGTTCTGCAATTCTAGATGTAACAAAATTTTAGAGGAACCTTCTACAACACAAAAATTTCTAAGAGCAATGGAATGATTTTACATCGAGATGGCATTGGTCTTCCAGAATTAAGTCTAATGTAAATCTATACAAACTTTTTTTTCAATAATCAATGCCTTTTTGTTCTTTAAGCTTTACGATGTAGTGGGACAACTTCAGAGCTGTCCCCAGCTTAATTCCCATATACTTTATCATAATGTCATTCGGGAGCAGTAGCAGAGCTGACCCATCAATGTCCTACAAAAAGAAGGAAATTAGAATAACTAATAATGCTTTCATATTTTATCAGAATGGTCATTTCTTTATATATAAGAACATGTAACATCAATTAGAGGGCAGCTCATTCCAGTTGTATATTCTCTGAACATGCATCTGCTCTTTGAAAACTATTAAAGATGTAATTTGTACAGCTGAAGCATCATTTGATCCTTTACAAATTTACTTCAGATTTTAAGAATTATATTTAACCCAATATCCTAAAAATGCCCTAAGTGTCAAACTACCTAATTTTAAGTACTGTATGTTGAATAAAATACTGGATAGCTATGAGAAAAAGAATAAAAGCTATGAATGGCAGAAATAAATTTCAGATGGTCATTAACTTTTTAAGAAAGGCTGGGAATATGAGTATGGCAGCATCAATGCAAACTGTAAATATGCATAACAAGGAGGACACCCTTGTGTGGTGTCATAGCTGTCATTACAAAGGAGAAGACACCTGAGAGTGACCATACTGAATCATCTTGTGAACCTGAAGACTTGTAATATTTTAGGTACTCAGGTAGCCATTTAAATTACAAATAAAGCTTCTACAACTTAAAGATCTAACTTTGAGCACAGTAACCTTTCTCACACATGCAGTTCCCTTACCATCCACACTAATCAGTATCAAACTGAAGAGCCTGCACAGAGGTCATTCAAAGGCAGGAAAATGGGATAAAAAAATACATTACGTGTTGCCTGAAGGTGTTGGCAAGGGGGGCGAATAGCTCAGGATCTAAATGCTGTAGAAACAGGACCACTTGTTCTACTGTCCAAATTGAAGGGTCATCAGGGAGGTCTTCTTGTATCACACTCTGGTCAGTTCCAACTGATGAACCTGCAGCTTCAATGAGGGAGGAGGGGAAACAAATCATACTTGATCTGATCATTATCCTGAAAGAAGAGATGTTAGGTAGGGAGTAAAGGCCTCACTCCTGAAACCATCTGCTAGGTACCCCGGCAAGGACCCAAGACTCCAAGTGCAAAATCCAGTGAAAGCTTAGATACAGATGATATGAAGATGGGTACCCATGAGTGGCCCATCTGACTGCCCACGAACAGCAGCAGCAGCTTCCGAAGTTACTGTAAAGCTTCAAAACTCATAAAACAGACAGCAATCTGAGGTCTCTTTGGCCACAGGCAAATATAGCAAAAGATCTGTTACTTGGGTTAAATAGGTTAATCTAAGCTAACCTATTATTCTCTAAGTATTTCAATGAATTTATTTCTTATTAATCTGTCTAGATTAGGTTTATTTTATCAGCTAAATACAATGGAAATCCCGCAAATTAAACTTCATAATTTTTAAAATGTATTCACTTTAATAAATGAATTTCAAAAACCCCATATCTTTGAGAACCAAATTAGTTCTTTACTGAATCCTTCCTATATATTCACTATAGATATTTTAAGCATCATTTTACTCTTTAAATTCCTGCCTTTCAAGGCTTACTTATCTGAATTTTGAAGAAAACAAGATGATTTTATTCTTAGCTAGGTCAGAAGTAACTTCAACACTATATTTAATACTTCTTTTGAGTTTAACTACACAGAAATAGCTATTTTCATTGAGGTTTATATGTTGAAAAATAACAAAGACATGAAACAACTGCAGTGCTCATACCTCAAAAAGTTTTAGCTGTGATGTTCACTAAGTCATGGTGAAATTTCTCTGTGTCTAGACATATTCATTTTCTCAACTAGAGCACTCAAATCTCTATTGTGTGTGATAACAGAAGTGGGTTTTGTAATTCCCTAGGAAAATGTTTCTCTAACCAAAGACCATCAATACAATTTTGATCTTTCTTATGTGTAAATTAGCCAAAGGTGTATCTTTTCTTTCCTATCATCCTGGCTCTGGCCATTTCAAGAGCATTCTGAGTATTTACCTAGGAAAAAGGTAAAGAAAAACAAAATATAAAAATACTCATAATGGCCTTAGTTGGTTTAGCTCAGTAAATAGAGTGTCGGACTGTGGACTGAAGGGTCCCAGATTCGATTCTGGCCAAGGGCACATGCCCGGGTTGCGGGCTCCATCCCCATTTGGGGGTGTGCAGGAGGCAGCCGATCAATGATTCTCTCTCATCATTGATGTTTCTATCTCTCTCTCCCTCTCCCTTCCTCTCTGAAATCAATGAAAATATATTTTTTAAAAATACTCACAATGGGATTATTGTATTGGTGAAGAGGCATGTCAGTTGATTACTGGTGTCTGATACATAAAAGACACTTAATAAATGTTAGTCATCATTATGAATATCACCCCAAACTAGCCCTCAAATAGGAAATGAACAGCTTCCACTAGCTTGCACCAAGTATGTTGAGGAATATAGGCTAAATAGTGCTACTTATAATAAATATGTCTTTTCACACTCACGGGAGATGGCTTGGTTGCAGGAAGATGAGGTGTCATGGCCCCGGCAATCCCTTTCCAGCAAAGCTGGGTAACCCATCATCTCAGGGTTGTATGCAAGACTGGATTTGCCAGGTACTGATGTGCAGCTGTGAGGCCCTTGATTGCCAAAGGAGGACATGCAAGGGGAGCGCTGCGCTGGCTCATTGGAAGCGTAATATGGTGGATCAGCCTGTGTGTAGACGGGAGGGAATTTTGGACTCTGGCTAAGGCGTGTCTCTTCAATGTTGTAATCACGCATTATGGAATCCTGTGATGAGCCATATGTTCCTGCAATGTTGCTCTGGGAATCATATGATGGTCTTCTTACTGGTGTAGTTGGGCTATAACTTCCTGCATAAGAACCAGGAAGAGACACATCCTTCTTCTTTTTCTGCAATTTGACCTTTCGAGAAAGCAGGTAAGTATAATGTTTGTATGCATATCCAAGTGGCTTCTGAAATGACAGAAACCCAGCATGATAAACCAATTGTGAGTGAGCAAAAAGTAAATAAAGTAGTAAAGACATTAATATTTATTATCCACGCAACATTGCATTCTATTATTAAAAAGTAATGTTCTATTTGATTATATGATTTTTATTCCTCTTTAATACTACCTTTTAATTGCAGTTTGTACATTCTGGTTACAAACATAAAAATACCCATTTTCATACATTTCTCAAACCTAAACTTCAGCATTCTTCCTAGAAGTCCAGTCTCCTCCCATCTGTTGCTACAAGTATGAACAGCCTTGCAATCTCACAGACTTATTAGTTCTCTCACTTCTAACTGACAGGCAATTTCAGCAACCAGAGGTTTATTATAGTTGTGAAAATATTTTTATGACACTTACCCTATTTTGCCAGATTAATTTTGTACGAAAACGGTAAATTTTTGAAACCTTTTTATGAATGATATTAAACTTCTTATCCAGTTTTTGAATAGCATCTTGGATGACCTATAATAATACAATTTATTAGTAGGTTCTATGTTAAAAGAAAAGTTAACATATAAGAAAATACTATTAAGCCAAATTTTGACTGCTAGGATAAAAGAAAGTTCACAAGCCATCAGAAATGTCTTCCTTTCCAATTGACACCTAGTTGTTGCTGACAGAGATCACAGATGGCTGACATAAGGAGTGCCAACCTCCTACGCAACTACTCCATGTCATATAGGCATTTTCAGAAGCATCAATTATGAAGTACATGTAGCACAATTCCTATAACCCATCACATTTATGATGGACTCATTTTATATCAAAGAAGGTGCTATTTTAGGAAAGAAATTTTCAAATCTGCTGAAAAGTCAAAGAACCTCTTTCCATATGATGACATGAACTAATAGGCAGTGCACATTACAGTCTGGAAAGAACAGTGAGCCAAATATATCAGATGTGACTTTTGCCTTCAAAGCATTTTTAAATCATGCAATCAACAATTACAACATACAATTAACGATCTGTGAATACACATCCCTATATGCCAATCAAGTATGTGACAAACAGAACCTGAGAAATTTTGCATACACAGAAATTTCATTCAGGCAAAAAATACACTTAAGTAATAGGCCAGAGCCATTTCCTCATTCACTCATTCCAATAAACTTTTATTGAGGGCCTACCACCTGTCATGACTACTTTGCTAGATGCTATAAACATGGTCATTAAGAAAAAACAAACATCTCCTGTCCTAAGGAACTCCTATTTTAACTGGAGAGAGAGAAAAGTAAAGAGATGCTTTCAAGAGAGAAACTGAGTAGCAGCCTGGAGAAGGGTTCTCCAAGTGTGGACCATGGGCCAGCAGCATCAATATTTTCTTACTGGAAATGCAAAATGCCCTTACCCACACCTAATAACTCAGAGTGGAGGTAGCAATGTCTGTTCTCACAAGCCCTCCAGGTCATTCTGACGTCCGATCAAGTGTGAGACCCATTGATTGGCCTATAGCACTAGGTAAGCAGTGCAGGCTCTAGGGGAACAAGGTTGAATCTAAATACTAGAGTTCTGACACTTATTAGCTCTGTGACCTTGGTGAAGTTACTTAACTTCTCTGTACTTCACTTTCCTCATGTATAGAATCAGGATAAAAATATCTCTGAGTTCTCTTGAGAAAAAAATAAGGTTCTATGGCATTATGTTCATACTAACATAATAATACTACCTGATGATTGGTCCAATGACAATCATCTATCCATATTAATATTGATATTAATATTTAATACTTGACTATTATGGCACAGGTAAGAACAGAAGGCTAAGTGTACACAGAAGAGCAAGACCTAACCCAGGTTGGTAGAGATGCATGGGGGTGGGGCGCATACAGGGCAGAAAGGACAGTGTATTGAAAAATACCCAGAGAAGCACAATTCACCATAGCTAAGATCTGGAAACAGCCTAAGTGCCCATCAGTAGATGAATGGATTAGAAAACTGTGGTACATCTACACGATGGAATACTATGCTGCTGTAAAAAAGAAGGAATTCTTGCCATTTGCAACAACATGGATGGAACTGGAGAGCATTATGCTAAGTGAAATAAGCCAGTCAATGAAGGAAAAATACCACATGATATCACTCATTTATGGATAATAAAGACTATTATAAACTTATGAACAAAAATAGATACAGAGGCAGAGCAGCCTCGAGCAGACTGTCAAACTACAGCGGGAAGGCCGGGGAGGGTTGGGGGGTAGGGAGGGGAGGGTAAGAGATCAACCAATGGACTTGTATGCATGCAGATAAGCATAACCAATGGACATAAGACACTGGGGGGGGTGTAGGGGAGGCTAGGGGATTGTCAAGGGTGGGGAAAAAAAGGAGACATATGTAATACTCTTTGTAATACTTTAAGCAATAAAACAATTAAAAAATACCCAGAGAGAAAACAGGAAGTCAGATGTTTAGATAGTGAACATAACTGACATTCAAAGAGCTGGATTATTAAGGGAAGGACACAGGAAGGATGACAGCAAAAGAAGGATGGGAGGCTAAAAGAAGTCATTTTGTAAACTGTGGGAGAATATGCTGAGTGATAGACACGGAGGCTGAAGATACAGGAGAGAGGGATGGCCCACTAAGGAAAGCGTCTGAACACAGGGAAAGAGGGTCAGAGGAAACCAGCAGAGGTCTTAGTCTTACAGAGGAAGACATCAGAAGAGGAATGGATCCAGGAAAGTTTGTTGGCTGTGGGAAGAGGAATTAGAACTTGGAGAGGATTTCTGCTCCATGTCCCCCATTTTCTCCATTAAACAAGAAGCAAAGATTGGGGTGTCTGGAGCTTGTAAGGGGGTGGGAGGAGATGACTGGAGAGCTGCTGAAGGATTACCAGGCAGTGGACAGGTCCCAGCAGAGGCTCTCCCCTATGATTCCCAGCCAGCACAGGGCTGGGGTTTTACTAAAGAGGATGCTGGGCAAGGATAAAAAAGAAAAGCTGGAAGTGCTGCATCATGTGGTCTAGACTGGGAAGGGAAGGAGCTGAAGAAAGGAGAGAGGTGGCCCGCTAGGCGAGATAGAGTGGATCCCTATGGCCCATTCCAGGCCTGTGACTTTGGGACCTGAGCATTTCTTATCCTAGATGCTACATCCCACCACATCCTGCACAATTGCTCAGAAGACCCTGGCAGAGCACTGTCCACCTAGGTTGTCATGAATACTTATGTAAGGCAGGCCAGGGATAGCCCTACTCAAAATCAGAACCTATGTCCCCTTTAAGCATTTACTTCTGTTCTCAGTAATAAAAATAATAAAGACTCACATAAATATTCTTTACTTTTCAAAGTATGTTAACTCATTTTATTAAGGACACTTGGTATGTTAAAAAAACATTTATTTTTTATAAATGTATATTACCTCTAGGGTATGCAGCTCACAAAATCCTTGATAATTACATGTATCTATCAATATCTACCAACATGCCAATTTTTACAAAATCCCCTCAAAACTATGTAAGATATACTCTTGTAAAATAAGTAGGCTGCCATTTTCTTTCAATTTAAATTTCTTGAAATGCATTTAGACATATTCTAAACTTCATCCAAATCAGCCAATTTCTTTAGAAAGAGCATGTTAGAGGAATTAAATATTGAACAATCTACATGAAAGGGACATACATACATTTGATTAGTTAAGGGCTTTTTTGAAAAAAAAAAAAAGCTATAAAATCTACATATTGGTATTTCAAATTTTTCACCTACAGATGCTATTTGAACTAGGAATTGTTAAAAATGATCACAATGGGATGATAGTCACAATTTAATACAGTAAAATGTCAACTAATTATATACTTTATATGAGATAAAGAGAAGTTCAGCTTAATACTTTAAAAAACTACATTTGACAGACAGAACTTCTGTACCTGGCAATGACTCAGGATATCCACAATTGTTTTTTGGTGCTCTTCATTAGATGTGTCAGCCTGAACATTTTGCTGCTAAGATTTTAAATGTTAAGTATTAATGATTTACTTCTGTAAGAGCCAAACTGAACATAAATGATAAAAAACACTTTAATTAAATTGTTTTTACTTTTCACTAACTTTTTAGAATTTTGGAAGTCTTAACATAAAGCAGAATTGAAATAAAAGAAAAACATTAATATAATAGAAATGATTACTACTAATTAAGAGAGGGAGTAAGGAAATAATTTATTACATCAGAAGGACCTACATTTAGAGTTTTGTACTGAAAATCAGTATTGCTCTCAATTTTCTACTATATAAGAAAAAGAGGGAAGTAAAATTGTTAAATGCTCATTGTCTAATGAAAGGGGGCAAACAAATTTAGGAGAGAATAACTTCTTGAGTGTGGTTTGGAGGTGGTCTATAGTATATGAAGAATTTAAATATTTGTCTTTAAAATGGTTGTGTTATATTTGGGAAGTGGCAATTATTACTTACATTTACATTGGCATATCCAGGCTTTGATTGATATGCATAAAGAATGCCATTATCATCATCACAAGTAGTTATTCGAGTTCTTACCTAAGGAAGATTTATTAATAAATTAAAAGGAAACATGAAAGATGGAAATGAAAGAAAAATTGAGGGCTTCAATTTCATTTTAAAGAAACTCCAAAATCCTATCTGTGGTATTAAAGGACCTTTGCCCATTGTGAATAAATGCTATGAGTACAAGAAAAGATGTACTTGCCAAATCATTTTCTCATTAACCCAACTACACTTAAGACATTATTTCTATCAAGCTCAGCCTCTGTGTACCTCAGGGTAGAAAGACTAGTCTTCTAGTAATTTGGCACCAGAACTGCTATAACAGCAAATATTTCTAACCACAAAGAACCATCTACATGGCTTTTGATTTTTAAACCATCCAACAGTGCCACTCTGTGGACAAAATAGTAAACACTTAAGTACCTATTTCTTTTTCAAAAACTTTTAATTAAATCCTTATTTTCCTGATTAAAAACAATTTGTTTTATTTAATAGCACATAAGTTAATTATTGCTAGTAAAGCAATAATCATAAAACCTTCAATTCTAGGTACTTCTACATAATTTTTTACCAAGGCTTTTTTTTCTTTCCAGAAGCATTTTTTTAATTTAATTTTTTTTCAATTTCAGTTTACATTTAATATTATTTTGTATTAGTTTCAGGTGTACAGTATAGTGATTAGACAATCATATACTTTACAAAGTATTCACCCTGGTATTTCTAGTACCCACCTGACACCACACATAGTTATTGTAATATTGATTATATTTCCTATGCTGTACTTTACATCCCTATGACTAGTTAGTACTACCAATCTGTACTTCTGAATTTTTTCACCTTTTTCTTGATAAATTAATCTCTAGAGCACCTTAAAAGGTTTTGGGAATGTTTTAAATAAATAGATAACCATTAAATTTCACTTAATAACTCTTTATTTTAAGAATGAACTATAGGAATAATTTTAAAATAAGCATACTTTAAAGCTATGCATGTCTGTTTCAAAAGATATAACCAAAACGATATGGAATTACTATAGATTAGTTCCTATAAAAATATACCATCTTACCCTTGTATTGTGCCTTATGCTTTCCCAAGTGCTTTCACATAATTATGTCAAAAAATGGACTCTTTGTAGGTAGTTAACATTATTTCCAAAAATAAAAAGTGTTAGGACTGATATAAGTTAAAAAATTGCCTATACCACCTAGGTGGCAGTAATATCTACACCCTTATGTAAATAATGTGTTTTCTCTTGAGCCAAATTATATATATACCTTAAAAATATTTTTGTGTTCAACTTCAGGGATCAAGAAACATACAATGTACAAGACCATAAACATTCTAAAAAAACCTTTTGGCAGATTCTCACCTATACTGATAAAAGCCTACATTGTTGTCACGCCCTCATGCCCTGACGCCCTCATGCCCTGACGCCCTCATGCCCTGACGCCCTCATGCCAAAACGAGTGATCACCAGGAGGCTGCATGTGCAGCGGACGCGTGCAGGTGAGCAGGACTGCGTGAGCTGCAAGGTGCACGTGGGTGGGTGGGGACTTGATGCTGCGTCCCGGGCGGGGAATTGACCAGGAGGTGCATCGGCTGCCTCTGCCCAGGGTTGGCCCCAGGCTCAGGCAAGCCCCCAATGGCAGTTACCACTGCCCAGGGCCAGCCCTAGGCTCAGGCAAGCCGCCGATGGCAGGCCAGACCAAGGCTCAGGCAAGCCACTGCCCAGGGCCGGCCCGAGGCTCAGGCAAGCCACCAATGGTGGGCTGGCCCAGGGCTCAAGCAAGCCACTGATGGCAGCTGCCGCTGCCAGGGCCAGCCCGAGGCTCAAGTAAGCCACTGCCCAGGGCTGGCCCAAAGCTCAGACAAGCCGCTGCCAGGGCCAGCCCGAGGCTCAAGTAAGCCACTGCCCAGGGCTGGCCCAAAGCTCAGACAAGCCGCTGCCCAGGGCCAGCCTGAGGCTCAGACAAGCCGCTGCCCAGGGCCAGCCTGAGGCTCAGACAAGCTGCTGCCCAGGGCCAGCCTGAGGCTCAGGGTAAGCCGCCGATGGCAGGGCCAGCCCAGGCTCAGACAAGCTGCTGCCCAGGGCCAGCCTGAGGCTCAGGTAAGCCGCCGATGGCAGGCCAGCCCAGGCTCAGGTAAGCAGCTGCCCAGGGCCAGCCTGAGGCTCAGACAAGCCGCAGATGGCAGGCCAGCC
Organism: Myotis lucifugus; assembly: GCF_000147115.1. Taxonomy (NCBI): domain Eukaryota; kingdom Metazoa; phylum Chordata; class Mammalia; order Chiroptera; family Vespertilionidae; genus Myotis; species Myotis lucifugus. The sequence continues at coordinate 2,625,498 of NW_005871097.1, forward strand.
CAAGGCTCAGGCAAGCTGCCAATGGCAGCTGCCGATGCCCAGGGCCGGCCCAAGGCTCAGACAAGCCACCGATGGTGGTTGCTGCTGCCAGGGCCAGCCCGAGGCTCAGACAAGCCGCTGCCCAGGGCCGGCCTGAGTCTCAGGCAAGCCATGGATGATGGCTGCCACTGTGAGGGCCGAGGCTCAGGCAAGCCGCTGCCCAGGGCCGGCCTGAGTCTCAGGCAAGCCATGGATGATGGCTGCCACTGTGAGGGCCGAGGCTCAGGCAAGCTGCAGTGGCTGTGAAGGCCGAGGCTCAGGCACCCTCACAGCCGGCAGTGGCAGCAGCAGAGGCATGATGGGGTGTTGCCTTCCCCTGATCGGCCTGGTCACCTCCCACAGAGGGAGGCCAGAGGCAGCAGCAGTGAGGGAGTGATGGGGGCAGTGCCTTCCCCTGATAGTCAGATCACCTTCTGCAGAGGGAGACCAGACTGTGGCTTAGGCCTGCTCCTCCCCGTCAGTAGGACATCCCCTGAGGGCTTCCAGACTGTGAGAGGGAGCAGGCCGGGCTGAGGGATGGCCCCCCTCCCCCAGTGCACGAATTTTCGTGTACTGGGCCTCTAGTAAAGTTATAATTACATCAACCATATAATCAAGCAATTCAATTCCTGAGCATTTACCCAAAAGAACTGTTAGTATTTGTTCACAAAATACTTGTACATGAATGTTCACAGCAGCTTTATAGATCACTGTCAAGAAGTAAACACTTACAATCTCTGCTTGAAATTAAATTCGATTGAGAAAAGAAATAGAGCACAATGAAAAGAACAAGGAAACATTTTTTTTTTCAATTTGAAATACAAACCACATCAACTTCACTGGAGCAGCTAGACATCATTGAGCAATAGGAGCAACTTCACTTCTCTGAGTTGGACCTAATTATTTTTAAACTTGCTGGAGGGTTTATTTGTGAAACTGCTTGGTCACCTAGGACTGAAAAGCCTTCTATTCCTGAAAAAGAATACATAAAAATGTTACTTTACATACTACATTAATAAACTTAGTATGGATATGTTTTCACAAGCCAACTCAAATTGGAGTCCTGGTTGAATTTTAGAATTTTCCTGTTCGTGATTAAGAATAAACCTTTAAAGCTTGAAGGACTACATTGACCACGCATAGGAATAAGAATCAAGATCAAACACAATTCCAAATTGTGAACTGAATGCTTCACAATTTAAAGGTTACAGATTAAATGCTGGAAACAAGGCAAGATGATTCCTGAGATTCCTAACTGCTTTTGTAAAGGAGCTCCAGCAGGCCTTCAAATGTGTCAGGAATCTGCCCCACCTTGGGTCTCCACCAGGGTGTGGGCTGGGCAGACCACCTGAGATACCGCCTTCTCATCTGACTGACGAAAACTGGCTGAGATTATCCCTAAGGTTACTTCAGCTCTAAGATTATGATTGCTTCCATAGTTAAAGTTCATATTCAACCTAAATAAATGTAGATAAAATTATCAGCTAAAGAGCTTTCAGAATTGTGTAGGCTTGGTTATGGTTCTGGGTCATTTAACTGCAAATAGGAAACAAACATGGAGTGCAATGTAGTAAGGATTTGAACCCTGGCTGGCATCATGGCACTAGAAGGGGGGCATACATGAGAGTGCTAATTCTATTTATCCATCCAGAGCCAGACCATTAATGACAGTCAGAATGAAGGGAGAATTAAGTCTCAAGTTAGAGAAATGTAGGCTAATACTGTGGGAAATAGGCAGTTATAAAATATATCTAATTTGAGCTGTAACTTCAACCAAATTTTATTATTTTATACTACGTGTATTTTTCCTGATACAAGTAATAACAAGCTATGTACAATTAAACTGTGATGTTTTGAACAAAGGAAGATTACACAGCAATGAGAAGAAATTAACTATTGCTATGCAGAAGGACAAATCTCACAACCATACGTTGCGTAAAGGCCAGAAATTAGTACAAGCTTCATGGAGTTATGAGGATTAAATACTTAGAACAATGACTAGTATAGCAAAGGCACCCACTGTTGGCTACTATTATTTTATTATTTGGGTATTCACAGCATCCTCCCAACTATTCATCAGGGAGCACATGTGTAACATGCAACAAATCCTCAGGGTTATAACATGTAAATCGGATTCACTTTGCATCTGGACATTGCAGATATAGCAACCATTTATTATAAACAAATTTGAAGTACCAGGGCACAGGAAAAATAACTGGGCTTTAAGAAATACTCAAGCCCAAGACCAAATTGCAAAATTTGATATTTTGCTTTTGGCAGGTATTTAATCTTTCTGTCTTAATTTCTTAATTTGTAAAGTTGGAATAATATCTACTCCACAGGGCTGTGAAGACCAAATGACACAGTTAAGCAATCAGCATCATATCTGGTTCATAGCAGGCAAAGCATAAACTTTTTCCTTTCATTTCTTCCCACAAGGTAAATAATTAAAGTTTGCACAAGATTTTCTTAGAGCTCAGCCATAATTAGATTTTGCAAAATTAGTTAATATAATCCATTAAATTCAAACTCCTGCAAAATGAGTTAACTTAAAAATGAAGCTCATCCATATTTTACAATAGAAAAAATCTAAGTTCTTGACAACATAAGACCAAAAAGCTACCTAGTTTTTATGACTTTTTTAGACATTAAAGACATTTCAAAGGCATTTTTCAAAAGTCATTTGAAGATTCTGCTCAAGGTACAAGGCATTCACTTGCCATCAACTTTTCACAGTGGTGAGGGATGAAAGTGGCCTTTCACTGGAAAACAAACTGCAAGGAATACACAGCAAAACAGGGCAGATTACAATAGCCAGGCCAATCCAAAACGTTTAAAAAAAAAACAACACGATGTCGCCCTGGCAGGCGTTGCTCAGTGGTTAAAGCGTTGACCTGCGCAACAGAGAGTCCAGGTTTTGATTCCCAGTCAAGGGCATGTACCACCCCACCGGGGGTGGGGGTGAGGGCAGGAGGCAACCAGTGGATGTGTCTCTCTTGCAACAATGTTTCTCTCGCGCGCAACAATGTTTCTCTTTCTCGCAACAATGTTTCTTTCTCGCAACAGCGTTTCTCTCGCGCAACAATGTTTCTCTCTTTCGTAAAAAGTATCCTCGAGCGAGGATTTAAAACACACACACACACACACACACACACACACACACACACACACAAACTGTGTCAATACACTGAACAATCACTAATTATAAATGTTAAACCAGTTTAAAACTCTAGTCTGAATTCCAGGAGAGCCAGGTAGGGAAGGAGGGAAACGATCCCCAACAAAGTTCTCAAAAGACCTTGCACAACCTACATCTTTCTTTTTCCTCATTTACGTATTTACAATAAAAGAGCGACCACACTGGGGGTAGGGGAGGCCAGGGGATTGTCAAGGGCGGGAAAAAAAAGGAGACATATGTAATACTTTTTGTAAAACTTTAAGCAATAAAAAAAAAAGAGCGACGCTGCACATCTTTGATCAACACAGCTACCATCAAAGCCTCAAAAACAATGTCTTGATATGCCAAGGAAGAGAATGAAAAAGATAAACTCGTCCTTGAAGGTCAGCACCAACTACTCAAAAAGTGGCCAAATCACTAAAGCTCACATGCCCCAGCATCCCGGGGCGGCAACGGGAACCAGTGGGAACCAGCCCGAACTACCCACACACACTCCACCTCAGCGCTGCTGAAATTCAAGTGTAGACTTGTTCTTCCAGAAAAGCAAATTCTTCCTCTTCCCTCACGCAAATCCTCTCACTTCCCACCTGACCCCTTCCCGGAGTTCCTAAGGCATTAAAATCACTCAACTGCTTTCTCACCCACACCCAAGACAAGAAAGTTCAAGGAGAGGGGAAATATCGCTGGATAAACCTTTCCTGGTGACAAATCTGGTGACACCAGCCTCCAGAAGACGCAGAAGCGGACTAGCTGTGACGCGCTGGTCCCTCCGAGATGCAATGGCGAAGACTCTTTGGAGCCACTCAAAGTCATGCGAAATCAGAGCAGGACCACGTGATGTCCAGCAACCGTCGAGGCAAGCGCGGACATTGGACAGCAGGACGTTGCTAGGGTGACCGCCCAGGAAAAGGGTTGGAATCATGCACTAAACCACAGGCGCGAACCTCCAATGCTGGGCGGGGCTTCTGGAACTGGGCAGGAGCTGTTCGCGCATGCGCACGGGATGGTTTGTGGACGCAGCTCTCGGGGATTGTGGAGGCCGCTCTCGGGGGGTTGTGGAGGCAGCTCTCGGGGGGTTGTGGAGGCAGCTCTCTGGGGTTGTGGAGGCAGCTGTCGGGGGTTGTGGAGGCAGCTCTCGGGGATTGTGGAGGCAGCTCTCGGGGATAGTGGAGGCAGCTCTCGGGGGGTTGTGGAGGCAGCTCTCGGGGGGTTGTGGAGGCAGCTCTCTGGGGTTGTGGAGGCAGCTCTCGGGGTTTATGGAGGCAGTTCTCGGGGGGTTGTGGAGGCAGCTCTCTGGGGTTGTGGAGGCAGCTCTCGGGGGGTTGTGGAGGCAGCTCTCTGGGGTTGTGGAGGCAGCTCTCGGGGTTTATGGAGGCAGTTCTCGGGGGGTTGTGGAGGCAGCTCTCTGGGGTTGTGGAGGCAGCTCTCGGGGATGTGGCACTTAGGCTTGTGCCCTCCCACTGTCACTGATTGGTTCTTTGAAGCTTTCTTTGAAACGTAATTCCTCTCCTACCCCTCCCGCTAAGGTCCACATTGACTGGATTCTAAGTGTGCTCATCAGTATTGGAATTTGAGAGGGAGAGGGGCGGGGCCATAGCGATCAACCTTAGTAATTGTGGTTTGGTACAAGTACTGACCTTGGAGCCAAATTTTCTGGGTTGGAATCTCAGCCCCAACATTAGTTACTCTATGACTTTGGGCAAGTCAAGTAACGCTCTGTGCTTTAGTTTCCCTATCTGCAAAATGGGCACAATGTGGGGAGAACATGAGTTGGAGTAAGCAAAGCACCTAGAACACTATCTGGCACATGAATTTGCTATGTAATAAAGATTGCATGACATTATTTAGTGGCATATTGTCTTATATATATCGAGGCTGCCCATCTTGGGAAGAAGGAACAGTGTGGAACAGTCTGAGTACTTATCAGAAGTAAAGGTGAATATTTCAAAGTAAAGCCAGAAATCTTTTCCTAGCCCAGAGAGGGGCTACGGAAAAGTATATCCAACATTGGAAATGTGTTCTTTCTCTTCTCAAATACAAAGCAAGATTTGAGCTCATTGTAGAAGCACTATTATTATTATTATTATTATTATTATTATTATTGTTATTTTGCTCATAGTTTTGCCATAGTAATCTCCCCTCCTTTATGTCCAGTTCCGTATAAAATGCTTGTGTTTGTGAAACCCCAAGAATGCAGTTATATAACAATGAAGAGAGAAACCAATTTAATTGCAGTCACGTTTATTTGCAGTTTCAATACACACTTTCTAGGTAATCAAACTTTCCTGGTACATTTTTTAAAGGGGTTCACAATGAAACTGTCACCATTTTTACTAAAAATAAATACAAGACTTAAAGTGTTGCACAGCTCTAAAATATACAAAGGCTTGAATTGAATGTAAACGTTGAAAACATCTTACAAAAGAAACCATTTTTTTGCAACAATTTAAAAAGTTCATATTTACAAATATTACAAAAATACAAAATGGATGCAAGTCCATAAACCATTGTCTTTTCGGCCAGCATGAATTGGTTCTAGTACCAAAATAGTGACACATCATAGTTTTAAATCTTTTTGTCAGGATCTAGTTTTCTAAGTCAGCCACCACTGCAGCAAATGTACTCACTCACTGACCTTTGGCAAGAGCAAACAGTGTGTTTTGTTTGCTATAACTAGTCCATGTCCTCTACTTAGCCAAAACATAAAAAAAAAAAAATCAAAGAGTAAGGAAAAAAATTCCCCCACACAACATAGACATGTTGTATAAACCTAAAAGCACAAAAAATTAGCATCAGTGCAAACAACAGAAGAAAACTTGGATTGATGTTTTTTGCAATACCTAATGTGTGTACCCTGCTTCAAGATGGCAGTGATGTTGAAGACAGCCTCTAAATCTTGGTTTTATATACTATGTAACAAAGCCATGTAGAATATTCCAGATTACTAAGGAATTCCTTGCTTTTATTTTTTTACTCAGTTTGTTGCTCAATAGTATTTTCCACAGTGAATTTAAAATCTATCTTTATTTGGGGTTTTTTAAATCTATGAAATATAAAATAGAGAAACTCTGCTATAGATTTTTAGAGTAAACAAAATAAGTAAAACTATATTATAAGGGTTAGTTCTGTGATCATTACATATAGAAGGTATCTTATTGCCTCACAATTCAAGTCAATATGTATTTTAAGCTATACATGGTACCATTACTTAAATTAATGTCAATAATTAAAAGGTGACATATTTATTAAAGCCAATTCATGTTTCTATTCAAGATTTAGAATCACTTTTAAAGCCCACATACATTTCTTAACACTTAAAACCCCCCTAACTACACAAAGCCATACTGCAAACGAACTGCTTTTATGAAAATTACAAAAGATAACCTATTGTGACTGGAAATGACTGTTTCTTACCACATTTGTCTAAAAACTTTATTTTTTAAAATTTTGCCAAGTGTACTTTTCAAAGCATGAGAAAAAGATATTCATGTTCCCATGTGGTGTCAAACCATGTTGGTTTTCTTAAGTCATGGGTTCCAATGAGAAATGATGGTACATTTTTTTTCAAACCCCAAACATATTTCTTTTAATAAAAACTATAACATTTCATAAATGTTCAAATGTACCCTTTACCAGGTAGCTTATCTATCCCAGCCCAAGAGCGTGCGTGTGCACGCACGTGCACATGCACACACACATACACATTCTCCCTCCTCTACCCCGCCACCCCCAGCACCCATTTTACATACAAGGATGACAAGAAATTAAGTAACACAATTTGATAGTGAAAACAAATAGTAGAAGCCAGACTTGTTCTTTTTTTCCAGACAAACAAACAAAAAAAAACCCAACAGCAATCAGATTCTCTAATTCTCAATCTGTAACATCTTAGAAAGTGTTTCTTTTGAAATACAGCATCTTCTTAGACCAGGTTTCCCCCTTCATATTGCATGAATGAAATCAAAACCACACCCCCTTTTTTCACACATCCTACTTTCCCAAATACCACTTGCATAAGCTTAAAGCCAGACGCATATCAATTTCTTGGTAACTCTGGTATGTTCTATCATTCTAATTGCATTCTATTCTTTTATAGGCCATATCCCTCCTTAGTTCTCTCCACTTGCTACCTTTTCCCATTCAAAACATATTCTAAATATATAACTACTTATATTTCCGACATTTCAAACATTAACATCAGTTCATGTTAAAATCAGAGGTGTAAAAACTATTTGCAGATTTCAACTTGTAACTACATTTTTTTCCATTTTAAGACAAGAAAATTCAAGTAATTTCAAGTAATTCAGCTTGTTTCCCTGCCTTCATTTTTTATCAGAGCATTTGCTCTGACATTTCCTTTCCCACCCACCACCCCTCCCCTTTTGCCATCAAGCAGATATAGTAAAATCAGACAAAAACTCAGGTGTATGTAGCATTGTGAACCAGAGCTGTCCCCCATTCCCAGCTTAACAGTGAATATAAATAATGCATATACACATACCTATTTCCCAACTACATTGTTCACAGTGTCATTTCTGTTAATTTTTAGGTAGCACAAATCTCATCAGCACAGAGAGAAGCTTCACTGAAAACTCATTGCAGGTATTTACTGATAAATCAACAACTCTGTAGCATGCTTATGTTTTATTTTTGTTAGTTAAAGAACCTGGAACTAATTTCTAGACTGTTTAAGGAGTTTTAAAATTATAGTCATTAGATTATGACTTTTTATGTCTCTGGGAGCCTAATATAAAACATGATCTAAAATTAACTAGTTTTCCCTGCTCATTCTCTTTAAAGCAATTCATTGAAAAATTAAAGTTTAAAGGACACTGTCAAATGCTGTTGTTCAGGGCTTTGTATTGAGAATGATGATTTCTCTCATTGATTAAAAAATCAAAAGCATGCTTTTCATTCTGTTCAAATTACCATATGGCTAATCATAGCCACATGATTATTACTATTAGCTTGTTTGGTGCTGCAATTTGTCACAAAAATAGGTCTGAATTCCTTATTTTAAATTAATCACATTTCAGTATATGACCTCAAGATTTCCTTTATTTCACTAGTTTAAAATTCATATATGAGGTTTATCACGCAGAAATCATATTGGTGGACATTTAAATATGGTAATTAATATGAAAATGGTATTCACAGAATACAATAATTACACTTTATCTGTTATGTTCTATAAACAGTTGGTGTGCAGTAGATAATTGGCCACATGTCCACTTGTCATTGATAAATCTATTTACACATTTTTATCAAAAATATGGTATTTACATGTGTGTAGTTCTTTCTTCTAAATTTTGCTTTAGTTCATTTTAATGTAAAAAAATACCAAACCTCCAGAGTAATTTCATCTTTTTAAGAATTATGACAGTGAGGGTTTTCTTTTCTGAATAGGCAGCTCTGGGAAAATTGTTTTCTAGGTTTCATGAAAAGCAGACATTTTAAAATTCTATATTATCAAAAAGAATGGCATTGAGTAAATCAAACTAAGCTAAAGAAAAATATGAAAGACAGTGCAGCTACTTAAAACATGGAAAATAATCAAGAAAGACCAAACCACCTTCTGTTTCCCCAGCAAATATTTAGGAATTCATTGGTAGTAAGTGATGGTACCCTGTGACATGCTGACTTCTCCCTAGCTTTCTGTTCTATTCCCCCATACTCATAGACTAAGGGTGTTGGCCTTTGATAGCCAGTCTGGCACGGGCTACCTATGTTGAGCTCTGAGAGGATCGGTCATCATGCGGGCTCCCATCGGAATTTTCTGTCTCCCCCTCAGAGATGGCCTGCATGGGCGCATTGTACAGCCTGCAGCGGACACTGTAGCGGCTGCTGCTGGCCACAGGAGGAGCCCGAGAACGTCCAACCCTTGCTGATGCTGAGGTGGCAAAGGTCTTCGAGGAAAATCCTTCTGAATTAACTCGTGGGGAGCATGGAGAGAGTGGGGACAATGCCTCGGCCCCAAGTGTCCCCTGATGGGCCTCATGGGTGCTTTGGGGAGACTCGGCTGTGAGCTCCCCAGGAGGTTTAGGCAGGATGGGACTCTTCAGAATCTCAGTAGCAGACATGCGATAACTGGAATCCGAACGACTGCCTTTCTTGAGGAGTAACAGCTTAAACTCTTCATTGGATGTGTTGGACTTTTTAGCATTTCGGTAGATGAGGCCAGGAGACCTCTGGCTGTTGGCGGTGGTCACATTGCTGTTGGGTGAAGTGACGGAACCAGTGCTGCTACTGCTACTGCTGCCAAGGGAAGCTCTTGATTTGCTTCGAACAGACATGTCCCCAGAATCTTTTCTTCCAAGTACTTTCCTTTTAGACCTTTTAAGAAAAGGAAGAATCTCAGTTCAGTTACATTTTTATGAAACTGAAAGTGTTAAGTCACGTTTACACATCTCCTTAAAGAGAATTTGGGTGCGCCCTATCTGATTGGATACTATGTATTAGGGCTGTGGAGATGAGGAGTAGGATACAGTCCTTACCCTTGTAGCACTTACAGCTGGAGGGAAATTATCTGATAACCATTGGACACAAATTAGATTTTGGAAATGACTATTTCAAATAATGACTAATGTGGAGGCTAGAGGTTCCAGAGGAGGACTTATTGGGATATTTTAGTATAAGAAAATACTGCTGTCTGACTCTTGGTTAGAGTGTAGACAGTGAAGAAGTGTAGCTTTCTTTTATTAAATCTCTCTCTCCAATACAGACAAAATGCTTTGATATTTGATATTCCAATGAATACCAGAAGAGCAAAGTAGATGGAACTGTGGATGAGACAGGTTTAGCTATAGGTTGCTGGTTTACAGGCTTGGGTGATGGATATGTGTGTCTGTGTGTGTGTGGAGGGGGGAGGGAAGGTCTTGTGTGCATTATACTATTCGATCTGCTTTTTAAATTAAAAAATTTTTACATGACTTTTTAAAGTAAGTTAATCCATTCTGGGGCTGCAAGTAACATTATCCATAGCTGCTTAGGAACATCAACAGTGTATTAATCAATGAACCAACTTTCTATAAGGAGCTGAAAACCTAGACCACATCTGGATCTCTTAAAGCTTTGTACACTGTAAGTTATCAAGAAAACAAAACCATTCTTAAGAAGATACAAATAAATGGGTGCATATATTGTGCTAATGGACAGGAAGGATTAACTTCTTTAAAATGTACTCACCCAGCCAGCCTGGTTCAGTGGTTGAGTGTCAACTTATCAACCAGGATGTCATGGTTCCATTCCCAGTCAGACACATGCCCAAGTTGCAGTCTCAATCCCCAGTGTGGGGAGTGCAGGAGGCAGCCAATAAATGATTTTCTCTTATAATTGATGTTTCTTTCTCTCTCTCCCTCTCCCATCCTCTATGAAATCAATAAAAAATATTTTTTAAAAAATGTCCTGGCCAGTGTTTCTAAGTCATTAGAGAATTGGCCCCATGCACAGAAGGGTTGCCAGTTCAATTCCCAGTTAAGGGCAAGTACATGGGTTGCAGGTTTGATCCCCAGCCCAGGTCAAGGTGCATGTGGGAGGCAACCAATTGATGTGTCTCTCTCTCTCTCTCTCTCTCTCTCTCTCTCTCTCCCTCTCTCCCTCTCTCTCTCCCTTCCCTTCCTCCACACTCTCTGAAAAAAAAATCAATGGGAAAAATATCCTCAGGTGAGGATTAATAACAACAAAAGTTGTCCATACTACCCCAAGCAATCTATAGGTCCAATGCAATCCCTATCAAAATACCAGTGGCATTTTTCACAGAACTGGAACAAATAATCCAAAATTTTATATGGAATCACAAAAGACCCCCAAATAGAAACAGCAATCTTGAAAAAGAAGAACTAAGTTGGAGGTATCACACTATCTGATAGCAAGCTATTCTATAACTCTATAGTAATCAAAACAACATGGTACCGGCATAAACAGAAACAGAGATCAATGGAACATAATAGAGAGCCCAGAAACAAACCCACACCTAAATGCTCAATTAATCTATGGCAGAGGAGACAAGAATATACAATGGGGTAAAGACAGTCTTTTCAATAAATGGTGTTGGGAAAACTGGACAGATAGATACAAAAAAAATGAAACTAGACTACCTTCACACCATATACAAAAATAAACTCAAAATGGATTAAAGACTTAAATATGCGACCTCAAACCATGAAATTCCTAGAAGAAAACATAAACAGCAAACTCCCTGATTTGCTCTTGAAAGGAAACCATCAACAAAACAGACAACCTACGGAATGGGAGAAGATATTCTCCAATGATACATCTGATAAGGGGTTAATATGCAAAATTTACAAAGAACTCATACAACTTAATACCAAAACAATAAACAATCCAATTTAAAAAATGGGTAGAGGGCTTGAATATACATTTATCCAAGGAGGACATAATGATGGCCAATAGACTTATGAAAAGATACTCAACGTCACTAATCATCGGAGAAATGCAAATTAAAACCACAATGAGATAACACCTCACACCTGTCAGAATGACCACCATCAATAAATCAGTAAACAAGTGTTGGTAAGGATGTGGAAAAAAGGGAACCCTCATGCACTGCAAATTGGAATTTTGGGATTGGTGCAGCCCCTATGGAAAACAGTGTGGGCATTCCTCAGAGAATTAAAAATAGAACTACCTTATGACCCAGCAATTCCACTTCTGAGTGTTTATCTGAAGAAATCCAAAGCACGATTTTGAAAAGATATACACATCGCTATGTTCATTGCAATGTTATTTACAATAGCCAAGATATGGAAGTAACCTAAATGCCCATCAATAGACAAGTGTATAAAAAAGCTGTGGTACATATATGCAATAGAAAATTACTTGACCATAAAAAAGAATGACACATTACCATTTGCGATAATATGGATGGAACTATAGGATATTATGCTAAGTGATATTAGTCAGACAGAGAAAGACAAATGCCATACGATTTCACTTATATGTGGAATCTAAAGAACAAAATAAATGAACAAACAAAACAGAAACAGACTCATATACAGAAAACAACCTGATGATTTCCAGATGTAAGGGAGACTGGGGAGCTGAGTGAAAATGTGAAAGGATTAAGAAGTACAGACTCACAGTTAGAAAATAGTCATGGGAATGTAAATTACAACATAGGTAATATAGTCAATAATACTGTAATAACTCCGTATGGTGCTAGGTGGGTACTAGATTTATCAAAGGGTCACTTCATAAGTTACGTAAATGTCTAACCACTATGCTGCACTCCTGAAACTAATATAATATTGAATGTTAACTGTAATTGAAAAAATAAAAAAAAGCCTGGCCATTGTGGCTCTGTGGTTGAGTGAAGGTCAACCTATGAACCAGGAGGTCAAGATTCGATTCCCGGTCAGGGCACATGCTTGATCCCCAGTAAGGGGTGTGCAGGAGACAGCTAATCAATGATTCTCTTTCATCATTGATGTTTCTCTCTCTCTCTCCCCCTCTCCCTTCCTCTCTGAAATCAATAAAAATATATTTTAAAAGAAAGAAAAAATATAAAATACACAAGTTAGAATATAATATGTTTATTATACATGGGAAAAATATGAAGGAATAGACTCCAAATTTAATGGCAGTTATCTTAGAATGACTGGATTTCTATTTCTGTGTTAAATATTTCTTTCAAGTTTGAATTGCATTGCATTCGCAAGAAGAACAAGGAAATATTCAAAAAATACTTTCCCTTCAAGAAAACAACACAAAATTGTTCTTGTCACTGTGCTGCACATACATACTTACATACTAAACAAATGCTAACCTAGATTTAAAAAACTTAGTAAGTCTACCAAACCTAGGTACCCATCATATTTATCTTGATAAGTAGAGCAGTGTACATTCTGTGAATCTTCAGCATGAGTGAGCTCATTGATAAGTATTCTAGAAATCCATAGGGTAGAGAAAATGTCAGTTTTGCAATTAGAGACCAGCCTTATTTGGGTTCACTGAAACCTTTGTGGTTGTTATCTTGTGTATGCCAGTGTCCAGTACTCCAATAGGGTAGGAGTTTCAAGCTAACATTTACTTTAGCATCTATTATATTCTAGATACTAAAATGTTATTTTTATCATCAAAACTGAGAATTTGAAGTCTAATTCTATCCATTTCCAGTAAGGGAATAGATAAGTACAGAGGTTTTAACTGACTGAAGACTGGATAAGAAGTGGCAGCACTGGGATTCAATTCCAGGTGTTTTTTTTTACTCCACTACTTACTTTATGTCCACTATTCCAGACACTAGCATTTGGTTCTTTGGGGTAAGAGTTTGGCTCTTTAACTTACATAGCATCTTAGTAACTTGTCCTAAGGTTGAAGATAAAGTGGGGTGAGAGGAATATAATTGGAGCTTAGACTACACACAGGGCCAAAGAAAAATAAACTAATGACTCTTCACACTCTGAATGGAGAAGTGTGCCTGCTAGGGTATACACAGAAGGCATTTCTGATTGACTCCTTTCAAAAAGTTGTTAAAGAGTTGGTTCCTTCTTTATAAGAGAATCACACCAAGAGAAAACCCAAGTTCCCTTAAAAAAGTAGAATTCTGGGTGATACAATGGTAAGCTGCTTGCAACAACTTGCTTCAAAAAGTATTACTTCATGAAGTAGAAAAGATAGTCCGCAAGATTTTTCCCTTGGGAATCCCATATAAGTCACTGAGGCCTAGTGGGAGAAAGCAGTCAGTTATGAAAGGAGTAGGCACACTATGATTGGGTAGCTCAGTCTCATATTGGTTTAGTTTCCAAAGGTTAGTTCCTGTTCTGTTCTTCAGTCACAGGTTGTAAGTATTCTTGCCAATACGGGCACTGACCACAAGGATGCAGGGGAAGGATGAGAGAATGTGAAAGGGCAGCATGGACACAACACTGTCCTAAATAGCAGCTTAGAGGACATCCCCTGTTCAGGGGATATGGAGCATTCATTTTAGAGAAGGCCAGTGTTATTAAAGAAATTTAAGTTTTAGGAAGAGAGGGAAAAGGGGAGCAGTGGTTAGTTGTTCTGAGCTATGATATGAGTAGGTTTTAAACACTGTTGTCTCAAATTTGGGGCTCTGTTTAGTGAATTAACTTACAATTTATCTCTGTTTATATAGGATTACAGCTTTGAGCATATTTTTTAGAAAAGATATTATTTAAAACCAGAGATTGCACTAGAGTTTGAGATTTCACTCTAAGTTACTTAGCCACAAATAGTTTCAAAATAAAAACTTGTTCCAGAATATCTTTCCTAGGGAAAACAAACAGACAAAAACACCTTTCCTCAGCATTTCTTATGAAAGTCTCTCAATTGAAGTCAATCTAACGATATATAAAGACTCATATTTCCCAACTTAAATACAAGTCTATCAATTTGATTTGGAAAAATATTTCTTTGCTGGATTTATTGGGGTTTTTTGTTGTTGTTGTTAAATGTACTACAACTACACAAGGCTTTCCCATTATTTGCATTTGATGAGAAGTACCATAAGAAGCAAAACCTTTCATATTGTCTCACCTGTGAATGACTGCAAATAAATCCTCAGTTGTTCGAGGTTTGTTTGGAGATACAAACACACCTTCCACTTCAGTCTGAGAGTCTTCATTAAGTGGTGAAATCATAGAGTCATCACTTGGTGATGATTCTTAAATTAAGAACAAAAGCATCTTTAGGAGAAAGTTACTGCATACTGCTGTGCTTCGCTGACTCAAGGAAAAAGTAACCTTACTGACATTTTTTAAATGAGAGCTATATCTGTCACTCCTTAATCCATCAATAGTAAAAGCTTTTATCTCAATTGTCTTAATAAGGGAAAAGAAAGCCCTAGCCGGTTTGGCTCAGTGGATAGAGTGTCAGCCTGCGGACTGAGGGATCCCGAGTTCGATTCCAGTCAAGGGCACATGCCTGGGTTGCGGGCTTGATCCCCAGTAGGGGACATGCAGGAGGCAGCCGATCAATGATTCTTTCTCATCATTGATGTTTCTATCTTTCTCTCCTCACTTCCTCTCTGAAATCAATAAAGAAATATATTTAAAAATAAGGGAAAAGAAATAATGGAGGGATCCCAACACACAGGGTTGTACCACATTATGGGGAATATAAGAAAGAAAAAATTCAGGAAGTACCATGAGACTCCTTTTCATAGGGACAAACTGACCTTTCAATGAAACCTCATCCATACTTCCTTGGGTCTCCTCTGCTCCGCTGTTATCAGAGGCACTTTTGGCTGAAATACCTGAAGCAATATTTTCCTGCTCTGAACATTTTTCAGGGCATGAATTTACAGTTGATAGCTCTGCTTCATAGCTGATATTCCCAGGCACTTTGTCATGGTAGCGGCTCATCCCAAGTTGATGCTTAAGTTGATTGCTTATGTCTGTGGCTCTAGTTGGTGAATTTGATTGAGATGTGAGCACATCCACGGACTCAGGATGTACAACTTCCTCCTGCTCTACAGAGGATGCCTTCTGGACCTGTGCAAGGATTCCATCTGGACCAGCTCCATATTGTAGTAGTTTACCATCCAAATCATTTGAGCGGGCAGCAGAGACCCTTTGAAATCCTTCTTTGGGAAAGTCACAATTTTTACTTGGTGTGTTTTCTGGAATAGGCTCACTCTCCATATGTATTTGGTCTTTTATGGCACTTGAATCTAGAAGATTGCTACCAGCTGAGGTTACTGTTTCTGGATCACAATGATTCTTTACATCAAAAGCATGTTTTTTTCCTAACTGTAGTTTATCTGGTCCCATCTCAACTGAAGAGGAGTCAAAAAAGGACAATATGGTGTCTTCAGTGGAGTACTGACGTGATATTGATTTCTTAGCTGTTTGTGGCCTAATCTTACCTGGAGATAGAGCAGCCATTGTGAGAGTGCTTTGCTCTAAGTAGGGGTGTTCCATATTATTGCCTTCTTTTTGCTTAATTTCTTCAGACTTGCTGATGGACCTAAGGTTAACAGATCTCAGGACTGTTGGTGTAATTGCAAGGGATGGTGGAGGATTTGACCTCAGTGTTTCCCCTACTGTATTCTGCTTATTATGACTAAAAACATGCAATGGGTTACGGTGGTGGAATGGTTTATTCAAGACATGAAGAGCACTTAGGTCAAGATGGGTAGGAGGTATAATTGGAAGTTCAAGGTCTTTACTTAGCGATAGAGCTCCATCTTTTAAAGAAGGTTGCTGTAGTGAGGATTTCCTTTCTGGGACTTTCGGTTTTCTTTTGCTACCTCCAGGAGACAATGGACCAGAAAAGAAAGCTGTAGGGAAAGAGGATGTTGGTGTTTCAGACTGGCTTGAGTAGCCACTTGATGGAGATGCCAAGCCAGCCAACTTTTCTGGTGAAGCCAGTTTAAACTCATTGTCAACAGAAGGAAGGGATGGAGTCGTGGCTCTTGATTCTGACTGGGATGTTTGGGATTCAGAGCTCTCTGGAGATTTGATGCATTCAATAACTGTGGTACCCGTAGCAGTGCTTGAATTAGATAAAGATCTGTAGGGATCATTTGTTTTCAAGTCATTTAGAAGCCAGAGGTCTGCATAGTGAGTTGATTCAGCACCTTCGTCTTTGAATGGTGGAATATCTGAAGTGTCTAACTGAGGTTCTTTACTACCATGTTCATCCTGGTTAATCCAGGAAGGTTCTTGCTTGGTGGAAATATTGGTATTTTCCATTTGAGAAGGCGTGTTGGAGAAATCAAGAGGCAACTTCATTTCCCTGGAACTGTGAGGCAGGAGCTGGCCACTGCTAATCTTTGGTTCTTTCTTTTCAGAAATGTCTGCATTTCCATCGAATTTCCTCAATGATGAGCTCCTTTTAGGTGGGGTCGGCTTTGCCTTTGGTTTCCTGAAAGAGATGCTTGGTCTCCCCTGCCTCCTGTGATCTAAGTAGTCCTGCCAGGCACAGTCTGGAAGGGTAGGAGGAGCTCCAATGCCCTGGCCATTCTCTGGGCTCAGGGCTGCATAGTGGCAGACATAATTCTTACTACCTTTGAGACCACAGTCAAAGTGCATGGAGGTGTAGTATCCTTCTGTATCCACTGAAAAGTGAGAGCTAGTGTCAGCTTTGTCTGATGGAGACTTTTCCAGAAAGCTGTCATATGTGGCCATGCTTGTGAAGCTTGGACAGCCCAAGCTGTCTGCCTTGGGGCGCTCAGGACTAAAATCATGGTGGCAGGAGGCATCGTGATGGTGGTGTAGGTAATTCCACTCACTGTCACTTGTGTTGCTATTATTGGGGTCATCCAGGAGATCTGCCACAGTGGAGGTAAAGGAGTTTGCCCGGTGGCCTCTCACTTTATCCAAGTGGTCATTGTACTGCTCTGTCACGAAGACACTGGCATCCTCATTAGCATGAGGGGCTGTGTTTAGTGACAACTCTGAATCACAGTGTGAAGAACCAGTGAGGGGGGGAGAAGCTGCAGGAGGGATTGTCTCTGAGGTCTGTGAGGGGCATGTGGAGCTGCTCCCACTCCAGTTGCCACTGGATGACTGGTGGTCGTCTTTCTGGTCCATGTGGCTGCTGAGGAGGACACCAGCCGTGGAGATGCAGTGGATGGGGCTCCCAAAGGTGTCTGAGTTGGAGGAGATGTCACAACTTCCAGAGTCAGCAGCCATTCGGGACAGACGTGACCTCCCTCTCTCACTTAACTTGTGCTGGGGGCTGTGGAGATGTTGAGAACAGGCCAGATCCAAAGCAGGCTGGTGTTCCTGGGCACTTGGGCTGCTGGGGGCCTCACTGCAATCATTAGGGATTCTTTCTTGATCACCCACAAAAGGCTCTCCCTCTTCATATGCTGAGGGTTTAAGACCAACTTTGGGCTCACCATCTCCACCTCTATTGCCCTCTCGGGGAAGGCTCCGAGATCTTGTGCGGCTACTCACTGCAGTTGTAAACATGGCATCACCTTTGTCTGCCAATGCAGAAATGTTGCCTGCCGAATGTGAAAGAGAAGCTGCAATACTTTGACCCCTTTGAGCTCTGATTCTCCTTCTGGATGGAGCAGCAATCAAAATGTCCTCAGTTTGGCACTCAGAGTCCCTGGTTCCAGACCTCCTATTGACAGTGTTGGAAGGGTCTGGATTTGTGTGCACAATCACATTCCTTTCTCTGGCCACGGGTGATTCATCCGAGTCTAGGGCACATGGAAAGCATAGTGAGATATTTTTTTCAACAGCATACTAAAAGACATTCTGAGAAATACCCACAAATCTGGGTGCTGGCATGTGCATGTTGGAGCTTTTTCCTAAAGACAATATCAGCATAAAAAATTAGTAGGCCTGGACAGTATGGATCAGTTGGTTGGAGCATCATCCCATGCACTGAAAAGTTGCTGGTTCAATTGCCGCTCAGGGCACATACCTAAATTGTGGGTTCAATTCCCAGTGAGGGGGAGTATGGAAGGCAAATGTTGATGTTTCTCTCATACATGGATTTTTTCTCTCTCTCTCCCTCCCCCCCTCTCTCTAAAATCAGTAAAACATATCCTTGGGTGAGGATTAAAATAAAAATAGAAAGTTAAAATGCTTTGGGGAATCTCTGTCTCTGCCACCCCTCTCTCTAGATATAATTATAGATTATTAGATAGATTTAGATACAGATATACACACACTATATATATGTATGTAGTATATATATATACTAAGATAAGATATACTTTTAGATCTTTTGTTAATTCTCTTTCTTCAATATCAAATTACTTTGTCCCAAATTACTTTGTCTTTTTTTTTTCAAACTAAAGTCCATTTTATCTTCTTGGCCACTATTCATTTTTTTATTTTTTAATATAAACATAATGAAATAAAATATTAGAATTCACTATCCTATGTAATAAAAGCCTAATATGGCAAGTGTCTGGTCGTTGGTTGTCTGTTCAACCAATCAAAGTGTAATATGCTAATGATATGCTAAGGCTGCTAAACAGCTTGCTATGATGTTCACTGACCACCAGGGGGCAGATGCTCCAACCAGTAGGTTAGCTTGCTGCTGAGGTCCAGGCGATTGGAACTGAGCGAGACAGGCTGGACATACCCTGGAGTCCTCCTGCGGTCCCTCCCCGGCTGGCCAACCTCCCACATCCCTCCCCGGCCCAATTGTGCACCAGTGGGGTCCCTAGGCCTGGCCTGCACCTTCTCGCAATCCAGAACCCCTCAGGGGATGTCGGAGAGCCAGTTTTGGCCCGATCCTGCAGGCCAGGCCAAGGGACCACACTGGTGCATGAATCCGTGCACTGGGCCTCTAGTAAGAAATAAAAGTCTTATTTACAAGGGATGATACACTAATCTTATATAACAAAAGCCTAATATGCAAGTGTCTGACCATTTCTTTGACAGTTTGACCAGTCGCTATGATGTGCACTGATCACTAGAGGGCAGATGCTCTGACCAGTAGGTTAGCTTGCTGCTGGAGTTTGGCCAATTGGGACTGGGCAAGAAGGGCTGGACAAGCCCTGGAGCCCTCCTGAAGTCCCTCCCTGGCCCTGGTCATGCACTGGTGGGGTCCCTCGGTCTGGCCTTTGCCCTCTCACAATCTGGAACCCCTCGGGGGATGTCTGCAGGCCAGGCCGAGGGACCCCACCAGTGCACAAATCTGTGCACCAGGCCTCTAGTAATAAACATATGAAGAGATATCCTAAACACATTGAACAGAAAACAATAGGAAAAATGTCATCAAGAATATCATGTTATCATTATTCAATATTTAATTGAGTATCCTTGAAATTCACCTTTTTAATTATTAATGTCATAAAAGCATCTCTTCAAATAAAGGTATACTTTTTAAAATGAATCTTCATTGAACCTTGTTACTTTATTTATAATTTCCGCCTTAATAAAGCTTTTAAAAATTAGCAAAACTAACTGAAATATAATTTCAACCATAAGACCTGAATGTATATGCCTAAATCTATAAGGTCAAACCTTCTCAGTCAAAAAACAGAGACTTAAAATGCCATACCACCTGGCTTGCTGAACACAGGACAAATAAAAATCTTTTCAAAACCTTTACAAGTTACAGGGTTGATTTTTTCAAAGGAAGCTGATTAAAAGTTAGGTGGTTTCTATTTCATCTCCTTAAAATCAGCACCCAACAGAATGTTAACCATTAATAGTTTTATACCACACCTATTTCTTGTTGGACTCTTCTAGGGATACCAGAGATGGTTTTCCTCCTCCTCAGTTTTCGTCTCCGCTGTAGTACAGATTGTGAATGAACAAGAGAGCAGCGTATACTAGCTTCTCTGTCAAAACCAACTCCTGCAACCCACAAATAAATCTCATTAGCCTTTAGAAATTGCAAACACATTTTCATTTGCTTGGAACACAGTGATATTTATTGAAGTAAAGGAAGAATTTGAATTAAGCCTATAAACAAATATAAGGGAGCCCTTATTCAGCTCTTATTTAAATTATGCTGCAGTACATTAAGCTTTACTTCTGAATGCAGCTCTCCACAACAGCTTGAACTGCCAAAATTAACAAGAAAAGTAGGAAAATCAAAAGTAAAAGGACAAAAAAATAACATCAAAGAATAACCCTCATATACAAATGATGCTTTAAGGACTTAAACCTTTAGTTACTACTATTTACTGGTCTATTTCTGGGCTTTCTGAATCTGATATCTATACATAGTAGATCCAGAGCCAAGATGTTAACCCAAATTAGTTCAGCTAACATATCCTGACCCTTTTCTTCATTAAGTGCATCTTTGTATTTTTCCTCTGTACCCACTATGTCCACCCCCTAAAACACACACATGCTGAGAGGAAACAACAGCCTAGAGATTTGTTTTTTAAATCATCATGTATAGTATATCAACATATGTGTAACTCCATCTATTGAAAAAAATCTGCATTATTAACTGTTACACCTAGTAACTGTCTACTTTCTTCTACAGACTGAAATGGACACTTTTTGGTTTAGCACCAGTGTCTTATCACTATATAATAAAAATACAAGGCAGTCCTCAGTTCTGTACTTAAGTGGATCAACTATAAATAAAGCTGGAATTCCCAATATTTACAATGTGTCTGTTTGCTTTAGTAAATACAGGGGGCAGACCATGATACCTGTTAGTTTCTCTATCCATAACCACATTATTGACATAGTATATGCATTCCTATCCAATCTAGAACACTGAGGAAGGAGGTAAAAACTTAAACTCCTCTGGCATAGGTATGCACCATGTATTTTTCAGAGTGAGCTTTGCCTCAGGAAGCCATGATAACAAAAGTGCTTTGGAATTTGATTGTCTCATCATTTATCCTGATTGTTAAGTATGGGGCAGGATGGCATGTTAAACCTTGTTGAGCTATATAATGAAGCAGTTTGAGTTTTGCTTAGCATCACAGTGACAACAGTTTCTAGAGCTCACTTTGAAAAATCTGTATGAGATATCACATGATGAATAATTACAATATTATTGGAGAATTTTTACTAATGGAATTTTTCTTTCTTAATTCCAAACAAAAATTAAAATCCTTCATTCTAATCATAATAATTATAGGACACAGAGCATACAGACACAGACACTTTGTGTTATATGGGCATAATCAACAACTTGCTCAGTAAAGCTCTTGAAATCAACAGATAATCTAGACTTTAGTCTGAGCATTCCTGAAATAAAGCAGAAGGAAAGATCTTCCCCTTTCCTGAATCACAAGACCCATAATCAGAACTAAATTTGAAAACAAGATTTTACTTACAGTGCCATGAAGAAAGCAGGTGCTGCTAATAATCAGATGTCCCCAGAACTGAAAGTTAGTTTATGAGGATGCCAAAGTGATCCATTTGACAGCTGAACTCCCCTAATCCATCCCATTTAGATCATGGGGATCAGATACATATTCTGAGAATAATTTATTCTATAAGTTGAATAGGTCATGAAGAAAATGAACCACCAGCTCACAGTCAGCTCACCAACTAGTACTCCTTTTTTATTTCAAGAAGGAAATAACTATGCCAAATAGAAGGTCATCATTTGATCCCCACTTTATGTGAGAGAAATTTGAGTGGGGTTAATAATAGCTGTGTCCAATTTCATCTCACATAACATGCAATCTGTAGTCATTTGGTATAAGGATGAACAATCCGTCATAATATGGCCATTTTGAAATTTTCAATATATAAATAAGTTAAAATATAACTATTAGAGAAGTTTCAAGAAAGCCCAATAAATAGGTCATTTAATTCCCATCTTTGAAAGTTAGAATATTTTATAACATTATTTTACTTACAAAGATTACCAGATCCAATTCTGGAATTTACAATTGCTGCCAATAAACTTTTCCAGAAAAGCCCGGACAGGCTTGCGTTCAACCTAGAGTCTAGACTAATATTCACACTCTCAATACACAGGAGGAGGAAAGCAGAATGCACAGAAGACAGGCTTTCTGGCTTTAGAGTAGAATTCAGCTTTCATCTATGAATCCATATATTTTTAGGTAAAAAAAATCCCTAAAATCGCTTCAGAATTCTAAACAATCTTTTAAACAAGCCTATCTTCATCCAAGGAAGCATGCAAACAGATTTTATACTTGGTCTACAGGATCATTACTTGCAGTTTTAGGAACTCAGGGTTTGCTGTTTTTTGTTGTTGTTGTTGTTTTTCCTGCTGTGCCATGGGTCATTATAATATGATTAATCACTACTGCTTTCTCCATTATTTCAGTCAGCTATGGCCAAAGAACTATTTGGTGAATTTTTGTTTCCAAAACGAAACTGTTAATCATTTACATAACAAGGGGCCCAGTGAAACATATAAAAATTGATGTTCAAAACCTGACAAAAGCATATTGAACATCTTCTGAGTTGTATTCTATTAAAAAGGTATTACTTGTTCACAAAGCAGTATTCTTAATTAGTACCCCCAGTAGCACATGTTTTGAACACATTTACTACACAGAATATTCTGACCCAACTGCCCCTAAGAAAAGAACAGAACAATACCAGTGACATTGATGGGAATAATGCAAGAAGAAATCACTTGAGCATCTTGTTTCATCTTCTCCTCTGGTGTCGGGAGAGGTAGTGCTTTGCTCCAGTTGGTCTGCTTGTCCAGTGTGGAGGGGATATTGTGTACTGGGTTTTTCGGCCTCTGTCCTAACATGACATCTGTATCTTCATCCTCCGGGGGATGGGACTGCAAATGTAGTACATTGGGACTTAACCATCAAGGTTTATATATAATCACACATATAAGGAATTTCACAGTTTAGTTAAGAAAGATTTGGTCAGAAATAAGCTTTTAGGTCAAAGGAAGAATTCATATAAATAGTAAACACAACTAATTGAAAGTTATAATTTTAATAATAAAGTGACACAAGAGGAAAAAGTAAGTTAAATAAACATGCTTTTCAGGTCAAATGGAATTAAGACAAGAGACAAAGTAGCCAGAAATCCCCAAACTTCAATCTGAAGAAAAATGTAAGTCTCTAACCCAGTAAGAGGTAGATCTACTTTCTCGATATCCATCTTGTCATAAATTCCTATTGAAAGTCTTGAGAGCTCTAGATGCCTAGGGTCAAAAGGAGGAGATGATTTGGATGCCATTGAAACATTTTTGAAAATGTGCCAGAAAACCTGGAATCAGGAGACATTCCAGAACACATCATGTGAAGGACAAACTAACCTAACCTGAGAGACCGGATTAAAACACAAGGAGTTATTTTACTCCAGGACTATGGAGTTTGTGAATAACATTTAACAAACACTATATGCACATGGAAAAGCAAAAGTGAAGCATCTCCCCCCAAACAATAGTGAAAAATATAAATGGTGTTGGGGGAATTCAAATGGGTTTCTTTTTCAAATCTGGAAGAGTAAAACAGTCCTTGTTTATTATCTTTCAGTTTTGCAGTGCTAAGCTTTTCTTCCAGCTGTGTAGTTAGAGGCCTTGACTTCTATAGGACATTTGAAAATTCTCCATCCAAACCTTTGATCGATATTAATATTGTCTGATTTGATTTCAGGTTTGGGTTCCTAGCCCAGATTATTAAAAAGGCTCCATCCCAATTTTGATTTCAGATTATTAAAGGACCTAGTTTCCACTACCGAACCTAGTTTTATGTCTTTCCATAATTTGGAGGAAGGCAGGTTTTGTAGAAAAAATAATTTTTCCTTTTGTTCCAGTTAGATTTTAATAATATTCTGTCCTAAAGTCAGGACCATTAAAAATTTTTCTCATCTTCATATTTGGAAGCATTATGCCCTGTTGACTCAGAGGATTTCACATATTGCCAAATGAACTGTTCTTAAGTCCCCTCAAAGAGAAGATTCCAGAGCCAGTTTGTTTAAACTAACCCCCAACATTTGCTTACCTTGTCATAGGTATCTTCAAAGCCCCCTAATACACCTAACAGGATAAGATCCCCCCTTTGAGAAAAATGTGTTTGCCATGAATGTTTTAGTAAAAACATTGCAACTTTCTTTCTCTCTTCAGCTTTTGTGCAGACTCCCAGGGAAGTGAAGTTGGAGCTCAAATAAAGTTAGAGAACAAAAGACTTTGTTTCCTAGGTAATTTCCAAAAAGAAAAAAAAAGTTTGGTGCATGCAGAAAGAGAGACAGAAAGAGACAGAGAGAGCAGGAGAGAAACCCCCACCACCAATGGCCACGTTTTGTAGGTGATTCCTTCCTTGAATAACAATGGACTGGGAAACAAAGAGAGAATAGTGACCTGACTGCAGGCTCTGACCAGCAGCCAAAAGCACTTTTTATTTAATGGTGACAGAGACAATTGACTGCTAGAGAATCCTTTTGTCCTGTTGTCTGTTTTTTTTATTATTATTTGAGAAGACGAACCTTTACAATTTTGATAAATATAAGGAAGTGGAATTTCTTTCCTCCGAACTACAAAGTCCAGGAGCAGTGTTAGGTGATGCTCTTGTTGAACAGAGCCTTATTTGCAACTTAGGGGTGTGTGTGTGTGGGGGGGGAGTAAATGGAAAGGAAAGCCAATGAATGGCATGGCTGTCTAAATTATAATTCAAGTTAGGAAATTTTAATTTTAATTTTAATTCAAGTTAGGAAAATACCCACTCTTTAAATTGATTTAAAAGAATATCTGTGTTAGTTAGAAACAACAGAGTTTGCCACAAAGTAAAGAGAAGAAAGTGGAAGTGTCTGGAGAAAGTGGGATAGGGTGCAATGGAATGTTTTCAGAACCAGTACCTTTCTACTCCATGGGGTCATGTGGCAACACTCAGTGGGGGAGGGCGAACGGGTGCTGTTAAACTATGAACATGAAATGCAAAAAAAAAAAAGAAAAAAAATTAAAACATGCACACAACACACTGTATACCCTGGTTAAGACAAATCTATGATATTAATGAATGAATGTAATGGGATAACATCTTCCTTCCTCCCTTTTTCCTTCCTTCCATACTTCCTTCATCTTTATTTTATGAGAAGTAGCATAAATAGTGGTTAAGAGCACAGACTCTGGAGCCAGACCGAGTTCAAATCCTGGCTCTACCACTTATTTGCTATGTAACTGGGACAATTACACAACTCTTCTAAGATCAGTTTCCTCATCTGTAGGGTAGAAAAATAATAGTATCTACCCTCCAGGGCTGTTTTGAGGATTACATAAGTAAATATCGTAATAGACTTAGAAAAGTCCTGGCACATAATAAGCTCTATATGTTAGAGTCAGCTACTACTATCACTATAATTATTATTATCCCTACTTTGTAGCTGTAAAGATCTGTGAAATTATTTTTGAAATTGTAACTTTCTATCTTTTAGATTCCAATCCCATTTTCTAATTGGGAAAATAATGAATTATTTTCTTTCCTTAGAGTGAGTTTATTTTCCTATGAACTACTTGGAAGAAAATTTCCTGTGTAAAAATTCCTCCTTTGGGCTGTTCAGAATTTATCTCTTCCTCATATTCATTGACTGTATTTGATGAGCATGTGACCTGTGCAGTCACACAGGACCCTGCACTGAGAAGGATTCCACACTTATTTCACAGCTGTCACTGTCTTGAAATTCTTAGTTTTTGAGTAAGGGGCCACATTTTCATTTTGCACTGGGACCCACAAATTATGTAGCCAGCCTTCTTTGGAAATAATCTGGTAACCAGAATCCACTTTTCAGTATCTACTAAGATGTTAGAACTCTTTTTAAATTTTAAACCATGTCAGCATTGGATTCAATTAGGCTTCTATTACAGCACTTTCCATGTAGCATGGCTTTAATGTAACATGAATTATCCCTGATGTGTCTTTTTTCATTTATTAAGTTAAAAATTCCTAGAGGTCAGGAGCTATATTTCATTTTCCTTTCAGTCTTTCATGATGCCAACAAAACTCCTCCTCATTGTAAGAGCCCTAACAAACTATTTGTAAACTTGAATGATACTAGCTCTGTGCTTTTTAACAGTGATGGGAAACCAAAATAAAGTAAGGGTCATACTCAAGATCTCAGGAGGAATCAGGTGCCACAGATTCCAAGAGAACTTACCATCTTAGTGCAAATAGGTGAAAACAAACAGAGGAAACCACAAGTAACCCTGGGTTCCATCGGTGGCATGGTACTGACGTATGCTGGTTCTAGTTATTCTTAAGCCACTGGCATGCATGCATTGTTCATTAATTTTTAGCAGAGCAAATGCCATCTCCTCAGACATAGTTAATTTTGATCTATATATTATTTAAGACAAATGATTTTGTAGGGTCTATGGCTTCCCCACTGAAAGTGATCATTTGATAGATATGGCATATATGCCTGAGTTCAGACACTTAACCTGGCTCTCTCATAAGAAGCAGTCACAGATAGTGATGTGCAGGTCACAAGTAAGACACTGGGGTATACAAAATAGAGAGCAAACTCATGGAAGTAAGAAAAAGGGAGCCTGACAGTAAAACCTACATGGTAAAGGAATTTGTTTCCAAGAAACCAAAGGCTTTGGTGTCTCATGAAAGGATTTCAAAAAGTCAAACAGCAGGAAACTGCAAGGCAGAAAACATATTAATGATATTAATATATTAACTTTGGTAACTTGTATTAAATATCCTAAGTCACTTCTCCTGTTGAGTATTTTTTTCAGGAGTGAGAGATGAGGAATGATTTTTCATGTTTGAAAAAAAACACACCAAAACCCATCCCATTAAACAAGCATGGGGTAACACCTGGAAATGACTAAGGATAGTAAGTCCAGAGAGAGAGAGAGAGAGAGAGAGAGAGAGAGAGAGAGAGAGAGAGAGCTCAGACTGTTCAGTGTGGGTCATCAATATTAAGTCAAGGTCTCCGTGGGTTACACTCCACAGAATATTCCTTTTCAACTAATCATTCTCTTGATAGTGACTCCAACCTTCAGTTTGTGAAGGATGAAATTAGGTACTCTTGAGCTTGTCTGTGAAAGGATTATGTTCTTTGGTTCTACCCAGTGATGGCGAACCTATGACACGCGTACTCATTTTTTGGTTGATTTTTCTTTGTTAAATGGCATTTAAATATATAAAATAAATATCAAAAATATAAGTCTTTGTTTTACTATGGTTGCAAATATCAAAAAATTTCTATATGTGACACAGCACCAGAGATAAGTTAGGGTTTTTCAAAATGTTGACACGCCGAGCTCAAAAGGTTCGCCATCACTGACCTAGATACAAGCACTTGAGTCCCTGCATATGGTCAGTTGATTTAGATTATTTTGATTTATAATATTCAAATAGGCTATGGTTTTATTTCTGCCATGAATTAGTAACTGCCTTAATATAGTGTTTTAAAGCATCATCTTTCTTAGGTGTTTGGTCAAAGGAGGTAAAATTGTTCTGATTAGAATTTTATGTGATGAATGCAATAATCAGTTCATAGAATTTTTTTACTAAATTATCTATGAAATAAAACTGAAAAAGTACTGAAACCTTAGGGCATCTCTGCATGGCCCAGTATGCCACTCCTTAATGGGTGCAGATGGATAAGGTTAGGAAAAGCTGCATGCTGATCATACTTGTATGCACTAAATTATTCTTTAAAGGCTCCTTTTAAATGAACCCTATTGCTTATTTTGGGTAAGACTTGTAAGGGCAGGGACCATTTCTTGTTCATAACTGTATTTCTACTGCCTCAGTAATGCTCAATAAATATTTGTTGTACTGCTAACACCCCCATGTTCCTGGCATACGCAAGCAAAACAATCCTCTCTAAAGGAATAATATCAAATTATGTCCACATATGATTGTTCAGTACAGCATTGTCAAAGTGAAAGATAACAAGGCAAGGAGTAGACAAGACAGCATGAGCAAGAAGCATACCAACAACAGATTATAGAAGCAGACCCATAGGGACTCCTGCTTTTGGAATTACCACTCCATGCAGGAGTAGCAGTGAACTACCTTGGCTTGCTCAGAATAAGTGTGTGGAAAGATTATTAGACCACTCATTCATTCATTCATTCATTCAAGAGCATTTCTTTGATGAGGGTAAAAATCAGCCCCAGTGGAACAAATAAATTAAAAATAAAATCTCCCTCATGAGTATATGCATGCTCATTGCATAATTCTTTAGACTTTTCTGTACTTTTGAAATTTTTCATAATAAAATGTTGGAGAAAAAATGTCTCCTTCCTTTTCCAGGCTCCCATTCTGACCTTCCTACCACTGATTTTGAGAGCCCTCAGACTTTAAGTTGCACCATTTTAGAATCAGCCACTACCAGTTATGCCCATCTTGTCCCTGACAAAAGATGCTTCTTTGATACTTTCACCCTATTCTTGTTCCTGCTGGCCTATCAGTTATACTCTCAAATCCTTTCCCTAGCTTCTCATAAATCTGCTTCAACAAAAGCTAGTTATAGTTATGGTGGATGTTCAGAACCAGAAGTAATAGGCATTATACTAAAAAGCAGTCAAAGACATTTCTTTGGTGAATAACAAAATACATTTTCCAAACCCCAATATTTCTAGTGTTGTGTATAAGAAAAGTTCATTTCTTCACTTTTGTGGCTATTTCTCCAAACATCTCAAGATTTTCCCCATCCTTTCTCTTGCTGCCAAAAGAAAAAACCATCCCTCCACATTTTACTTTATTTTTGGTTTTATTTCATATACTGATGGGGTTTATTTTGTTTCAGAACTTTCCAAAAGACATCTGTTAAAATGTTGTGGGTATTCCAGCAGGAAATGTTTTGAAAAATTGGCTTTGGCTTGTGATCTAACTGATACCACATGGCACTTATAGCAATCGACTTTCAGAGCTGATTTATTACTATCATGCTGTCTTAAACATGAAAAATATTTCTAGAGAATGGATGTTGTGCAAGAAAGCCCACTGAATGGGAGAACATATTTGCCAATGTTATCTCTGATAAGGGTTTAATCTCCAAAATTTACAGGGAACTCATACAACAAAAGGAAGATAAACAATCAAAAACAAAACAACGGGCAAAGGACATATATAGACACTTTTCAAAAGAGGACATACAGAAGGCCAAGAGACATATGAAAACATGCTCAAAGTCACTAATCATCCAAGAGATGCAAATCAAAACAACAATGAGGTACCATCTCACACCAGTCAGAATGGCCATCATCAACAAATCAACAAACGACAAGTGCTGGAGAGGATGTGGAGAAAAAGGAACACTCGTGCACTGCTGGTGGGAATGCAGACTGCTGCAGCCACTATGGAAGACAGTATGGAGTTTCCTCAAAAATTAAAAATGGAACTCCCATTTGACCCAGTGATCCCACTTCTAGGAATATATCCCAAGAAGCCAGAAACACCAATCAGAAAGGATATATGCACCCCTATGTTCATAGCAGCACAATTCACCATAGCTAAGATTTGGAAACAACCTAAGTGCCCATCAGCAGATGAATGGGTTAGAAAACTGTGGTACATCTACACAATGGAATACTATGCTGCTGTAAAAAAGAAGGAACTCTTTGCAACAACATGGATGGACCTGGAGAACATCATGCTAAGTGAAATAAGCCAGTCGGAGAAAGATAAATATCACATGATCTCACTATTTGTGGAATATAATGAACAATATAAACTGATGAACAAAAATAGAGCCTGGGGGGAAAATAATATTTTAGAACATAATAAAAGTTATTTTGCATATTTTTAATATTTCCTACAACTTTTGTGATATCATACTATGTTAGTACAGTTTTGGTAATATTATTATATTCAAAATCCTTTTTTTGAAGTATTAATGTTTATTGCATATAATATTATTATATTTAAGATTTTTCTTGAATAATTGGTGTTTACTGCAAGTAATATTATTATATTTAAAATCATTTTTCTTGAGATATTAATGTTTATTGCATGTATTATTATATTTAAGATTGTTTTTCTTAAAATATTAATGTTTATTGCATGTAACATTCTTATATTTAAAATCATTTTTCTTGAAATAAAAAAGTACCCATTAAAAAAAAAGAGAATGGATGTTGTGGTACATTTGAATACAAGAATAAAACATTAGTTTGAAGACGACCAATGCAAGGCACACTGGGTTCCTAGTGAGGGGATCTGGGGTCTTATTCTATCCTGGGGCTTGTTTGTCCATAGATCAAGTCCTCACATTTCTGCACATATTATGACCCGTCTGTGAGATGGAGGGGGCCTTGTTTGCCTCATATTTTCTTCACTGGAGTGTTTATATGAGTTGTCCATAAATATGAAGTACTTTGATCCTTCTGAAGGCTTAAAGGAGTCTGGCAATACCTTCATCACTTATCAGTGTTGCTGTTCCAATTGCACAGCACTTTTATTCCCTTGAAACTGTCCCAAAGTCTCCTACTAGCTGGCACTGTACTCTTGTCTTCCAAGCATGGTTTATAATATTTTTAACTCATATTGTTCTTCTCCCCTTCCTTTCTCCTCAACTCTAACATTACCAAAGTGAGCAACTTGGGGCGGGGGTGGCGGGGAATGATGAGGTAAATAAAAGTTCAGGGCATATCCTATGCTTTCTATGTCCCAAGTCTTTTTTCCATTTCCTGGTTTATGCTTTGGCAGTCAGGGCCTTCATGCTTATCCAAAGGACCTGAATTTATTAACTCCCAAGTGTTCAAACTCTTCACACTGCATTGAGAATAGGTGCTTACTGGGTTCTTCTTATAACCACACTAGTGGCCCGGTGAACAAAATTCATGCACATTGAAAGGGAATTAGAGGATGTGAGCATGAGGCAGTCTGCCTTTCTGAAATTCAATGACATGAATTTTAGCTATTACTTTGCCAAATAAATGGAATTTACAGATGTCATTTAAAAGAGCATTCAGCTTAATATTAAAAACTCTGGCTACCAAGTTAGGTCTGTTTTCAACTTTTTGCCAGCGTTGTAAATTGTTTGCAATATCTGCCCATTTGGGGCTGCATGTCATGGTTATGAATAAATTGGGCTTGCCATACTTCGTTACAATTGCCATAACATCCTGATATCACCACTGCATATTTCTGGGACTACCCTCAAAAGATGATGGAAGTATTATCATTTTACCAATCAGCACATTGTCATTTTCAGATCTAGATTTGAGATAATCCATCAAACCACTGTATTTTTCACCTCTCAACTTAGATTGGTTTGCTTTGATGAAATTTATCCGATTGGCCTCCATTTTTTAATATGAATCCACGATAAACTGTTGAGTTAATTTTCCTGCATTTAAAATAGGATTGAACATGTCCTGCACAGAGATGAAATCCATTATACTGCATTTGTGTGACTCATGTCCTTACATTTTGTCTAGTATTATTGTCAATTTCACTGTTGTCTCTGAGTCTTAATGCAATATCTGTTCCCCAGCCTTTTTCACCATGTGGAAAAAGAATAGGATATGTCATTGCATCTAATGTAGGAAACAGGATATTGATTTGTTTCATTTTAGTGGTATTTGGATTATTGGGATCTGGTTTACAATGAATGAGCAAGTCCCTTTCAAAAGGAGGTTCTCCATCTTCGTTTCTGAATATGACAGCAACCTCAGTTACACAGGGAGAATTGTATCTACCTGGGTCACTGCTACGCTCGTATTCAATTGCCATTGTTACTTCTGTGGGAGTAATACCTTTTGCTGCTGCTTCAGATTGGGCTTCCTTTTCTACCTCATGTAGCATCTTGTACGATTTTGTTAATTCATTTATTTCATGCATAAGGTTGTTGATGTTGATCATGAGTCTTTCTGAGCAGCCCTGGTTTTCTGGCATTGCTAATCTTTTACTTGTAGCTTCTGCTGTATCCAAAATATAGAGTTGAGCAAACTTCTGAGAAACATCATTCAAAGGATGTAAAGTTCCAGTGCAGTGATAAATTTGTCCATGTATTCTAAAACAGTATGGCCCATATCCTGATGGTGATGCAATATTTGCACCCATGGAAGTAAAAGCAAAAGAACTACTTATGGAATGGATATTTTCCATGAAATTTTTACTGTCAGAATCTTCGTTTGTCATTAATCTTTTTAAATATTCCGGGTAATCTGGAAAATATATATATCATTTGGACAGACTTTCCCTTTGCTACAACATCGAGTAAATTTCCCATTGGATGGTTTTTCATCAGAGAAATTTAGTGATAGGCAAAATTCACATCTAACAGTCATTCCACCACAAGTATGTTTAAAATTGCATCCTCATGTACTCCATTGTTGCTGAGAAGGCAGTTCCTACCAGTATTGGTAGTACTTGTTGATGACTATTCTCTAGACATATTCTGTCGTTGCCACTGCCTTCTTTCAACTTCAAAGGCACATTGGTCTTTAGACATTTTCTGTCGATGACGCAGGTGTTTTTCGGCATCAGAGTGACGTTTTTCCAATAGCTGGTCTTCCGATACATTCTGTCGCAGGTGCTGCCTACTTTCAAGATCAGACGCACGTTGCTCTTCAGACATTTTCTGTCGATAATGCTGGCATCTTTCGGCTGCAGAGCTATGTTGTATCAACAGTTGTTCTTTAGACATAGTCCCACCTCTCTACTGTCACGTTCTGAGATGCAGGTGAACGAGAGTCTTGGCTGTCAGGCCGCTGAGAGCTGTCTGACCAATGGCTGATTCTGGCTGATTCTGAGGGGGTGGGACTTCCTCCTCCTTGCTGTCAGTTTCCACAGCTGTGATGAGGAAGCTGGGGTGACAGAGGGAGCCATGCCCTCCAAGCCACCCTCTCTCTCACTCTGTATGTCCAGCGGCCTCCTGCTCTGCCAAGTCTTCCAAACCTCCCACTCTCTGACTGCTCTCCCACTCTGCTCTCCGCTGGTGAAGGTCCCAGGTCCCGGGAGCCTGTGGGCGTGGCTAGGTGTGGCTGGCCTCACCTCCCGGGGCCAGCAATGGTCCCGGGAGCCCATGGCTGCCGTTGCCTCCTGGGGCACTTGACACCTGCGTATGCAAATTAACTTGCCATCTTTGTCAGGTTAATTTGCATACTTCTGATTGACTGGTGGGTGTGGCTTGTGGGCATCACGGAGGGGCGGTCAATTTGTGTCTTTCTTTTTTATTAGTATAGATTATACATTAGTATCTAAAACATGAAAATGCATAACTAATCAGACTGGGGAAAATGACCTTATTCTTGATAAGTTCAAACCACACCTTTATTTCTCTTCCTTAACAGATATTGCTACCATAATGCCCTCAACTCTCCAGAGAAGTACTTTGCAAAAAAACCCCAAAACATATAAAATATGGTCATGGGGGATTTTAACACCCATTGACATCAATGGACAGATCTTCCAGACAGAGAACCAGCAAGGAAACAGCAGCCTTAAATGACACAGATCACATAGATTGAATTGATATCTTCAGAGCATTTCACCTCAAAGCAGCAGAATACAGTAGGTCCTCAGGTTACATTGGAGATCTGTTCCTACGGCGCGACACAACATATTGCGATTTTTGCTGTAAGTTGGAACCCACCTACAGAAGCACCTATGTCACTCACATGGAGCACATACACAGCAGTAATGAAGTGAAACAGTAAAAAAAAATTTAAAAGAAAGATAACAATTCCTGACCTTTACTTGTGGTAAATAAGTAATAAAAAACATAAAGCACATATGTACATATGTCGAAATGATGGAATTTTTTTTATAAATAAGTGGGAGATGGTGACGTAACCACGAAATGACGTATGTCGACTCCAATGTAACCCGAGGACTGTCCGTATACATTCTTTTCAAGTGTATATGTAACATATTTGGGATAGACCACATGTTTGGACACAAAATGAGTCTCAATACATTTAAGAAGACTGAAATCACATCAAGCATCTTCTCTGAGCATAATAGTATGAAACTAGAAATTAATCACAAGGAAAAACTCACAAAGACATGGACACTAAATAACATGTTACTAAACTATGAATGGTTTGACAATATTATCAAGGAAGAAATAAAAAGATACCTTGAAACAAATAAAAATAAGAACATAACACCCCCCCCCCCCAAAAAAAATATATGGGAAACAGCCAAAGCAGTCCTAAGAGGGAAATTCATAGCATTGTACACCTATCTCAAGAAACAAAGAAAAAATCTCAAATAAACAATCTGACATTATACTTAAAGGCACTAGAAAAAGAACAACAACAAAAAAAGCCCAAAGTGAGTAGAAAAAGGGAAATAATAAAGCTAAGGGCAGAAATAAAATAGAGTCTAAAAAACAATGGAAAAGATTAATGAAACCAAGAGCCAAATAAACCAGACACAAAAGAGTAAGCTCTCTTTCATTTTATTTTTATTTTTAAAAATATTTTTATTGATTTCAGAAAGGATGGGAGAGATAGAAATATCAGTGATGACTGAGAATCATTGCTTGGCTGCTTCCTGCACACCCCACACTGGGGATCGAGCCCACAACCCAGGCAATGTGCCTTTGACCAGAATCGAACCTAGGACCCTTCAGTCCACAGGATGATGCACTATACACTGAGCCAAACCAGCTAGGGCCATGCTCCTTCATTATAGAATCCTTCTATAATAG
Source organism: Myotis lucifugus (assembly GCF_000147115.1). Taxonomy (NCBI): domain Eukaryota; kingdom Metazoa; phylum Chordata; class Mammalia; order Chiroptera; family Vespertilionidae; genus Myotis; species Myotis lucifugus. The sequence goes on from NW_005871097.1 coordinate 2,660,622, forward strand.
ATGATAGATGTTTTGAGTATAAGATCAACCCCCTAGTGAGCAGACCTTGAAGGGCAATGGCATTGGTGCAGTTTTCATTCAAAGGGAGGATTTCTGAAATACAGTATGTTAACTGCAAAGAATATTTCTTTCCTTTTGATCTCAGCTGGAATTGAACAAAAATTATTAGGGTGATGGAATGCAAAATGATTTTATGTATTTTAAAGTCCGGGAACACTTTATTTAATAGGCTTCTATTCATGAAGCAATTTAAATGTGCAGAGCATAACAAAATTGTATTTTGAGGCATGTGTGGAAAGTAGTTCCTGCATGAATGGAAAAGAGTGCTCCCAGGAAGCTAGGAGAACACTTCCTACTGCCACTCTGTTTATTCACAGGAATTGCTCTGGACTGTCAAGAAGAACACAAAACAAGGTCCACTGGACCATGATCACTGTGATGTTGATGCCAGTGAGTAGCTTATTCATCCCCTGTGGCCAGCTTTGCTAATTAGTAGGGTCACTACCAAGGGCCACTCAGTGTCAATCTTCAAAAGTTGCTAGCACCAAATAAAAGCCATAAGTGGGGAATTGGCAGGCCAGGCTTTGAAGTGCAGGGAAAGGAAGGAGACTTTGAACTGCTACAAACAGTACAAATACACTCACCCAAATTGAAGGAGCTGGCAGCATGAGTCCCAGAACAGCCCAGAGATTCAAGGAGAGTTCCTTCCTCACCCTCTATGCTTTGCCCTCAGCCAGGGGCTCCAAGGGTGTGTGGAAACTGAAGAGATGTTGCACATTTAGTCTCACTCTAAGTGACGCTTTTCCTTCACAACTCAGGTCAGATATGGCAAAAGCCCAGTGGGGTCATACTTGACCTTATCACAGCAAATTAAAAAAAAAAAAGATACCTTCTCACACACAAGCCATGCACATTCTGTTTTAACTTTTAACCTGTTTCCTTTTTTTTTCCTGTTTTGAATCGACACTTTTTGAGTGTGGCTCTGTGAATGTTATCACATAGACTCACGTAATCCTACCACAATCAGGATTCAGAACATTGCCATTACCCCGAAAAAGGCCCCTGCACTATCCCTTTATAGTCAAAGTCTCCTCCCATTCCTAGCCCCTGGCACCCACTAATCTCTTTCTCCATCACTACGGTTTTGTCTTTTTGAAAGTATCATATAAATGGAATCATACCTTTTGAGACTGGCTTCTTTCATTCAGCATAATGCCTTTGAGATCCATCCGAGCTGTTGTGTGTATCAGTAATTCATTCCTTATTATTGTCAGTAGTATTCAATTGCCTGCTTATACTTTGAACAATGAATTACTAGTAAATGTCTCAAGCATGCAGGAGAATGTCAACCTGAGAATATTCTGTAATAATGTGTTCAGAGAAGTAATTTTATTGGCTGTTCCACAGCTAGGCTAATGTTTCAAAAAGAAAGAATTCCAAAACTAAAATCTGCAACAAAAATATTTCTTTATTTCTCAGAATACTTCATATAAACCAGACTCATTGGCTAATGCTTTAGGTAGTTACTGTGCTGGCTATTAAGATGTCTGACAGCTCCAAATCTGTTCTTCCATATTCTACATTTTTATGCTGGGACTCTGCAAACATCATTTCTTCCTCACCATCTACATTCTGTTAGGTTCTTCCCTGGGAGTGTCAGCTGTTTTCTGTAGTTATTATCTCTGTGTCACCTCAGTTTTCCATTTATCATGTCAATGTTATAATACCTCCCTTTAGAATTATTTCTGTGAAAATAACTGGTGTGGTTTCTATTTTCCTGACTGGACCCTGATTGATAAAATACGTGCTACCAGGCTTTCACCCCTGGTTTGCTTGTATCAGAGGCATCTACAGTACTTGTTCCTTCTGGTTTCTCAGTCCAATGAGGAAAGTATGAAGCAGTATGATGTTCTGTGAGGTGTCAAGACAATAATGATCTCTGCAGTTTATGGCAGGGAGCAGGAGTGCTGACATAGTCTCAAAAGCAAAGTGTTTCTGGTGACCCCTGAAAATGGTTATAGAGGGGAAAAGTATTTTCTGGGCTCAATAGCTGTATCATTGCACATGCTAGGTGCTGGCTGATTTGCTCCAAAAAATGCCAAATTGAAATAGCAACTACAATGAAGGTCACAAGCTATTTGTAGCCAGTCTCCAAGATCAATTTACCTTTTGCAAAGACCAGACAGGTAAGTTAAATGGAGAGTGTGACAAGCATCACCATTCCTACAATCTTATGTTTGAAACTAATGTCAGGTTCTTCTCTCCCTACTATACTAAGAAAAAGCCTCTAGAAATTGAGGAAATTAACCCTATACATTCATGGCTGGTATTTTCATAGAGCAAGGCTCTTTCTGATCATGTTACTTCTGTGCCCTTCAATAATTTCCTATGCCCATGGAATAAATTCAAACTTTTTAGTCTGGCATTCAAAATCTTTCAAGATCTGGTCTATTGAAGTATTGCAGCCGAAACAAAGTATCTGAATCCATGTATAAGCACTGTACTTTCTCCTGCCTCTGTGTACTTGCTCTCATAGTTTCCTCAGCCTTTAATCCTCTTCTTCCCAGCATTCACATCAAAATTCTACTCCATCCTTCAAGGCCTTCCCAAATGCTATCTTTACCATGAAGTTTGATCCTAAAATCCAACTCCATTCTAACACCTCACACCAGTTACACCTTACAGTCAGTACCATATAATTTCCTTACATGACAGAGATTATGTCTCACTCACTTTTGTATTCCTTTAGTACTTATTGATAGTAGCTGCTCAGTTGTTGTTGTTGCTTTTCAAAATGAAGGAATAAATAAGAGGCCACAATGGGTTAGAGGGCATTCCAAATGGAGATACTGTTTTGAGAGTGCAGGATATTTTCTAGATGAGTACATATAGTTTGGTTTGACTGAGGTCTAAGGTCTGTGCAAAGGATTTGTGGGAAATCCATCCGGAAAGATAAGTTAGGACCAGATTGTACAGAGGCAAGAGAGTAGGACTAAGTATTTGAACATTTCTTTAGACAGAATGAAGCAATTGAAGGCTTGGGATTACAGAAGAATTTGTATGTCAAAGGTTCTCCTACCAAGGTTAGAATTTTGTTAACTGGTTTAAGGGAGCAAATTAGATGTGACTAAAGGAAACACCTAAGCTTAAGCAAGAGAGACTGAATGGACAAAACCATTTTAAGACAGGTCATAAATCAACAGAATACTTCTGAGAGAGCTTGCAAAACTATGAAGATAGTTTATAAAAGCAAAACAAGACCTGTCTAGGACACTGTGGTATGTATAATTCTTTTATAGTAAAGGAAAGGCTCCATCAGTGTTTCTCAGTCCAAGTTCTTATAAACCAATAGAATATCAAACATTTCTAAATGTGGACCCATGGAGAAAGGGGAAGGGAGGGGCTGAGTAAGACTAAGATAGAGCTGGTGATGGGAGAGTGAGGCAGTGAGAAGGTCTTTATCCTAGGGTAGGTCAAATACTATCGAAATACCCTTTCTGCCAGCTCTTGTCTTTAATCTTCTTTCCTGACTCAGACGTCCATTCTCACTCTTCTGATTCTTCTGTAAACTAGTTCAGTTTTTCTAAGAAGCTGCTTTCTCTTAAGATCATTTTTTTTCTTCTAAATATAAAGTGGACGAGTAAACATAGTCACTGTTTATAATTCTGGAATATGACCAGGAAGGTCTGGGTCTTAGTTTGAGTGATTTCCTCCATTGACTTACCAAGAAGGTTGTTGGAATGTCCCTTGTCCTACAAATGCACCTCCTTGGTAAGAAGAAAAGTATGATTTGACAGACTTTTCTTTTAAAATCCATGGATACCACAGTGGTATGTTAGAAAACCATTATCAGGATATAAAATAACAAGGAATCCCTAATATTCTTTCCCAGCTACTTTTATCAAGTCAGACAAGGAATATAATTGTGGACACAATACATTGTAATGAGTTAACTGTCAATCCTGATGATAAGGATTTAGGCCTCAGTGTTCCTCTGGAACCTGATCAACTACTGGCATAGGGCTCCATCTTATGTAAAACATCTTCCTCCAATACAACTAGACATTCTACCCCTCAATCACTTACAAGGCTGGGAGAGGGACACTTGGTGAGACTGCTGGAGTCTCTTAACACATATGAGGAAAGATAACATTGTGCCTATACATCTAGACATCAACATCTAAGCAGGGACTTCAATTTCAAGGGCCCTTATGGATGGGACTGCAGGCTGAATTCAGCAATAGATGTTTCAGCTCAAGTGCCAACTCCAAGCCAGCTGTGTGGACTATATGGGAAAGAGTGCTTTAATCTATTGGAAATGCCTGCCTTAGGCTTGCACAGGGGAATAGCAGGTGAATGTCCCAAGTATTTGCAGATTCGGGCCTGGACCAGGAACCTGATTGATGAAAACAGATGAGCTAAACATTACATTCAGGAGGGGATGAAGGTGAACTGCTATGACAAACTGACTCCACTCTCTGAAATGGGAATCTATGCCATGATGATGTACTAGGTCTTCTAATCATCTTATATTCTCTGTAGTCTTCTAAATTTTGCTATTTAAAGAAATGATCAACTAAGCATTTCCTGATTGAACTTATATTTTATGGAAGCCAAATATCTATCATAGGTATTATGGTATAAGCCCCAACCCAGAAACTGAAATATTCATGCCTAAATGTATGTATGTATGTATGTGTGTATGTATGTGTGCATGTGTATTTAACTTCCTATTTTGAATAATGGTATACTTATAGAGAAATTGCAAAAATAGTAGAGTCCCTATATACTACTCCTTATCTAGATTTTCCTAATGTTACCATCTTACACAACCATAGTACATTTATTAAAACCAAGAAATGAACATTGGTAAATGTTATTAACTAATCTATTAACTTTATTTGGAGTTTTCTAGGTTTCCCACTAATGTCCTTTTCCTAGTGCCAGATTCAACCCAGAATCCCACATTGCATTTAGGTATCAAATCTCCTTCAGTTTGAGATTGTCCTTCAATCTTTGCCTTTCATGGCCTTGACACTTTTGAAGAGTACTGACCCATTATTTTCCAGAATGTCCCTCAGTTTGGGGTTGTCTAATGTTTTCTTATGATCAGATTGATGTTACAAGTTTTTGGCAAGAATCCCACATAAGTGTCATTTCAATGCATCATATTATGATATATATATATATATATATATATATATATATATATATATATATGTTAGAGGCCCAGTGCACAAAAATTTGTGCACTTGGGGGGGGAGTGTCCCTCAGCCCGGCCTGTGCCCTCTCGCAGTCTGGGACCCCTCGGGGGATGACCACCTGCTGGCTTAGGCCCGTTCCCTGGGGGATCGGGCCTAAGCTGGCAGTCAGACATCCCTCTGGCAGCCCAGGACCCCTTGGGGGATGTCTACTTGCCAGTGGGGAGCAGGCCTAAGCTGCAGTCGGACATCCTTAGCGCTGCTGAGGAGGCGAGAGAGGCTCCCACCACCACCTCTGTTCTGGCAGCCGTCAGCCTGGCTTGTGGCTGAGCAGAGCTTCCCCTGTGGGAGCACACTGACTACCAGGGGGCATCTCCTGCATTGAGCGTTTGCCCCCTGGTGGTCAGTGTGTGTCATAGTGACCAGTCATTCCCAGTCGTTTTGCTGTTAGGGTCCATTTGCATATTACCCTTTTATTATATAGGATAGAGGCCAGGTGCATGGTTGGGGGCCGGCTTGTTTGGCCTGAAAAGTGTCCTGGATCAGGGTGGGGGTCCTATTGGGGTGCCTGGACAGCCTGGGTGAGGGGCTGATGGCCGTTTTCAGGCTGGCCATGCCCGCAGGCTGGAAGCAGATATCTGGGATTTATTTAACTTCTATAATTGAAACTTTGTAGCCTTGAGTGGAGCCCAGGTCGGGTTGCCCCTGGCAACCGAGGCTCTCAGTCCCTCCTGAGCGGAGGCGACGCCAGCTGGAAGCAGGTATCTGGGGTTTATTTATCTTCTATAATTGAAACTTTGTAGCCTTGAGCATAGCTCAGGGCCGGCCAGGGAAGGCGGGAAGCTTGGCTTCCTCCATCGCCGGGGGGCAACGCAAGCCTCCTGCTGGCTCCAGCTCCGTGGCCGCAGCCATCTCTGTGATGGACTGACGGAGTGAGTGTGTGATGGTTAATTTGCATATTACTCTTTTATTAGATAGGAGATATATATATATATACATATATATATATATATATATATATCTCCTACTACTGGTAATGTTAACTTTGATGGTGTCTGCCAAGTTTTTTGCAGCAGCTTCCAAGTTACTATTTTATCTCGTTAATCAACAAGTTATGTTGTGGGGAGAAATTTTGAGACTTATGCAAATATCCTGTTTCTTAAAGTAATTTCACCGAACTAATTTTAGCATTCATTGATGATTACTGCCTGCAAAAATTGTTACTGTCATATTTGAGTAATGGTGATTTTTAAAATGTCCATCAATACTTATACATTTATTAATTAGAATTTTTCTGTAAGGAAGAACTACCCCATCCCCATGTATTTATTTACATATCCCAATTTACTTAATATCAGTATACATTCACAGGTATTTATTTTATTTTCTGTGTTATAATCTATTACTATCATTATTTTATTGCACAAAGTGTCCCAGGTTTGGCCATTGGGATCCCTCCATGTTGGCTCTTATGTCCTTTTGACATACCCCTATTATTTTCTGAGAACTTGCTGCTTTCTGGCATCTCAATAGAGTCTAGGATTATCTTATATTCTCCTTTTCACCATATAAACAATTTCTCCAAGGAACCTGGTTTCTTTTATTAGAGAATAGTATTCAGAAACAAGATCTGGGCACTAGATGTCTTCAGTGTTACCAGAGTGTCACCATCAGAATGGCTGCTCAGATAATATGCTTGGGGACTTTATCATGGCTGTTTGAACAAGAAAGTTAGGCACCTTAAAAGCCTCCTACATATCCACCTCTGCAACATGATTTATGCCTCAGTGTTGCATGTCCTTGGATGTTTTTACTTCACATGTCCAAGGAGAAAGATTAGAGTTATGAAAGTACTTAACTTATCCTTCCTAAGAAATTTAAAGATTGTGGCCCTAGCTGGTTTGGCTCAATGGATAGAGTGTCAGCATGTGGACTGAAGGGTCCTGGGTTCAATTCCGGTCAAGGGCACATGCCCAGGTTGTAGGCTCGATCCCCAGTAGGGGGCATGCAGGAGGCAGCCAATCAATGATTCTCTCATCATTGATGTTTCTATCTCTCCCTCCCTCTCCCTTCCTCTCTGAAATAAATAAAAATATATCTTTAAAAAAAGAAAAAAGAATGTGTTCAGTATCCTGCAAGTTTTGACAAATGATTATGCTGGAAGCCATGGTCAGCTCCCAATAGAGGTCCAAAGCATTAGCTATCTGGTTACATTGGCTTCCTACTTTCCTGTGTAGACCACTGCTAATCTCTTAGAAACACAGGATCTAGAGGTGTTCGCACAACCTGAGGTGGCATTACAGATCTTTCAGTGAGCCAGAGCAGCTTTTCTCTCTCTTTTTTTTTTTTTTTTACCAAAGTCAGCTTAATTTAGACCTCACTGAATCAGGCTGTTGCCATTCTAATGTCTGTCTAAGTCTATTCATTCATATATCTGCCTGTGACTGACATTCTCTGACTCATTCCTTGCTTGCTGACTTACTTGCTTGGGAAGAAAGATGTGTGCACACTTCTTCAGGAAGGGAATGGCTACAGAACACCACTGCAAAGGAAAGGAAAGGAGTGGGGAACAGAAAAGTACCCAGGTGGGATGATTCAAGTATAAATGAATGAGGAATTCTGTATGAAGTATTATTCTGGCTTTGTGATCAAGTGATGTAATATAGAAATTGTATAAAAGGGAAATTATTTGATACTTATCTATTTGGATTACTCAGAGGCTCTTTGACTTGAATATTTAAAGTTCCTAAGTTATGGCTGTTTCCTCTTTTGGAGTTATGGCTTGCTGTTTTAGTTAAAATTATATTCATCAACCCATCAATAAATATATGTGTGAAAACACACAAAAAATATTCTTTCCTAAGTTACTTAGGTTAGCTATTTTCTTCCCTACCGCATTCATTGTTGTAATTATAAAGGCTTTAAAAATATTTTAATGTCTGGAGTTCTAGTTGCCCTTTGTGGGTTTACTTTTTCAGTGTTTTCCTGGCAATTCTTTGTTTCTCCATAAAACCTTTGTATCAGTGGGTCTAACTGAATTTTAAAAAAAGCTTTTTGGTAAATTTATGGGGATTGTGTTAAATTTATAAATTAACTTAGAGATAACTGACTTGCTTATAATGCTGAATCATTCTATCCAAGAACAGAAGACATCCTTCCATTTGAGAAAATATAATTTTGTGTCTTTTAAGAATGCTTTAAAGTTTTTTTTTCCAGATAGGTTTTGTACATTTTTGGTAAATTAATTCCTAAGTATTTAATCTTCTTTGTTATTGCTGTAAATGGAGTTTTCCCTACCACTAGATCTTCTAGTTGTCTATCATTTGTGTATATGAAGGGTACTGCTTTTTGTGTGTTTATATCCTACTAACTTGCTGAATTCTTTTGTTTGCATCAGCTTTATCATTGATTATCTAGGATTTTTCTGATATATTATCATATCATCTGCAACTAGATATAGGTTTACTTCTTCTTTACCAATTCTTATATAATTGATTTATTTTGTCTAGTTGCATTGATTAACATAATGCTAATTAGCAGCAGAGATAGTGAGCATCCTTGCCTTGTTCCAGATTTTAGTGAAAATGCCTGTTTCCCCTTAAGTAAGAAATGGGGACGTTCTATTTCATTTTCTTTTTAAAATTAAATCTATATTGTTGAAAGAATCACATATGTACCCTTTTTTTCCCCATGAACCCCTTCTGGCCTGCCCCCGCCCCTCACCCCAGGCCTTTACCACCCTATTGTCTGTCCACGGTTTATGCATTATGCATACAAGTTTTTTGGTTTATCTCTTCCCATCCATCCACCCACCCCCACTCTGAGATTCCACAGTCTGTTCTGTGCTTCTATGTCTCTAGACCTATTTTGTTCATTAGATTCCACATATGAATGAGATCATGTGACACTTGTCTTTCTCTGACTGGCTTATTTTGCTTAGCATAATATTCTCCAGGTCTCTCCATTCTGTCTCAAAGGATAAGATATCCTTCTTTTTTTACTGCTGCATAGTATTCCATGGTATAAATGTACCATGCTTTTTTAATGCTCTGAAATAATTTATAGAGCATTGGGATTATCTGAACTTTGAAGGCTTAGAACAATTCCCTCTGGGAAACCATTTGAGCCTAAAATCACCTCCTTTGCCATCCATGATGAGGGGGGACGACAAGATGCGCTTTAATTAGAAGACACCCCTTGAATTTTCAACTGACAGAGGGTTTTAAGCTAAATTGGATGGTCAGTTTCCTGTGAGTTCCTCTTGGAGAACTTTTGATAAAAATCAAATATCAAGAAACTAAGTTTCCCCTCTTTCCACTTATAGAAGCTATGAGGCTACTTTGGAGCCATCACCAAATGTCACTAGACAAATGACACCTTGTCCCTTGAAAAATTTAAATAACCCAAGGCACCCTTATGATTTTACTATAGTGCCCTGGAGTACCTCATCACACAGTTTGGGAACCATGGTATATGGTGTATAGCCTTTCAACCTTTTTCCCTCTGCATATGTGTGTACATACTCACATATATACTCATAGATATTTTTTGAGGTCATACTATACACCGTTTAAAAATCCCTGATGATAAAACATATTCTATGTCATTATATTCTTCTATAATACATTTTTATATTGTATATTTACTTATGCATATAACAGAATTCATTAAAGTAAATCTCTACTGGTGAACTTTTAGGATATTCGTAATTATTTTCCCTATTGTAGACAGTATTTTGGTGAACACCCTAGTGATTAAATGTTTGCATCACTCTTGTTATTGCCTTGGGATAAATTCCTACACATAGACTTGCTGGATCAAAAGATATGAATCTATAATAGTGTTGATAAGTATTGGGAAATTTCCCTGTAGAAAAGATATGACAACTTTTACTTCCTCCAATCTTATACATGAGTATACATTATAGGCTTTTTAATTTTATGGTAAGAGTTTTATTGTGATTATGAATATAGATTCAGAAATTCATGTATTTTAGGCACTGTGCTGATACTTTCACACCCACACACACACACAATTTAAACATACTTACATAACATTGTATTAAGCCTTCTTAACAACCTTGTAAAATTGAAGCTATTATCCCCATTTTGCAGATAAAAAAACTGGGACTCAGAAAGATATAATAAAATCTTCCAAATCACATAACCAAAAAGTTGTAGAGCTAGGATTTAAACCTAGTTAGACCTATAATATTATCACTATATCAGTGATACATCAGAGACTTGATTGGCTAATAAAAATAACAATGATTATGTCTACTACATATTGAGTGTTTATTATGTATCAGGTACTGTTGACATGTATAAACACACTCTTGTTCCAAACTTATGAGGTATTATCTACATTATCCCCGAGTCACTGAAATGATTCACTTGTCCAGGGTCACACAGCTAGTAAATGGTAGAGTTGGTATTCAAGTCCAGGCAGTTTGGCTTCACAGTCCATGCCATTAATGACCAAAGTACAGTATCACAGTTTGCAGAGCTGTGGAATATTGTATATCATAATCTCATTATGAATGCTTTTTTAAAGGAGGAAAAAATGGCTAACCTAAAGTCTTATAGTTGAAAGGAGAGTTGCTGTCTAAGAAAAGGTCTATCAAGCAATTTGCTATCTAAGAAAATGTGTATCTAGAAACTTGGCTGCAAATTTCTTGTCCTTATACCTGAAGCTTTTTCTATTACAGTAAAATACAGTCCTGTAAGCCAATTGCATAGAGCCATGTTCTATTCTGAGTCAGCTCCAAGTCTGAGGGATAAAACATGAATGGAAAATCTTCCCATGATCCTGGTGACCCAAACTCAATTGAACAAATGAAACACTTTAAATTTCCCCAACTTATTTAAATACTAAGTATTATAATTTGAGATGGGTAAATTTTCTGGAATTTACATAAGTATGATCTACACTCTTATTGATATTTGTTGGGTAAATACCCTCATTGCTGTTCATTATTTTAAGCCTTTTCCTGTAGTCTTACTTTGGTATTTAGACATTATTAAAAATTATGCAGAATATGACTAAGGGTAATATTTTTAGGTCATTTCTATAAATGCTCAATATTCCTCTCTCCCCTCCCCCGAGAAAACCAACTTAATGAGCCACAAGACATATATAACGAATGGGGAAAATATTTTTAGCATTTTATGCAGAAAATGCCTCATTAAAAGCAAATACTTCAGCAAGCAGAGCTGAGCTTAATATGAGCTTTTGTTGAGCAGGGGCTTTTATGACAAATCACTAGCATGTGTAACTGCTCTATAAAAAGACCTAGAAAACTCTAAGAGACGCTTACCTTGTTTTCTTACTCCTGGGCGGCATTGCAGCAATGTAGTGAGGGTGACATGACACTCAGTAGACATTCAATGAATCTGAAGGACATGAAGCTTACTGTCCAGCCACAAGTAGGAAATATGTCTATGTATTGTCCAATATCACTCACTGTTTTATCTGGATACGTCATATCATGCAGACTCATTCAGATGAAGTCTGTTTATCTGGATGTTTGGCATCATCTGACCCAAATAATTTGCATCTATTTTGCATATTATAAAAGCCATAAGGATGCAGGGTTTATAGTCATACACATAAATTTAATTCAAATAAAAATCTCACCGTGTAACCACACTCTTGTAACTTCTTTAGGCTTTGGGCCTCAAACTAAAATGACAAGAGAGCAGGGGTCCAGCAATTCGGGCAGGCAGTATGGGCTGATTTGGTCACAAAAACCATAGCCCCTCATGACAATGATGCCCTACTCAGAGGCACAAAGCTGTCCCCACTGAGGCCCCAGAAGGCACATCTGGGCTGATGGTTTATGCAGTGGTTGCTAATAGTCTGCAGGGGAATGCAGATGTTCTGAGCTGTGTTCAGCTTCATCATCTCTGATCTATTCTTGGGGGTTGGTCTAAACTACAGCCACAGCCACCTGGGCAAGGCTGAAATCACCTTTGGTGATGATATCACTCTGGTAATTGGCTACCCTGAAGAACTAGCCTCCTTTATAGAATGGGGAAGCATGAAATGATGAAATGAACAGTGCACAAATGGAAAGTTAACACATCATTTAAGTTCTCTCCCAGCTCATCCCATTGAATCAGCCAAACTCTCACTTGACTAGGAATAATAGTGGTGGTTGAGTAGTTAACGTTTATTGAGGTCTTACTCTGTGCCAGGCACTGTGCTAAGTTATTTTCATGCCTTGTCCCATTTAACCCGCAAACACTATAATCTAGATACACTTAATATCCTCGTGTTACAGACAAGGAAACTGAAGGAAAAGAAGGTAAGTAACCTGCCCTAAATCTTTCAGTTTGTGTGCAGAAGAAGAATTTGAAGTAAAATTTACCTCTGATTTTTAGATTCCTTAATTGTTACTGCTTTACTGCATTATACAACCAGGAACTGAAAAAAATATATATCTGTATCCCCACTCTAGCAAAAAAAAAAAAAAAAAAAAAGAGAGAGAGAGAGAGAGAGAGAGAGAGAGAGAGAGAGAGAGAGAGAAAGAAAGAAAGAAAAGGGGGAAAAGGGCATTTTTTTCAGGAATGAAAGGGGGAAAATTAAGTTGTTTTCAAATGCACATGATTCACTCTCTCAGGCAGCCCAGTCTCCTTCGCTAGGAGGGAAACTAATTCCTAAAACCTACTCCTGCTTCCTGATGAGCAAGGACAGGGCTGCCAGCTGGCCACAAAAGCTCACCGTTAAGAAGTGACGTTCCTTAACTTCGCGCCTCCTCTGGCTGTGAGCTGGGGGGTACGCTGGCAATGGAGGAGCAGTTACAGAAAGGGGCACAGCAGTTCTCTGCTCCCGGCGATCATTCCGGCTCCGATGTTCTAGGGGCAGAAAAAGCAGTAATGCATAAACATACTTGGCATTTTCAATGTCTCTTGTCTTGATGGGAGGCTGAGCAAAGGGCTGGAGAAAGGTGAGTTGCTAAGTTAGTTCATTTGTATATCAAATAAGATTTTCAGAATGGTTCTGAACTAAACTTTCACTTCATATTAATATGAAGTTATACACTTACATTTCAATGGGTCCATCTCATAATGTTCATACAAGATAGTTCAATCTTGAGTTTGGAAAAAGCAGCATATTTCTAAATGTGCCTCATTTCAAAACAACATGAGCAAAAAATATCCAGGACAATGGTGGAAGATGTGGTGGCACAGACATGCCAGAGACACCCAGGAAGTGCCAGGGATAAATGCTCACAGCCATCTCGAAGGTGCTGGACCAGCTCATATAGGCTCAGGGGTGCTGAGTGCTGTATGTTCAGGAATTTTACAAGCTAGTTTTTAAACTGTTGGTAGCTTGAAATAGGCCATAGTGTGAGAATTTATACCACAGGTATTGGTGAGAACTATATATCAGGGCTTTTGTTTTTTTGTTTAAGTTATTACTTTTGTTTGTTTGTTTGTTTAGAGAGCCTGTGACCAGCACACAATTTCAGTCATCTGAGCCCTGTCACCCATAACACTCAGAGGGCTTTGAAACTCTGGGCTCCTAGGGAAAGTAAAGAATTCTCAATGACAACAGTTGTCTGATTTAGGAGTAAAGCTACCACTGGGAAAAGCCAAGAAATTTTCATATGTGGGATGAAATGGTGCTGACTTCATAGCAGGAATCACTGAGACACTAAGAGAACCATTTAGCTTTCTGGGTGTTTAAATAAGCCCCGAGGCATGCCCAGCCTAACACACTGGCCACACCAAACGCCATTCCACCTGCCAAAAACTAGCCTATACTCATGCCCAGGACCTGAAATCTCATGACTACATCATGACAAAGGTACATATTGGTACAGCATATTTCTTAATCATCTCTTCTATTATTTAAAATCACCATTACTCAGAACATCAATAATTATAACTATGATGCCCAATATTTACTGAGCAATTGCCCTATGCCAAAGACACTTTGTTAAAGCTCTTATATGCATCTCAAAGTAGGTGCTGACACCACACCTCTTCTGCAGATGCCTAAACAGGCTCAGGGAGGCTAGGCCGAGCTATCAGTGGTACACACTTGGCCCAAGGACCCTGCTCTTTACCACTCCTTAATCTATAGGCACTGTAAGGCTCTAACATACTTTCTCACTCATCAGAGCAAGACTTCTTAGGTCTTATAATATTGAATTATAATTATATTTTATCACATTCTAATTCTTTGAATATTGATAATAGAATATAGAATATCTGACAGCTCATAAGACACTACTTGTTTTTTTACCCATGTTAGGAAACAGAACTAACTATGCTGATCCTCTCAGGTGACATCAGAAGTAAGCCCTTTCTCCAAAGGCCTGATAACTCTATCACTGAATTAATAAAAATCAAGATATCGCTACATGCCTGCCTTTATCACTAGTGGGAAGGCAGAGACTACATTTTATTTAGGTTGAGATGTAGTGTGGTCTAAATAAATGTTTGTTAAGAGACTGAAAGAAGAATGAATTAGTGCTTTGGTCAAAGTCTAGTCTTTTAATATTAGAATGTACTCCATACCCCTATCTTTTTCACTAATTGGTAGGACCTTCTCTAGGTCCTGTTGCCTGTTTCCACTGGCTTCGTTAATGCCAGCCCCATTTCCTCTTCGCTGTAGTCAGTGTGCTACACTCTAAATTTACCTGTGCACTCTTGAGCTTTCATATTTCTTTCTATGTCTGATTTGGCTATCTGTGGGTCTCTCTGCCTAAACTACTGACTTTGTTTGTGGCAGGAAAACATGGTAGTAATCCCCATTTTCCTTTTCTTGGGATTCTTTAGTCAAATGTTGACTCCAATTAGCAAACAGAAAAAGTCTTCATCACCATGTAGGTAGTCTTAGCTAAACTGCCTTCACAGCCAATGTTTATCAGGAAACAGAACTAACTACATTTTTTAGATAAATGTCTTCTTTGTTACAGCGCCTACCTCCAGTACCACCCTCATTTTTCTCTACAAGCAAACAGTGGGATTTTTACTAAATGAGCAGTGCAAGGAAAAGCTTTGGCAGTCTTAAATTCATAATGAAGAATAGAATACAGGTGTCAATGGTTAGGAAAAGGTGGAAGGAAGGGAGGAGTCCGGAGGGAGACATTGACTCAATTTCCCATTCAATTGCTTCCCTCCTACACTTTCTTAAATAGATCTCTTTCATTCACCCTAGGCAGGGAGCAAGCAGGCTAGATTAATGGCTCCCTGATAATGCTCTTCTCTGGTGGTGGGGTGGGGAGAACATTTGTCTACTAGAGCCTGACACTACAGTCAAGCCTTGGTTCTTATTACTGTAGGTAAATGGAACTTAAACCTTAGCCCTGCAACTTGAAAGGAAAGAAAATATAAAATATAAATATCTCTTTTTAGCCATCTAGTAATCTCTCCCTATCTTACAAACATAAACAATGGCATTACTCAAAGCCATTATAGTCTCTGAGTATAAAGAATTGCTAAGAAATGGAGGAAAAAGAGGAATCAGATTCTAAATAACTTGAAATACATTAAGGTGCTACTTCTTCTGGGGAGCCTTCCCTGAAGCTCCATTACATAATTATTGCCTTTTCTCTGAGCCTCATATCACAATGTTGAAATTACCTGGTTACTTATCTTCCTAACTAGATCAGGAATTCCTTGTGGGCAGGGACAATAACATTATTGCTGTCTGAATCCCAGGTTTATCACAATGTCTGACCCTCAATAGACATTGTTGAGTGGTTTGCTATTGAACAGATCTTGAATGCAGCCAATTTCTAGGTTCTGATCTCAATATTCCAGCTCCCTCCTTATAGCTTCAGTATCCTCTCCCCCCTGGTGGAAGCCGGGATATTCCAGCTGTCCAAATAGAAAATCTACAGGGAAACTCACTGCAGCATTTGCTGAGCAAGGCCATTGTCTGATAGGTCAGAATTAGTCATGGCCACCAGATGGCAGAAGTACTATTCTGTTGATGGCACTGCTAAGCCGCTGTGTTTCTTGGACAAGGTTAAAAAAAAAAGTCACTTTCTAATTTTAATTCTACACTGCATGTTTTTAATTCTATGATGCCTATAATTTCTGTTTATGGCTCTCTGCAGTGCTATTAAAACCACCACACCCAAGATTTGCTATTGAGACAACCACAAAGCCAGCCAGTCTGTGGAGGCAAGATGCAGCTCCAGGGTCTTCCTTCCAAACCCCATGAGCCCCCACATCCCTCTCTCAGCCCCTAGGAGGAAGTTCACAGAAAACTGATATTGGCACTTGCTGTTTCTCAGTTATGCCATTAAGCCCAAACCTGACAACACAGTGAAATATGATAGCTATGAACAGCTTAAAGTTATCTGGTTGAACCTGGAAAAATTGAATCAAGACTGATTTATGAATAATAATAATAAAAGGATAAAAATAATTATGGCTAAAGGGCTAATGTTACTTGAGCTCTCTAATGATGGGATCAAAGAAAGTATTTAGTGAGAATGATCACATTTCCCTGTCATCATTCTGTGCTCGCAATGCTCAACCAGTTTTCTGCAGAATTTCATTCAGTTGCACATTCATTGAGGACCTGTCACATTCATGTTAAATGCTTTGAATAAAAAAAATTTAATAATATCCTTGCCCTTGAGTTGCCCATGGATTAATGGTGGAAGATAGGCCTATAGGTTTTTAGTTATAATATAAGCTTATAAGTGACATGATGGGAAGATGCACAGGATATTATGGGAAGGGTGTCTAATCCAACCTGCAAAGGAATGGCAAGAGTTTTAGGGAAGATTTCCAGAAGGTGGCTTGCACTAAAAATTTGGTAAAGAAGGCCTTTTAAGCCATGTATAATATCAAAGGAATAATAAAAATGCCAGAGATACTTCTTTCTAGAGGATACTGATCATCATTCTTCATTGTAAGCATCACAGTGTCTATTACTAATACCCAAGGGGAATTTTGAGAAACAATTGTGTTAGGGATATCAGTAGGTTAGCTCTTTTATTAAAGGAATTGGAGAAAAGGGAGAAGTCATACATATGTGAAAAAAATAAGCTGAAACCAACATTTGTCAATTTATTTCCCCATTTTGATAGTGACTTTAAAATATTTTATTTGAATATTAATACTTTTGCAAGATACAGTTTTTTAAAGGAGCATTAAGAATTTGGAACAAAGACATTGAATGTACAGGCACTATCTTCTCCATAGCACAAATCTAAAGGCCAAAAAAGCTGACATGCCAACTTCTGATACCCAAGTTAGGAGTCTCAAAGAGAATGATACCAGATTGTAATCTCCTTGTCCTAATTAGAATGATTTTAAGACACTGAAAAGTAGCCAGTGTAAGAAAGGGCTGTATCTTTTACCTTGACTGCTATGTGCCTAACTCCAGCTTTCTCAGGACTGTGAGAGAAACCAAAATAGAAATATTTAGTTATTTACCTAGAACACGGTGTATAGTGAAGAGGGAAAGAGCTCTGGCTGGAGGTCTGGAGGCCTAGGTCTGGGTCCTGGCACTGTACCTAACCTGCTATATGTGACCCTGAGCAAGTTTCCTGACATCTCTAGGCTTCCACGTGCTCTACTGTAGAATGGACCAGATCACTGATTCTCAGCAGGAGCAGAAGAGCTCTATGGGAGAGGTCTGGTTGTTTTATGACTGGACAGGAGCCAAGGATGACAGCTGTCCTACAATGTACAGGACAGTCCTGAACAATGAAACAGTGCCCCAAGTCACCCAAATATCCCACCAGAACTTCTTGTAAAGGGAAACTCTAGAACCTATTTCTGAATCAAACCTAAATCCCTTTTAGTTATAATCCAAGGGTGTGTGTGGTTTTTTGGATCATGTTTCATGTACTCTGAATGCACCACTGTTTATGGTGTGTCCTCTTACCCCTCAACCCCTTCATTCCCCGATAATTTTTTTTTCAGAATGACTTGTGATTGTTTTTAATTCAAAGCTACTTTGATAGGTGCAAACCCTGCTTCATTATGTGTTCTAGTGTAGTCATGCCCAGGCATTTGCATGTTGCAAGTATTACTATCACAATAAATATTTTCTTTTTAAATTCTGTTTATTATCATATTTAGACCATAATGCTACTTTTAATTATATGTATAGGTAGTTTATATTATCTATGACTTCATTTCAGGTTAGAAAAGGGAGTGTTTCAAAATACTTGCTATAACAAAAGGAAGTGTTGCGAGTAATGGGAGAGAGAACAACTGAATGGGACATTCTCTGAGTTCTCTCCTTGAAAAGCCCTCCAAGCCTGGGATTAATTACCTCTGCGCAGGGCTTGCAGGCTCTGCCGGGCATGGCGGTGCAGTTCCTCCACACAGGGTGGCCTTGTGGCCGGGAGGAAGATGTTTCTCTGCTGGTGCCACGGTGCACGGTAGTACACGCTCAGCTTACTCTCAATGTCCAGGTTGGAGACAGCTGCAAGACAAAAAGGGAAATGGGGCATTATACATCAGTAGCTTTAAGCTGTGCATTTGGCAGACACTGGGGTGGGAAGGGGGCAGGGGCAGAGTCCAGGTAGAGTGGAAGTCCTGATTGCTGCATTCACATTGGGAACTCACTCAAGACTGAAGAAAGGTTTGAAGTTTACAATACAGAGAGGGACAACCTTTGCCCCCATCCAAGGGATGGGAAACCCCAGAACACCAACCAGCTAACTTCTTCTCCACACCTTCACTTTGTACTGTGATCAACCTGGACAAGCCCGTGGCCAGCCATGCTTAGGGGTAGGGGGTGGGTCCTACCTTCCAAGAAAGCAGAGAAAAGCCTCAGGAATGAGTCCAAAAGGTTGCCCCATCTCCAGTCTTCTGGCTGCAGGGCCGCAGAACTATATACACTGAGTGGCCAGATTATTATGACCACCTGACATTTGTAGGCAAATGAGCTATAATTTCACACTGAAGTTGCTAGAGGGCCAGACCATTATAAACATCTGAATAGCACAAACATACCTAAGTATTGTTGCTGAACAAGCTCATTCTATCATGTTGATGGCGTATCCCAATGGAGATGGCTTCTTCCAACAAGACAATGTGCCATGCCATGGTGCTCATATTGTGCAGGAATGATTTCAAGAACATGAGGGAGACTGTACCTTGGTTAGGTGGCCCCCACAATCACCAGATCTCAATCCAATTGAGCATTTGTGGGACGAAGTTAAAAGAGCCATCAGGCAGCTGGTTCCACAACCATCAAATCTCACAGAACTGGACAGTGCTATCCATCAGGCATGGTGACAGATTCCTTGCATCACCTTTCAACATCTCGTGGAGTCAATGCCAAGAAGAATCGCCACAGTATTGAAGGCAAAAGGTGGCCCAACAAAGTACTGATGGGGTGGTCATAATAATCTGGCCAGTCATAATAATCTGGCCACTCGGTGTATAGTTCTACACACCTGCTCCTGATGCCCACCTCAATTTGCCCCTTGCTTGCCCTGCTTTCTGTCTTCTGTGATCCTTGGCCCCCGACCCTCACTATTTAAACCTTATAATGCCTTTGACCTGCCAACCTCATTGTCTGCCATGTTTCAAAGCATTACTCAGTCTCCCTAGTTTCACCTAGGGGAGAACACAAGCATTAAAGATCCCATTACATGGGTATGGGTGTTAAGAGAGGGAAACCACAGACAGTGCTGGTAAGGAGAGGAGCACAGTCCTTGCAACTCATCCAAGAGATCAGGGATGGAGGCCTCCTTCCTCAAAGCACAACAATTAGCCCATTATATCTTCTTTATGTACACACTGAGTCTAGGATGGCGATCACTCATGAGCTGAAGGCAAATTCTTATGGAAGAAGCTGCTCCTAAGAGGGAGGATTCTGAAGAGGAAATTCTTGCACAAAGGAACTCCTGAGCACCTGGGCAGCCTGCCAGCCTCAGGAATTGTGAGTACTGGCCCAGTCTGCCTTACCCTCCAGACCTACTTTCCAGACTAGACCCCTGTCCTGGGCTCATTAGCTCCTCCCAGTCTCACTGTGCCTTTCTGCTTCTTTCCCTTTTTCCTGGTATGTGATTTGGGGGCATTCTGCCCAAATGTGTATTCCTGTGCCCTAAACAGACTTTTGGTTTTTCTCTGATCCTTTTCTTTTTGAGGTCAAGTCTACCATTTCACTGTGTCTGAGAAGCCATACCTAGAATAAGATACTTTACAGATACAACAGAAAGGTAAATGAAAAAGAAGGAAGAACGCTTTTGCAGAAGGGGATTAGAAAAAAGAAAACTGGGGAAAATGCAGCCTTTTGATAATGTACCTCCCTCCAACTACTGTATTTATGGCAGTTATTTTTGGTTTTGCTTTTGTGTTTTAATGCAGTCATCAGTAGTGTGTTTTTCTAGAATAATGCATCATACCCACAAAGAGTACCAATAGAAACAAAGACATATTTCCAAAGATGCTAAAGAAACACCACATTGACAGGGTCAAAGGGCAATGCCATGCCCCTGAAACAGTGCTGATGAAATGCTCTCTATAACTGTGTCATTCAATGTGGTACATTGGCTATTAAGTACTTTTAAATTTTTAATTTAAAAAAAATAAATTAATATAAATAGCCATAGGTGGCTATTGTATTAGCCAACCATAATAATAAATAGTCTGTTATATTCTCTCACCTTCAGCTACAGAGCATATTAATCCCTTTGACCTAGATTTATCCTTTCTTTGTGTTTAATTGCCAAGAATTCAAGCCCAAGGGTTAGAGATCCCACGATTATCTTCCTGGGTAGGAGATAGTATTTTAGGAAAGAGTTTTATGGAGCCAAGAATAAAAGCAGCAACTTTTTTCCTTGAGCTACTCTAAAACTTCAATCCTTTCCTTGGAAACTATAAGTGTTTGGGGAACCAGTCAGGAGTCACTAGGTCCTGGGGATAAGAAAACCTAGGAGGAATTGCTGAGGGAGAAGTCAGCCTCTTCAGGCATCAGATGAGGTATGGGAGGCCTTGGGATAGAAAGAGCAGGCCATATGTGGATCAGTTCTTCCCTTTTCTCAAGTGTAAAGTAAAGGGGAGTGCTAAAAACAGAGGCTTTATTTAGCCACCATCAGAGGGACACTCAGATTCAGTGACCAGGATTGACTAAAAAGTTAGCTTCTCTCTGGATGCAGAGGTCAACTCCTACCCAACAGAGGTGGCTGTGACTTAATATGCTAGTTGTGGCTGGGAGAAGGGACAGAACAGAAAGCTTGCCTGGGGGAAAGACGAGGCATGAAGTTTAGTGGGTAGTCCCAAAAATAGAGGAGCTTCCAAGTACTTCCTCTCCTAGATCCATTCCTTTAGGAAGGGAGAAACCAGGATTCGGAGCTGGGCCCACATAACTTGGGAGTAGACCAGAACTCTTACAGCCCCTCATTCTCTCAGAACTGGATCAAGTGTCTCAATCTTTGTGTGGTGAGAGCTGAGCTCCTGCTATTTATTTCAATATTGATCTAAAGAGAAGATTCATCAGAAGTAATGATCAAAAACACAGATTCCTGGGCTCCAGCCTAGACTTCTTAAACCAAAGTTTCCCACAGAGAGGCCTAGTAATCTGTGTATTTGAAAAGTGGCCCTGGATTATTTTTTTTTTATCAACAGGCAGTTTGAGAAACACAAAATGTTATCTCATTATTCCTTGGAATCTTTCAGGAGTGAAGGGAGATTGGGACACATGGGGGAAGGAAAGAAACTGCTGAAAATGGAAACATCCATCTACACATGGAATGTTTTCTAAATAGCTATTATGTCCCAGGCACAGAACTAGGTGCTCAGATATAGCACAGAACAAAACATGGAGTGCACATTCTCTGGTTCTGTGTGGAAATGGTTTAGGTATGATTCTACCCGGAAGCAACAGGTTGGAAGATGTCATCTCTGGCAGATTCCTCCTGTTTCATTATACAATTCCCTGGGGATTACTTAAGCCCACTAGATTCTAAAGGCCATAAACACCAAAAAGATTATACTCCCCACTCCTCCACCTCCACCTGTTTGCAGTAGGTCTCAAATTAAAGAATGAATTAGCATATTGTAAAAAATGTAATGAAGTTCAGCAAAATTCTCTTTTCTTATTAAATATCAGGTTATTTGAAAAAAGCAGTTTTTGGTGCCCCTGCTTTTTGATGCCCTAAACACATTCTTACTGTGCCTACTGGGCAGGCCAACTCTGAGTTTCTGGGCTGCTAAACTGCCTGCTTCTCAGGACTGTGGATTTGCAGATGCAAAGACTAATATGTGAGCTCCAGAGTGGGCAGCCAAGTCATGGTTCCTGGCAAGAACCAGCTCTCACAATACAGCCTTCAGGGCTAGGAATCCTCACCTCTTCCCTGGTATTTTTCTTTATTTGCTGAGAAGCAATAACGGATTCCTGCCATGCATTAACAAGTGAAAATTTCACTCATCAGTGGCTACAATAATGTTTATCTCTTAGGGAAGGGAAGGAAAACTCTGTAATGACTTTGCTTTCCGTTTTGTCCTTTGGCTATAGAGCATTAACAGTATTATGTGTCCACCAGAGGCAAACAGACAGACACTAATAATAGAGCTCTTCCAGGGAAAACTATCTCATTTTCCTTCTTTAAAATATCTATTCCTTTTCCTAACTAACAGTCCAGCGAAACTTGAATTCACTCATTCATAAGCTCACTCTACCATTGCCATTGCAAGGCTGTCCCATATCTTCAGGTTCACCCTGTCCCCTTTTCTCCCTGTTTAACAATTTCACAATGGCTAAGCCATGCAATACAGCTGGCTTATTACTCCCAGTAATGTTTTTTTTCTCATAAATATGATACAAAGAGAACCAAAAAGATTTCTCCCCTGCTTATTTGGATACATCCAAGGATCACTCTGTGGTAGGTAGAATCCTAGGATAGCCACCAAGATTACTGCCCTCTCATGTACATATCCTGTATAGTCCCCTGCTCTTGAGTTTAGGTAGAACCAGTAAATTATGTTGCATTACCTTGCAAAAGGGATTTTAAGATCCCTACTCAGTTTACTTCCAGTTAATCAAAAGGGATATAAGTATCCTGAATGTATCTGGCCTAATCAGGTGAGTCCTTAAAACAGGGGTGGGGAACCTTTTTTTCTGCCAAGGGCCATTTGGATATTTATAACATCATTCCCTTAATATAATTCACTGAATATAAATTTATGTTCCCATGAAAAAAGCTTCTAGATTTATTTAATTTCGAGTCCCATCTGCAGTTGCCATGGCAGGGACAGACCAAATGATTTTGCGGCCCTTATACAGCCCATGAGCCTGACATTTCCCACCCATGCCTTAAAAAGAGACAAGAAGCAGAAGAGACTCTCTCCTGCTGGCCTTGAAGAACAAACTGCCACAATGTAGAGAAGGCCACATGACAAGTAATGGTCAGTAACCTCTCAGAGCTAAGAGTCTCAGTCCTATAATCTCAATGAACTGAATTCTGGCAACAACCAATGAACTTGGAATAGACCCCCTCATCAGGCCTCAGATGAGAAATAAGCCCAAGCCAAAACCTTGATTGCAGATCAATGGGACCCAGAGCAGAAGACCCAGTTAACCTATGCCCAGAATACTGACCCACGGAAATTGCAAGATTATAAATGGGTGTTGTTTTAAGCTGCTAAATATGTAATAATTTGTTATGTGACAATAGAAAACTAATACACCTTCCCACTATTTTATCTATTTCCCTAGAGCCAGTCACCTGCCTTACTTAGTTGTCCTTCTGTCCTCCCTTTGTTACTGCTCTCCAAGAAAGGGACAGATAATGGTATGGGTTGCAATATGAAATAGGGCTATGTGTATTTTTTTATCCCCTACAGCAGGAAAAAAAGTTTATGTGTAAGTATCATTTCTCCTGTCCAAGACTATAGGCTCTTGCAAAGAGCTCCAGCCATATGCTAAGCTCTAAGCCAAATCCATTATATTCATGACATTGTCACATAATGCAAGGATTAAAATATTGCTCCCATTTTACAAATAAGGAAACAGAAACTCCGAAAAAGTAAGTGAATTTCCAAAATCGCACACCTGGCAAGTGGAAGATCTGGGGTTAAAAAACATCTTTGGCTTCTAAGCAAGTAGCTTTCTAAAACCAGTCTAAATATATATATAAAAGCCCAGAGACTGTTACGGCAGAATGACCAGAAAGACCGGTTGCTATGACATGCACTGACCACCAGGGGGCAGACACTCAAGGCAGAAGCTGCCCCTGGTGGTCAGTGCACTCCCACAGCGGGAGCACTTCTCAGCCAGAAGCCGGGTTCATGGCTGGTGAGCACAGTGGCGGTGGCAGGAGCCTCTCCAGCCTCTGTGGCAATGCTAAGGAGCAGCGAGCCAAGCCAAGCAGTAAGGAGTGAGCAGGCAGGCAGTAAAGAGTGAGTAGGCGGGCTGAGGGACCACCCCCCCAGTGCACAAATTTCGTGCATTGGGCCTCTAGTATTGAAATAAGTTTGCCTAAGATAAGGCTGATTGGGGAGTGGGGTGAAGTGGGATGTCTGCCATATAAAAGTATTTAGTGCTTCTCAAAATCAAAATAAAGGATTCAGAACTGATACTTTTTGTGTCACCCATAGTATTAGGTATAACCAAGAACTCAGTGAATCTTTCAAAAAGTGCCCAGTAGACTTGTCATATTATAGAAACACAAACAGCACCGCAAACACCAAACTGCTGGAAGAAAATGACATTGTAGGAAATGTCTACAGAGCAGTGAAGTCTTTATAGACCAGACTTAATTCATTCCCCCTGTTGAGCTCTGGGGATAATGGAATTGTCTAGACCTTGATTCACAGTGATGTATTGAAAGCATGGGTCACTGAGTTCATCTGAAATGAGCTGGTGTGGAAGTTGAGGAAAACTAATGGCTACCACTCTCTTGGAAAGGCCAGGCCCTTTTTTAAGGGCAGGAGGATACTTGAGTTTAGGAACTGTTAGAAAGGGGTAAAATTCAGGGGCAGATATAACCTTGCCCCAACCCTCTCAAGTCCCCAGTATATCCCTCTCCTGCTAGGTTTGGTACTTGTTCAACACTGCCTTTCCTGGCTTCATGAGCCTCTCACTCCTTTAAAGCTTTATTAGCCCTGGGAGAAGTACAAAATTGTTTATTGTTGGCCTCTCTTCCTAGAAAGCTTCTCTACCTCAAGTCTCCACCCCTGCCACTCGCTCTCTACCCATGCTACATTGTCTTCCTTCTCCCAGCCTCTCAGGACTTTAAAAGGGGGAAGGTGACAGCTGAAATCAAAGTTTGAATGATACCTAGGGTGAAAATTTCAGAAAATGTTGCAAAGTTACTCAGAAATGGAATTTCTATCTCTTCAAGAGAGGGAAGATATTTTTATTTTTTATTGATTTTTTAGAGAGAGGAAGGGCGAGAGAGAGAGAGAGAGA
This sequence comes from Myotis lucifugus, assembly GCF_000147115.1. Taxonomy (NCBI): domain Eukaryota; kingdom Metazoa; phylum Chordata; class Mammalia; order Chiroptera; family Vespertilionidae; genus Myotis; species Myotis lucifugus. Next base: position 2,686,169 of record NW_005871097.1, read on the forward strand.
GAGAGAGAGGGAGAGAGAGACACTGATGTGAGAGAGAAAGATGTTCAGCTGCTTCCTGCATGCACTCCAACCAGGGATCAAACCTGCAACCTGGGTATGGACCCTGACCAAGATAGAACCCACCACCCTTTGGTGTACAGGATGACCAGGAACCAACTGAGTCACACCTGCCAGGGCAGGGGGGAAGAGATATTTTAGAATGTTCTTGGAGTTCTTACAGGATTAACTACCCACATACACCTTGCTAACCTTCCTGCCCTTCAACCTATCACACCCACCCCCCATCACATAGCTGTCTTGCCAGGAACATACTTCTCCACAAACCATCCACTCTGATGCTCTGTGACAGAAAGCAGCAGGGAGTGTGTTAACACATTAACATATTAATGAGCATCTGAAATAGTCAGTGTCACAGATATGTCACAGATTTGTTCCCTGGATCCCTGCTATGCATAAGATAATCCTCAGCAGTTATCAGTTTGGTAAGCAAAATGAAAATCTACTTAGGGTCTCTGTTGCTGCTGTATGAGTTCTCAGATTTGTTAGGGAACTAGGGAGGGAATTTCACCAAGTGAAACCATTTATTCCCGCCTCTCTTCCTTTGTTGGCAACCAGCCCCTTGCCCATTCTGCTTGGCAGTGTGGAGAAGCAAAGGCTCTGCCACCTGTGGAGCAGCCCAACACCATAGCCAGGTTCCCAGTCTGTCCCTACTGCTGGGTTTCCTAGTCTGCAGAACCATAATACTGACTTGCCCACCACTATTGATATAGCATCCGATGTAGACCCCTCAGCATCAGAAAAATCTAAGCTTCCTGACAAGTTTCAGTGTCTTGATGTTACCATAAGCAGCTGTCAGTCCTGGCTGGCAACTTTGGAGGGGTGGGCTGAAGGTAGGCTGTGCGGAGGACTCCAGCACACCAGGATCCAGAGGTGTCCTGTGGACTCCAACTGGCTCCCTCAGATGTGCGGGCACCGTGTCCAGCATGGGGGGAGGGGTGGCAGCATCAACTCCAGGCTTCCTGACGGGGTTCCTGCAGCCCCCCTCTCTGCTGCTGTAGACCAGCAAGGAGCCTCAGAGAAACTCTCCTACTGGCAAGATGGCGCAAGGGGCGGTTCTTACACCCAGCCCACCAAAAGTTAGAAAAATGATTGGATGGGCAAAAAAGGCCTCCCCTCCCTATCCTTATAAGAAAAGCAGCAGCCTTCAGCAGGAAGGGGAGATGGTCTTTGATACAGGAGTCCACCATTCTCCTAGGTGGTGGCACCTGAATAAAACCTCTTTCTTTTTGCACCAGCGTCTATCTTACAAGTTTGGCTTTCCTTACAGCAGACAGCCAAACCTGCATTTTTTGGTTACACTGAAACATTACAGCACCCAGAGAATGAAAAATGTCTGTGTACTTATTTATTCTTCCCATAGAAATATTTTTCCATCTTCTAAAACAAAATACCAGGAGTACTGTTTAATTATTACTGATATTGTTGTTTTAATGTCCAACATTCTGTGGAAAGATCACTAGAAACCTGGGTTCTACTTGCTGCTCTATGCCCTTGTGCTTGTTACCAAACATTCCCAGGATTCCAGTCCCATCTTTACAAATGAGGATTTGGACCTTCTGTTCTCTGAGTCATGAGTCCTGTTGTGTTCTGTTTATGACTCTTATTTCTACTAGTCACCAAAATTAAGTGAGGTTATATCATCCACTCTGAAAGACTTTGTATTCAAGCTATGGCAGGATGCAGTTGGGGAATGGCCCTGGACTCTGGGATGGAAAGCTGGGGATTTATCATAGCACCAGTGGATCCAGAATGAGTTAGTGAACTCTTTGGGCCTCTGTACCCTCCTCTGTAAAGTTGGAATCCTAGAACCTTTATAGAAAAGTTCTGAGGATCCAATGAAATGATCAAGTCCTTGCCATGTTACTGCTTACTAAAGGTTAGTTCCCTTTCCTGGACTGGAAACAAAAGAAGACCAAGAGGCCAGGATTGGGGTCCAAGTTCAAAAGAGGAAAGTATGGAGCTCTCCAAGTTTCTCTTTTTCTTTTTTCTTTATTTTCCTGTCTTTTGATAACTGATGTATAAACAAAGATGAGGCCACTAGAGAGCACTCTGGTGGTGGTGGTGGGAGGGCGGCTGTCTGACAATCTGAAAACTGAAAAGAAGGCTGCCCACTACCAGAGAGTCTGTGACTTCTCTGGCAGTTCGGATCCTCAGTCTCTGATGTTGACTTGGGCAGCATTCAGTGTAATGACTTGGAGATCCCAAATCTCTGAGTCACTGTCAGAGCTGCAGAACTGTAAACTCCTTGGAAGCAGTTTATAATTTACTTGTTTATCTTCAGGTCATTCTGCTGCTATGTTATACACCATGCACTTCCTCCAGAATGTAAGCATGTAGCCATCTGTCACAGTTCATCTATTGTTTTAAGAAAATTCCTTTTAGGCAGCTAGCAGAGTCATTAGATACTACCACTGGAAGGGACCTCAGAAATTATAGAGTTGTGTGCTTTTTTTAAACTGCAGGGCATGACCCATTAGTGGATTGTTAAATCCATTCAGCAGGTAATGACTAGTATTTTTAAAATAATGAAATAGAAGAAAATAGAAAAATACCAAGGTGCACTACATGAAGTATTGTTTTATGAAGTTATTGTTTCTGTTACATGTGTGTGCATGTGTACAGTATATGTATGTGTGTGTATGCAGGGTTGTGATGTAAAATGTGTTTCTTGTTCTGGTAGCAGTCAGCACATTGAAAACTACTGTTTAGGCCACTATTCTCATGTATTGAAGTTCAAAGATTTGACCCAAGATTACAGAGCTGATATTTGGCAGAGGCAGAAGTAAAGCTCAGGTCTCCTGACCCTGGGTCCATGCACTTCCCTTGGCAACCTCTTCCTCCCGTGCCAATAGTCAGCCTGGATGCTGCACCCTTCATCTCTCTCAGTAATGATTTGCTACCTATTACATCTATCAGTTTGTCCTTCCACCAAAAAATATCCCACACTTTCTCACTGTTCTCTAAGGAACCAGCCATTTTTATTTTAGGATTCCAGAAGCATGTCAGCCCAGAGAGTAAAGAACAATTTCTCTAGGGATGCTGATACACCACCAGTTAGCAGACCTCATATTGAGTAGCACTAGTTTAAAGAATGAGGGATCAAGGCTACAAGATAGGTATTTGATTGAACAATCATAAATTAGTGAGAGTCAGCTGGTTTGCTCTACAAAAACTACATTGATAGCTCAATCTAATAATTAGATCAACCATGAAGTTAGCTTTATCAGAGGGGACATAATATTAGTGATAAAGTACTTGTTTTCTAGCAATTTGGACTGAAGTTGACCAGCCCATAACCAAATCATAACACATTTGTTCCAATTTTCAAGGCTTTCATGCCTAAGTTTAAATCAGAGTGGGAGGAATAGGAGCTTGGCTCAACCCTTGCTTTATTAGCCCCACACCCCTTAAAGAGACACTGGCAGTTTTAAAAGTTTGCAAATTAAAGTATAGAAAAAGATAACACCCATCAAAAATAAGGAATTTGATCTTTTAGGAGAGCCAAATGGATAGTTAGGAAATACTTCCAAGATTAAGAAAAGGTTGAATGTCACAAATGTTTTCATTATTTGCAAAGAACCAGACGAGGTTGGTTACAGGGACAACCATGAGTATCATTCTTTGGTACTCTTAGTTCCTTGGAAGAAGGGAAATAGAGAGGAAAGATGACACTCTGCCCACAAAGATTAATATGTTTTTAAGTCCCTTCCCTCCTGCTCAAACTACAGATGTGATGTCATGAACATGGGCACCTTTGACATTCAAGGGAAGAAAGTGGGGCTGAAGTGGGAAAGGCAGCTTAGAAAAAGCATGTGAAATCACCTTTTTATTCAGGAGATACTGCACACAGCCACTGGATGTAAGAAGAAAGGGTTCTGCTTTCAATATGGTGCACAGAACTTCTCTGGTCCTCCTGGATAGATGTCCTTATCTTAGTTAAATCGTGAAGCAATAAGGTAATTAGCATGTGACACCCAATTATATATACTAATAAATATCTTCTCTTAGGTAGAGGTTAGTCTCTTAAAATTTACTTAAAGATTATCAGCAACAATGAAAAATTTAAAAATAGTTACAAAAGGTCCCACATACCACCTCCACTGCACTTACTTAGAATTATTACTTGCTAATTAGTACTTTTGTAGGTGGAAGAGAAATGATGTCCTTTATTGGGCTAACAAAGAAACTATAAATATATGAGCCTACAAGCCAAAAGGAATTCTTTTCTGAGGATATTTAGAAACCTAGACACTTATTATGAGTTCTGTGCTCTCTTATAAAAGACACAGTATAAGCTATATGAGCAGAAGATACTTAACACACAATACACTGAATCTGGAGTCAGACAAGATGTGCTATCTTCTGACTCAACTAGCCTGAATCTAGCTGAGTCTGCAGCGATACCTAGGGAGGTCCTCTTTCCATGGTCAATGCCTCTATATGCCTGTGGAAGACAGGCTCAGAGAACGAAAATAAGAGTTTGGGTTTCCCTAAGGCAGGCATTTAGACAAAGGTTCAGGTAGGTACAAGTAGTTTATTTGGGAGGTAATGCTAGAAAGCTACCAGTAGGGGGTGCAGGGAAGTAAAAAGGGGAAGGGAAGGAAACCAATAAAGGGTGTGCTTAAGAGCATGCTATCATGGTGGGTAACTGGGGCTGGATCACACCAGAAGCCAGTGTAGAACACACACCTTAGAAGCAAGAGAGTTGGGATATTTATCTACCACTTCTATCGGTCATTGACTGAGGGCTACCTAGATAGCAATATTTCCCTGGTAGTTCTAAAAAATAGGCTCCTGGCCAGAGAAAGCCCTCAGGCAAAGAATGCAAGGAGATGTAAGTCCAGTTTCTGTGCACTGAAGTGATAAGGATGAGGGAATATGTGCAGGGAACCCATAGTCTTAGGGGTTTCAGGAGTGTAACCACTGCTCCATTTAGGTGGATCTAGTTTATAAATAACTAAAATCCATCTAAAGTTTCTACATTTTTAATTTACACTTTATTTGAGAAAAACGTACAGGCCTTTTTGCCCTTCATGCTCATATGCCCCCATGTGTTGCAATATTTAGAAAACTAGAAGTTCCTTCCCTTCCCTCCTTGTCTCTTGGGAACTCAGCCACTGGCCCTTAGAGAAGCTGGACTGGGTTTGTTGAGTAACAGCACAGAAAAGTCCATGTGGTGATGAAGAGAGACTTTGATCTCCAGAAGGCTTGAAAACTCAAGCTTGGAGGTCTTGGCATTTATCCCAGAGATAAAACACATATGTTGGCACCTGCAGGGAAAAGGGAAATGAACAAGCCATTTTTTAAATCCAGAGCCTGTGATGGAAACTCCATAAGCAATGGCAGAATCTACTGAAGGCCATGAGCCCTGAGAAGTTATAAGAAGCCTCTCTGGGGAATCTCTTTACCAAGACTTTGACTGAATAAACCACACACAGGGATCAGACCACTTTATCTGTGAATGATGTGAATGAGCCCAAATACCAAAACACTAGGTTGAACCATATGAAATTGGTATTTTTATAGGTCAAAATAGTTGGGTATTGTGGATTTCATATGGTTCAACCTTATAGCTCTTAAATAAGCAAATGATGATCCAAAAGCTCAATAATCTTTTAAAATGGATAAATGCCACCCTATTTTCCTCTCCCAACTTCAAGGCATATATGTCAAGTTTCTATTTTCAGTTTGATTTGCTAGGGAGGCAGGCAGAAACAAGAGGAGAAGAGTAGGGGAAAGATATGTATACAGGCAACTACTCTAGAGGGTCTCATTAGAGAACAAGGGCCTCCGGCCCAGTGCTGGCCAACCAACAGATCTCTGAGTATACTGGAGTCCCTATCTAACTGTACTTAGGCCTGGGAAATAGAATATGTCATCTCTCATTAAGTGCAAGGTACTATGCAGATGTACTTTAAAGAGAAAGAGATGTTATCAGTGCCCTGATGGGTTTAAAACCTAGTAGCCAAATAAGACAGATTAGATTATTATCCCAGGTGGGATCAAGTGTGCACCCTGAGAGAATCTCTGTGCCAAAGATTCAAAAGAAATTATCTCTGCTTCGGCAATGAGTACAAGGAAGCGGTAACCTTGATATAGTGGTAATGGGGTGGAGTTGACAGATAGAATTAGCAGGGAGGTTGGAAAATGCTAGAAAAGAGCCATATGAAATTTCCATTTTGAGGTAAGAAAGATTTGAATACTTGCAATTTTCTACAAGGCAACCCAATATGAAGGTTGGACAGTCTCAGTGTGGGTCCCAGGAAGACCACTGCAGCTAGATCAGGAGTTGTGTGAAGTAGAGGTAGGCAGGTTAGAGGCTGCCAAGGAGAAAGACAATTAGCATGTGCATGAACCAGGCACTGGGTTAGGCTCTTGATAGAGGTAATCTCATTTGGGTCCCACAATAAACCAAGGAAGTGCATTTGATTATCTTCAATTTACTGAGTAGGCACAGAAAGGGTAAGAAACTTGCCTAATTGCTCAAAGATTATAAATGCTAGAGCTAAGACTTGAAGTGAGTATATCTGATCTCAAAGCCTTTCACCACTTTCTGCCTTGCTACCCCACTTTCTAACTTACACAAGAGCATATGTCCATTTGGGAAGACAGTGGTCATTCTGGAAAGGAAGACTGAAATCGTTCACTGGAGAGCCCTGGTGGCCAGGATGAGGAACCTGCTACATAATGGGGAATGTCTTAGTTGCCTCCCAAAGCATAGCTCAAGACAAGTTGTTTGAGAATAGAGATGGGCTTTCTTGTGTATCTTTTGCACCCTTTAGCTAAGCAACAGTCTCAGACCACTGATTTATACGTTACAGAAGTTCAAGCATGTGGGTTGAATGGATGTGGCTAAACTATATAAATGGTTCAAGCTATGCATTTTGTGGCCCTTTTGTCTCTTTTTTAGTCTACTTCCTGTCTTTTCCTGATTTCTTTCCTCCCAGATAAATTCTACTCAATACCCAGCTCAAACTGTGCCTCTCCATGAAGTCCTTCACGATCCCCAGGGCCCATTTGTTTAATTCATTTATTGAGCAATGAGCGATTAAGGACCTCACACATGCCTGGCACTGTGCTAGGCACTGGAATATAGTACAATGGTGGACATGACAGACACAATCCTTGCCCTTGTGGAGCTTATATCCAGGTAGGAACAAGGCCAGGAAACAACCTGATTAATAAGGAAGGACATAATCAGGTAGTAATAAGCACTCTGGGGGATGGATATGAGAGAGAGCAAGGCTAGAGGGAGGCATAGCATGGAGTAAATGACAGTGCAGCTCTAATGACCAGGAAGGCCTGAGATTCTCAACTAGGCCTCAAAGGGAGAGAGGGTCCCTATCCATATGGACCTGACCTCTAATGGAATGGCCTCTTCCTTAAGTTCAGTGTGGCATTCTGGCTTAGCTGGTTATTAAAGTCATTTCCTCTTCTTCCTGTGCAGACAGCTGAATGACTTTTGCCAGCCTCCCTTGCAGTTGGACATGGCCATGTATTTAAGTTTAGCAGTAGAATGTGAGCAGAAGTGATATGTACCACTTCCACCACAGCCCTCCCACACATTCTCCTTCATGTACTTGATACCTTAGAAGGCATATACTGAAGATAGTAGATTCATGAGATAGAAGGAACCTAGATCATTGAACTTCAGCTAGGAGAGGAGCTACCCACCAATGAAGAAAAACCTATTTGGACACAATGCAAGTTAGGAATAAACCTGAATGTCATTAAGTCACTTAGATATTAGAGGTTATTTGCTATAGCAACTCACATTACGCTAATTCGCTAAAGTTATTGTATCATTGCCATGGCTACTTATTTAGTCCCTTCTGGGCCTCTGACATGGTTCCTATTGTATTACTGTTTACCTCTGTACTTTAGGTACAATTTTCCTTCCTGTGGGTCCCATCCCCTCAACTCAGATGGCCACACTGCAATTAGAGGGTTGCTCTTCTTAGGGGAGTGCTTTGATATATTATCTGTTCACCAAAGTGGGATTCTGCTTTCACTGCTATATCCTGTCAATGGATGCTTTTATGGCCCTTGAAGTCATTTGTATTTTTAGGTAGGGGAATGGTTAATGCTTTCATCTTTTCCCTTTTAGTTTGCTTTAAAGACATGTTTTCTAGTCTATTATAAATACAATCCTTATATCAATCCTTCCCCAAATTATGATCATTTCTGAATTGGTGGGGACAGGGTCAATATGACAGTACTATCCATACATTGCTGTAGTTGCTTATTTCCCTGTCAGGCTGTATGCTTTTCAGGACAAAGTATTTATTTTGTATATCTCAGCACCAAGCACAGAATCAGGTACACAGTAGGTACTCAGTAAACCTTGTTGAATGAATGAATAAGGTTATTTAATGTTGTTAAATATGCTGGCATGCTTTGGAAATAATCTGCAAACGATTTTGTTCTTCAGAAAACATCTCTAAAGCCAGCCCCTCAATTTACAGTCAGCATTAACAAAAGCTTTCCCTTGAAAACCAGATGCATGGAAATCAGGCTGAATTACAAGTCGCTTCAGGGCATCCACAGAAATGGGGATTGTGCGGAGGGCACACTAAATAGGACTCTGCTTTCCTGCTGCTCTAAGTGCTGGCTTTTCCTTCTCCTTTGCTCTTTCTTCCAAAACTAACTCCAAATTATCTCTAGAAGTCTACAGGCAGAGTCATTCTGTCCTGACACACACCTCTGTAAGTCATCTACTCAGTGGAAGCTGCAAGCACCCAGTTAGCCAAAACACTGTGCTTGACTTCTTTTCAGGGCCAATCCTCAGGCAGTGCATGGGTGCCAGGGAGTGACTGCAGCTAGCCTATGCTGAGATGCCTTCTCAGTGCCCTCAGACCAAATTGGCCAACCCCACATGGTTCTTGCCTTCACAGTGTCCTTATGCTCCAGATATCAGCTTTCCTTGAGGGTCACAGTGCAGAGCTTCAGCGATCAGAGACACCAAAGCCAGAACAATTTGGCAAAAGAGCAAGATCAGGAAAGGAATGGTCTCAACTTGGGAATGACTTTCAGCCAATGTTCTGACTCTTTTTTCCCCCACTTTCTTTTAAAGACTGTCTAAACAATAGTTTTGGTGAGCACATTTCTTTGCCTTTATCTACCCAGGTAAAGGTTTGCTCTTTCTAGAACAAAATCCACCTGGGACAAGTGATACACAAAGGTGGCTAGATTCCCATCTCTCTTGCCGTTGTGTTAGCTTACCATTGTGCCCTCCCAGGTCTTTTTTAAATATTTGGTACTGGCTGAAGCCCATTGCAGGAATACCAGTTTCCTCTGTGGTAGGGCTTTCTGCAAATCCACAGAGAACAAGATCAGCTAGGGCTGTCTAAGCAAACTGCCTTTTCAGGGGTGACAAACAAGAAATTCTCTCCTCCTGGGGTGAATTCAAACCAGTGTCTGAACTCTGGGACTACCGGGGCCTTTTTCGTAACAAGTATGGATTTAGGGCTTTGGAGTGGGATAGACTCAAAAAGGTGCATCTCAAGAATTAAGAAAATCCCCGTTGAATATTCAATTGTTAGTGAGAACTCAAAGATTGTTAGGCTTTTCCTTTGTCTGCTACTTCCCTAGACTGAACTTTTCTCCATCACTGTCTTTCTCCACTTCCTTTTTTCTGTCCCCTAAACACTCATTTCCCTGTAGTCTTTGGTAAGGGCCTGGCCCTCTAACAGACCATGACTAGCCTGCCCTTTTTTAGATATATTACGTTATAGGCCTGTAAAGAAACTCCTGTTATTGGTAGTTTTCTACATTTGGTATATGGGGCAAAAGTAATAGCTCTCATGACCATGATAAGAATGAAATCCTTGAGTATCCAGAAAAATCAGACTAAGAAACTGGACTGACTAGTCATGGTCTGTTCTTCATTCTTTGTCCATTAAAAAAACAATGACACTGATCACTCAATAAATATTAATCAGGCACCTGCCATGGCCCTCCATTGTATAATGTTAACCTTTGTTCCTTCAAGTTATTCTGCCCTGCTTCTCCCATACCTTCATGTGCTGAGGGTAATAGTGATATCAACATGTTTCTATCTTTCTCTGAATAGTCATTATTCAACAAATAATTACTGAGCATCTACTGAATTCTGTCCCTGCCTGAGGCACTGAGACACATATGAGATCTCTGTCCTCCTGGAACTTGCTGGCTAGTAGGAGAGACAGATGACAAATAAGCATACAGAAATGTCAGGTGATATAAGTTCTGTGAGAAAGTAAGCAAGTGGAGAAAGGGGATAAAGAGTGGTAGGGGCACTATTTTAGAGAGGATGGTATAGCAGATAAGCTCAGTTCCTTGACAGCATCCCCTTAGAATTCACCTACACATTCCAAAGGGAAGTCCCCATTAATCTCTGACACTCTGCCCAGAAGAGATTTTTTGTTGTTGTTGCTGGCAATGGAAGAATGCTTGGCCCACAAGCAGGGCAAGCAAGAAGTATTAGAGAATGCATGCCCCTGAGAGCAGCTCTCACCAATGACAGATGCCTTCTTCTGAGGGCACCAGAAGTGTGGTCTTCACCTCTTCCAGAGTTCCTCAGCAGGACTGAGCTCCAACTGACTGTGTGGTGACTACTTGATAGCACATGTTTATTAGATACGTTCCTTCCTCTATCTCTCCTCCCATGCCCCTGCAGGTGTTACTGGACTTACCACTCATATAAACCACTTGTACTCCAATCCTTGTTTCAGGGTCTACTTCTGGGGAAACCCAAACTAAGATAGGTAGTTAGGGAAGGTGACATTTAAGCAGATATTTGATCCCATGAAGGGGGCAGTTAAGTGAAACTGTGCAGTAAAAGAATTCCAAGTAGAGAGAACAAAAAAACCAAAGGCTCCTGGGTGGGATCATGTTTTAGTGTTTGAAGAACAACAAAGCCAGAGTACAGCAACAGAATGGGTAAGGGAAAGGGTGTTAGAATATATCGTTTTTACTTTCCTCATTTTATAGATACAATATCTCCTTTAATCCGTTCTTTCACTATTTCCTCCAGTTGGTTCACTTCTCATTTCTCTGATGGCTCATTTTCTGAGTTCTGCCATTTTATTTGCATTTTTTAATTTCACTCTATTTAAATGTGTCTATCACTGATTGGTGCAGGGGTTCTGTGAGACTGTGCACAGTCCTGCTTAGGAAGGCAGCCTCAGGAGAAAAGCAGCAGGCTCTCTTCAGTAGCACCCATCCCCAATTTTTTTTAAAGATGGGAGACTTCATTTTCTCCTATCTATTTCTATCATCATCTTCATCAATGACACCTCCTGAGAACCCATTATGTGCCAAACTTTGTGCCATTGGCTTAGCCTTCATCATCTCTGACCCTCATACCAGCTCTGAAAACTAAACAGTAACTACAGCCCAGCCCAGGAAGGCAACTTTCCTCCTTTGTCATTCTCTTGTGGCAGATGAAGCCCTCTGACTCACCCCAGCAGTGACTGCTGAGGCCACAGTGCCTTCACCATGCATTCTGGGCCCTGCTGAGGCAGCTACTTTGATCCAGAATGGGAGATTCCAGATCACAAAGGATGTGGAGTTCTCTTTAGGCAGCTGGCATGAGCACAGATGCCTCATGGAGCAGGACTGCTTTGCTGCCTCCTGGGAGGTTCATCATCAAAACTTCCAGCCCTGACCCATATCGTACCTTTCTCTATTTGTGCTTTTGGCTAGAGCTACTGGGTAACTGACGGCGAAGTCTATTAGTGATTTGTTCTGCTCGCAGTTCCTTCTGGAGGAGTTGGCATCTAAAAATTAGTTTAGCAGTAAGCGAGCCCTGAGGTGATAACTATTAAGGCCTAAAAGGCAGACCAGGGAGACTCAGTTTTATTGGCAGAACTGGTCTATGGTCTGTGTGGGTGGTCCTCAGTAAGTCCCTTAATGTCTCTGGGGCTTAGGTTTTTCTCAGGCGGTCAGCAATAACAAATAGTTATTAGGATTCACTTATACTCCTTTCTAAATGTTCTTCTTAGTGTTTACCCAATGTCCATGTGCATATCTACATTTTCCCTCTTCCTATACAGTTAGATTAGGGCCAAGTGACAGAGTACTGGCTACTAGCCAGTGGGATGTGGGCGGAAGTAATGTACACCACTTTGATGCTTGGTCCTTACAAAATATCCCAAGATCTTTGCTTCTCTCTTTCCCTCTATTGTTTGGTGACTATGTGTTCTAGACTCACATCACACTTTATGTGAGGAAGAAATAGAACTTTTATTGTATTAAGGCACTAAGCTCTGTTGGTTTATCTGTTATCATAGCATTGCATAGCATAGCATAGCCTATACTGACTAATACAGTTTTTCTTTATTCTGCCTATTCATTCATTCATTTACTCATTCATACTTTCAGGTGTCATTCATTCACTTGGTAGTAATTGGCTACTACATGGCTATGTACTAGAACTTTAGCATCAATAAACCTTGAGTTTTTCCCTGGAGGTGCTGGATGTCTAGGTGATGAGGCAGATATGGGAGCAGAGGCAATAATAATAAAGTGTGACAAGTGTCCACCAAGTGCATAATATTATGCTGTGTGCAGAGAAATAAATATTCAAAGGCCTTTACCTTGAGAAAGCTTCAAGCACTAGACTCTTCCTAGTTAAATTCTTTATCAGACTTTCATCTAGGTAATGCTCACCCCTGCATACTGCACCCATTCTAAAAGAATCACATTTACCACTACTCTCTCCTTTCTACTAGCACATTGCTTCAAATCAATCTTTCTAAAGTACCATTTCTATAGGTCATGCCCCTGTTTGAAAGTCATCTAGGGGTTTTTCATTGCCTACAAAAGGTTCAAACTCATCAGTTTGGCATTGGTCCAGTTGTGAGCTGTTTTTCAAACATTGTTTTCCACTTCTCCTTCACCCATACTTTCCCCTTCAACCAGATTGGCATAACCTATGTCCAAAAATGTACACCATTGGAGATCCCACTCCCATGTCTTTTCTCACACCATTCTTTCCCTAGCACTCCCTTTCTTGTCTGCTTAAGTCCCTTCTCTTCAGTATTAATACATTCAACAATTTAGATGAAATGAACAATTCATTGGGGGGCGGGACCTAGCAAGGGACACAGAAGAAATAGAAAATATGAATTTTCCCATATCTCCTAAAGAAATCAAATTCTTAATCAAAACCCTTTCCACAAAGAAAATTCCAGGCCCAGGTGGCTTTAGCAACAAATACCATAAAACATTTTAGGAAGAAATAATACCAATTTACACAAATTCTTTCATAAAATAAAGGGAGAGAACATTTGCCAACTCATTGTAGGAAGCCTGTATAACCTTAATACCAACATTTGATGAAAGACATCTCTGAAAAAGCTCTAGCTAACATCGTATTTAATGGTGAAATATTAACTGCTTTCCCCTAAGGTTGGAAAGAAAGCAAAACATCTACCCTCAACAGTATAATTAGATATAAGTATAAGAAAGGAAGTAGTAAATACGATCATTATCAGACAATATGATTGTGTAAGTTAAAAACCCTATGAAATTTACAAAAATTGATAGAAAAAGTGAATTTAGAAAAGTAACTAGATATAAGGTAAATATATAAAAACAATTGTATTTATTTTATTCATATATTAACATACTAGTAATAAAAATTGGAAAATGAAATAAGAAAGAATACCATTTACAATATCATAAAAATATCAAACACATAGGAATAAATCTAACAAAAGATGTGAGAGTCATTATAAACTGCAAAACATTGCTAAGATAAATTAAAGATCTATATGATCCAAAGCTATAATATATGCAAGGATTGGAAGACAAAACACTGCTAAAGATATTCATCCTTCCAAAATTCATTTATAAATTAAAATAAATGGCCAATAAAAATCCCAGTATTTTTAAAAGAAAGTGATAAGCTGTTTTTAAAATGTATATGAAAATGCATAGGTGCTAAAACAATCTTGAAAGAGAAGAACAAATTTGGAGGATTTATACTACCTTATTTCAAGACTTACTATAAATCTGTGGAGGTCAAGACAGTGTGGTTTTGGCAAGAGAGAACATATAGATCAATGGATCAGAACAAAGAGTCCAGAAATACTCACACACATACAATTGATTTTTTGAAAAAGGCATTAAATCAATTCAACTCAGGAAAAGAAAGACTTTTTTGCTTATTTATTTGTTTGTTTCCCAAAAGGTTCTGAAACAACTGAATAATACATATGGGAGGAAAATGAATTTCGACCCCTACCTCACTCCTTACCCCCACATAAGAAGTAATTACTGAAGGATCATAGACCTAAATATAAAAGAACAATAAAACCTCTAGAAGAAAATGCATGTAAAATTTTTCATGAACTTTAGGGAATCAGATTTTTCTGGCAAGGCTCAAAAGGGACTAAGCAAAAAATAAAATAGTGGTGAATGGACTTTGTTAAAACTTAAAAATTTTCTGTTTATCAAAAAGCATTATTAAAAATAATTTGGCAAGGCACAGACTGGGAATAAATATTTGCAATTCATATATTTGATAAAGAATTTTCATTCAGAGTATATAAACTGCTACTACAGAAGAATAATAAAAAGAACCCAGTTAAAAATAAGGAAAAGACTTAACTAGACATTTCACAAAGGAAGCTATATGAATGTCTAATAAGCACATGACAAGGTATTCAACATTATTTGTCATCAGAGAAGTTCAAATTAAAATCACAATGAGATACCATTTTATATCCACTGGAATGACTGCTGATGTGCCAGCACTTGGGAAAATGCAGAGCAACAAGAACTGTAATACATTGCTGGTGGGAGTGTAAAATGGTACAACAGTTTTGGAAGAATCTCTGCCAGTTTCTTATGAAATTAAACATACACTTACCCTATGACTATTTCACTACTTGATATTTACCCAAGAGAAATGAAAACATAAATCCACAAAAAGACTTGTACAAAAATATTCGTAGCAGCTTTATTCATAATAACCTCAAACTGGAACCAGCCTAACTAAAAGGATAAACAAACTGTGGTATATTCTTACAATGGATTACTGTTCAGCAATAAAAAGGAATGAACTACTGATACATGTAATAGCATAGGTAAGTTTCAAAAAATATTATGCTGAATGAAAGAAGCTAGACATTTACTTAAAATCATACTGTATGATTCAATTTATATGAAGCTCTTGGACAAATCTAATCTATGTGATGGAAATCAAAACAATGGCTGCCAAAGGGGGTGAAAGATTGGAAATGGGTACTAAAAATTTTGGGGTGATGGAAAAGTACCATCTAGGCCAGTGATGGCGAACCTATGACACGCGTGTCAGAGGTGACATGCGAACTCATTTTTTTAATTTGATTTTTATTTGTTAAATGGCATTTAAATATATAAAATAAATATCAAAAATATAAATATTTGTTTTACTATGGTTGCAAATATCAAAAAATTTCTATATGTGACATGGCACCAGAGTTAAGTTAGGGTTTTTCAAAATGCTGACATGCCGAGCTCAAAAGGTTAGCCATCACTGATATAGGCATACCTCATTTTATTGTACTCCACTATATTGCACTTCACAGATATTTCATTTTTTTTACAAATTAAAGGTAAGGACCTCCACCAGCAAAAAGATTATGACTCATTAAATGCTCAGGTGATGGTTAGCATTTTTTAGCAATAAAGTATTTTTAAATTAAGATATATACATTATTTTAAGACAATGCTATTGCACACTTAATAGACTACAGTATAGTATAAACAACTTACACACACACACACACACACACACACACACACACACACACTGGGAAATAAAAAAATTGTGTCACTTGCTTTATTGCGGTGGCCTGGAACAGAACTCACAATATCTCTGAAGTATGTCTATGTGTATATTATTTCAAGAGGAGGTAACAAAAGTACATGTCAGAGCTCATTGAACTAAACACTTAAAACCTGTATAGAACTTACTTGTATTAATTGCAAGTGTTATTTCAATTAAAAAACATTATCCCCTCTTCCCCAAAAAACATGTCGGGTGCTATTGTATTGTATTGTTACACATACTTATTATTTTCATATGTGGTTTTTCATTTTAAAGTTTCTTAGATCCATTATCAGGACCTGCACAATAGTTGAGAGAGCATATTTGGTGAATGGATGAATGACTAATAATCTGACAGTATAAAAGGTAAAGGAAAGGTAAAGAAAAAATGAGAATATGATATCACACACATTTCCACTGTTTCTATTTTCCTAGAAGTCAACACCATTGCAAACATAGGTCCTTATGTCCCAACACAAAACAACAACCCAATATCTAAGAAATCTTGCTTTTATTTACAATAAAAGAGGAGGCAATGAAGTAAGAGAAAGCTTTTGTCTCCTATATTTTTAGGTAACACCACATAATTATTACTCTAGTGATTTCTTAACTCTAGTGAGATAGACATCTGATGAATCACCTTTTCATTCATGAAACCCTGCTAATATCTTTCATCACTTTTATCCTCCTAGAATAATAGCAGAGAAACAGTACTTGATTGGCCTGCATTATCAGACGCTATTGGAAAGGTCTAGATAAGAGTGCTGAACCACCTATTAGTATTCTGCATGCAAACCCTTTTCTATAACCCAGAGTCATCCGTATCCTGGCAACCTTCAAAATTTCATTCTCATTGAATTGCTAGATCTTTATCAAAATATAATTATAGCCTTAATTTGAAAGATAAATTTTGATTGCCAGTGCCATACCCAAAGGAAGAAATAATCAGGTGGGAGAACGCTTAGGTACAATTGTTAACCATATAATCAATGTCATGAATCACCCATCCCCTAAAAGAATAACTTTGGGGGAAGTTGTGTAGGGTAGAGTAATGAAGGCAAAAAAATCACTGAGGCATCAGATTTACTTATGACTCTGTTACATGATATTTGCTCATTTTCTCATATTATTGCTTAAGTATTTGTCATCTCTTCCCCACTGAAAGAGTTTAAGGAAGTCCCATGCTGTGCGTCCTGCTTCTATGTGTGCTACAGTGGCCCAAGCTGTAATAGGGAGTAATCTGGTGTACAAGCCCTCTATCTTGGGTCAAGTTCTATGGAAGTAGACTTTCAGGCAGACATTGGTGTATGGGAAGCTTAGTAGGAAATGCTCTTTGGGTCAACTCCTATGGAGGAATTAAGCATGATTGGGCAGAGAGAAAAGTTGGGCTGTGATACAGTCACAACAATGGCTTGGCCACTCCCATGGGGGATTTCTGGAGCTGGGAAGGCCCTGCAGAATCCTGATTTAAGGCAAGGTGACAGGTCATTGGTTGTGCGCTGACCTGGGAAGGGGTATGACCTAGGCAAGGTAGCTCTCTTCAGCCAAGGACAATTCAGGGACTTGGCTGTGAGCTGTTAGCCACCAGTGCCCAGCTCTGACAAATGAGTACTTAGGGAATGAGTGCTTGAGTCATGATGAGGAAGGGGAATGTGGGTGGTACATCAAAGTAGCCATTATACCTCCATTGGTTATAGTGATTCAAGGGCCTGGGGAAGATGTTCTGAAATGGAACCCTGACAATTGAACTTACTAACCCATTTCTGCAGGAGAGCAGCTCTACCTTCTGAGGCAGTCAGGGGCTTCTGTTCTGCATGCTAAGTCACCTCAGAATGTGAGTTGCTAGAAAACCATAGATGGAGATCTACTTGATATGCTCCTGAATTTTCAGAAATTATTCTTAGTTTATGTCTGAGGGTGAGTACTGACACCATTTTTAAAAATTAATATCTTTGAGATACAATATAGGAGGGGCAAGAGAGCAGAAGTCACACACTTCAGTTCCCTTTCCTTTGGGGCAGTCACATCTACAGCATTGATACTTTCGTGGGCATAAATGATCCATTAGTCTGTGGATGGAGAAAGAACCAAGCATATATAACAGCCTCTCTCCATTGGAGTAAAAATAATGGACTTTATTTGACCTACATTTTAATGTACAGTTAACTTCAGAGACCTTTGGAAATCCTCAGATTTGTAAATAAAGAAGCTTCTGACTTTACCACTGTGGCAGTCTGTTTCCAGGCCTCCTGGTATTCACACCCTTGGTTAATTCCCTGCCCTGGAGTTTGGCCTGGATGTGTGACTTGCCTCATTCTGTTGGTAAAACAAGTCAGAGGCCCAGTCTTGAGAAATCCTGGAAGCTTATGCCTTTGTGCTCTTGGGAATACTACGCAGCTAGGTAAGAAGTTCAGTTACCCTACTGAGCAGACTATGTGGAGGGACCTCATGGACAGGCTGCTTGGAAAGGGAGAAGCCCTGACACTATAAGAAAGTGAAAGAAGCATATCCAGCCCAGAGTCCCAGCTGAGCCTTGCCCCTAGGTGACATACCAACTGACTGACCACCAGCAAGATTAGCAGACCTGCCCAGTGAGCCTATCCCAGACTGCAGAATTTTAAATCAATAGATTGACTGCTGTTTTTGTCAGTAAATTTTGGGGTAGTTTCTTATGTAACAATAGATAGATGAAACAACCCCAACTAGCAATTTACTCAAGAGTCAAGTGACTGTGCTTGTCTTGCCCCACCCCCAACAAATCAACTGCCTTTTAACCTTACACAGAAGAGTCCTTCATTGGATGCCTGCTTTTCACTAAGTAACAAACATTTTTATTCTTTCACAATAGTTACTGCCTACCCAGTGATAAGTAGAGCAAATTTTTTATAAAGAGAAACAAAAAAGCCTTAATGGGATGTCAGAACTGGAGGTTGGAGATTGGGCTCCTTTCCTAGTTAACTAGCTCAATTCTGTGTAGCAATTTCATATACTTGGGGCTCAAATTCATGCCTCAGCAGATTTACAAATGACTCCCTATCAGACCTTCAAGGTCACTCACTAATAGAGGAAATTCAGAATATTATTAAGTCCTCAGTATCAGGGTCTGCTTCAGTTGGACAAACCAGAGAGGGCTGGACACAGAATCCACCAGATCAGAGATATAGTGTAGTAAAATAATCCAGGGCTGGATTCTGGAGCCAGATTGCCTGGGATCAAATCCCAGATCTATCACTTGTTAGCTGTCAAATCTTGGGCAAGTTACTTACCTCACTGTGCCTCAGCATCCTTATCTACAAAGTAAGGATAATAATAGTCCCTGCCTCCTATGGTTATTGTGAGAATTGAATGAGTTCATACATGTATAAGGCATAGACCAGTGCCTGGCTATTCTGAGCCTGAGTATAAGTAAAAGTTGGAAAAAAACTCACATGGATTTTAAATAATATGAATAGCTGTTTTTAGTGATTATATAAGATTAAAGGCTATCCAGTGACTGTATATCAGCGTTCCGAAAGTATATTCTATACAACTGTTTTCATAAGAGAGTAGTGAACAGAGCATGGTGGAAGGAACACTGAACTAAGAAAAGGATATCTAGGTTCTAATTCCAGACCTGCCATAAACTAGCTGTGTCATATTGGGCAAGTGATTTATAACATGGGGATAATGACAATGACCTTGCCTAAAGAGTCTAGACCAGATGGTTCTTCTAGGAGCCTTTTTATGTTTCAATACCTCTCTCCAAATCCCTGTTCAGACAGGAAAGAGCAGATGGAGTTACCACCATTTTTAAGATGGAGATCTATATTTGGCCACATGACTTGTCCAGAGCCAAATCCCAATCCCAAAGTAGAGCTAAAAAGAGGGTCTTCAATAACAGAGAGATTATTGCCATGGTACAGACTACATTTCCCAGCCTCCCTTGTAGTTATATGTGGCCAAGGGTTGAGTTTTGGCCAGTGGAATGTGGGTGGGGATGAGGTGTGCTACTTCTAATCCTCCATGCTCTCTCTTTCCCCTTCTGCTGGCTAGATGCAGAGGAACCCAGGAGGGACTCTGAGGCCCGAGGGGGTGGATGGTAGAACCACCATAGGGCATGAGGCTTAAGTCCTTGTCATCACAAGCCAAACATTGATTAGACTTTATGTGATAAGAAATAAACTGCATTGTGTTAAACTCCTGAGATTTGAAGCTTATTTGTTACATTAGTTCATTTTCTTTAGACAATACACTCAGTTTAAGTCTCTAGTTAATTGCTGATTCAGGTTCTGAGCTTCAAGAGGAAGCAGGCCCTTTCTATGTAAGAGCAAGGGATCATTGGCATCTTATTTGCTATAGACAGAGCCAAATCAATGACATACTTATAAATCTGAATCCCAGCTCATGGTCTTCCCATCTACTCTTCTAAGTGAGCCAAAGCGTTAGCCACTGTTGCACTGGGCCTTTTGGCTACATTGAATCATCAGTAATCTTGATGATCAGTAATCCCCAAACACAAAGATTGGGGACATTTTAAAGATAAACCAGCACCTATTCTCAAGTCTCTACTGGAAGACTAGGGGAATGATGGGTTCCTCAGAGGTGCTGTTTCTTGGTCTCTTCCTCCCCCCAAATCAAGCTATCTATCTTAATATTTGCTTGGTAATTATATTTATGACTTACAGAAAATAAATGTAAAATGTAAAAATCAAAGTTCACTTTGAAAGGGATGGAAGAATCACCTGGTAAGTTCTATCTTGAATAGAGAACTGAAGGTAGGGATTCACACCTTCCCTCATAAATTCCCATGTTCTTTAGTCTGTTTCCTTCACTGTAGAAAAATTAGGCATTTGCATTTTTCAGCAGTTACTAAAACATTTTTGCAAAAAAAAAAAATTCCATGGTTCAACCAAATCAAGAACTTTTTGTCTTGGCTTTGTCACCAAGAAAAATGTGAACATAAGGGAAATAAAGGTATTGGAAAATAAATAATGGGAAAGGCCCAGCAGGTTCTCAGAGGGATTCAGGACCCACAGGAGAAACCTGGGCCTCCATTGCAATCACTGAAAAGTCTCCATTCGATGTGGTACGTTCCCCATCAGTTGGGGGCTGCCCGCTTCAGGCAGACTGAGTACCACTTGCTTATCAGGAAGAGGTTCCTCACTCAACTGTCCAGGGGTTTCCATTTAGAAAGGAAAGAGTAGCACCCTAGCTACTATCTGCACCCGGGAAGACAGCATGACTTAAGTGCCACCCTAGACCCTTTGGTCTCTCTGTATTCTGGGCCAAACTCCTTTGGGGGGAGGGGTCTGCTGGCCCCTGAAGCACAGAGGAGGAATCCCCATATATGGCTGGGTGGAACTCAGAGGGAATATAAAGCTATAGATATCCATGGCTAGGGGCAGGGAAGGGGTCCCTGTTGGGGATCCCATCCCCCAATCTTGCAGCCCAGTTGTTCAGGCCTCACTATGAATGGATGAGCTATTGCCCTTCTCACACAGAGGAGCACCTCAGCATCCCCGCGCTGCCCTGAGACTGAACTATTCTGAAGGATGTGTGGACCTGGTCTCAGATTGTGGGGTGGGGGCCCAAATTCGGCTCACACTGACGCAGCTGGGTAAGGAGACCCCCATCCTTGTAATAGTAGGGTCAAGCTAAGCTGCATCTCCAGCCGCAGGGCTATTTTTAGATGCTGTTATCTTTGCCTTGCTCACAAGCAGCTGTGAAAAACAAACTGGTGACCAGGAGGCACGAAACTGCAAAATAAAAATCTCATAAAACAAGAGCTCCCAAACTCAAGAGGAGACCATACTATGGCAAAAATACTGTGCACCATCATGGTGGGGCCTGCTTAACCTTTTCTGGAGGGGGTGCCAGGTGGGGTTTCACTCTTTTCCTGCCCACACATTCCTGGCATGGCATATCCTGGGCAAGTCCAGCTTTGGTCCGCTGACCCAGGCAGACCTAGTCAGCCGGGCAGACCCACTTACACCCACAGATGGTGACCCAGGGGGACAGCTGTGCCAAGGGAGCAGGCTGGATGGGGTTAACACTGCCACAAAAGGAAAAGCTCCTGCTCTCTTGTCTCTCTTCAGTCTCATCCTAACAGTCCACTTGCCTTGCAGCATCACAGACAGCTCCATGACAGTGAAACCCCTGCACAGGCAAAATGTCACCTAAAACCAAGTGCCAGGGCAAGGAAACAGGATGGGACACCAGGCAAGATCCCTGACTTCTCCCCAGCTCTCAGAGCTCCCAAAAGGCTGAGCTTCAGGACTCACTCCCTATCGCAGCGCCCTCAAGTCCCCGAGTCCTCTGCAGAAAGCCCACCACTAGACACTGCAACCCCTGCAGCCCCCTCTTAGCAGCTGGTAAGGGCCTGGGCAGCTAAATGGAAAAGTACCGCCCCGCCCCAGAATCCGGGATGGGGGTTGGGGAGGAGGCGGCAAACTTCAAAGCTGCAGCGGCAATATGCTTAAAAAAAAAAAAGACCCCTGAAAGCCAGAGCTGCTCCCCTCATCTCTTGGAGCTATGCTCTGTCCATCTTGACCACCCGCTCACCCTCATTCAGCTCTGTCAAGGGTACCAAGCTCTCAGACCTCAGCCTGAGGGATTTCCTCTCAGGCTAGCACGCGCTGGAGCTGCGGCTCTTGCCTCCTTAGTCTCCCAAGTTCACCCACCTCCCAGAGCTGTGAAAATTTAGTTTAAATTGATGTCACCTGCCCATACCCCCTCCCCCCCCCCCAAGCTGGTCCCATCTCACACACACCCGCGTGGCCTGGGCTGCGAGTCGCAGAGCATCCCGGGGGGTTGCGGTGGGGCGCCGCGCTGAGGCTAGCCTCTCCCGGCGCTCGCTCAGGCTCAGGCTCAGGCTCGGCCCTGGGAAGCCCGCCCGCGCCTCTTTCCCCCGGTGCAGAAATCCTACCGCCCGTGCGCCCTGGGCGCGCCGCCGGGCCCGGTGCCGGCTCCCCGGGAATGCGGCCGTCAGGTGAGGTAGGCATGCGGGCCAGCTCCGTAGCAAAGCAGCAGCTGGCTGGGGCGCTGGGCTTGGGATCTGCTTCTTCTCCCTCTCCCCGCAAAGGAGAGGCCTCTCAGGGGCTTTCCAGCGCCTTGTTGCGTTATGACTGCATTCCCCCTTTCTTTTCCCTTTTATCTTAGTTTCTTCTTCACAAGCAAAAAGAGAGATTCAGGAGTCCATGCCCAGCTCCAGCCTAACTCGTTCCACAGGCAGAGAGAGAATTATGAATGGATGCTGCCTTCTGATGAGGAAGTCGACTGGGGAGGTCTCTGCGCACGGCGCGCTCCATCAAAGCCGGGGCATTGGCCCCTCCACTGCTTCAATGCTGCAGGCTGAGACACCTAATTGACCACTGGGAAATCAGGTGCCGGGAGACCTGGGCGGGACGTAGCCCCAGGGCCACGCTGGGATCCAGCGCCTTGCTGGTATAGACAGCTTCGATTTACAGCCCGGTGAATGGAGGGGACTGCGGCAGCCAAACCTGCCAGGCAGCCAGCACGGTTGCACCGACGCTCTGCAGACAGCCGCCTGGCTCCGCGAACATCTCCTGGCTCTACTGGGCTAAAGGAAACCTGCTAAAAATAATCCGTCCCCTGCCGCCAGCCGCAGTGAGCTGCAGGACTCAGCCCCTAGCCCCAAACTCGGTGGCGCTCGCGGGAGCCGGCCACAGCGCGGGGCCCTGTGCTCTTAGACAAGCCGGGGGATGCGGAGGATCCCGGATCCGGATTTCTGGTACCTGTGCGTTTCCTTCTCGGGTAGCGCGACCGCTGGTGCTGCGCGTTACCCATGCCCAGAGTGGTGGCGGGCTGGGCACATCACCAACAGGCTGGACCCACCGCGGCTGCTCAGCACCGCACCCCCGTGGCTCCCTTCTCACCTCCCTTTTCTCGGGTCTCTAGCCAACAGCAGAGGAATCAGAGACACCGACCATGCCAACTCCTCCAGCCCCGGCAAGAGGGAGGACAGAGACTGCCGTGGGGCATGTGCCCGTGTGTAACAGGAATAGAGCGACCATAAAATTGTAACATTGCGTCCCTTCCCCCTATTCATTCCATGACCTGAAACCTCCCATCCTAGACACAACTCACCCTGCCTTGGCTTAAAACACTGCAAAGACAATGCCTTCTCTGCGATGTACTCATCTCCAGGGAAGAGTGATTTACTAAACCAGCTCTGAGGTTGAAGCAGGGTTAAAAACCATGGCAGTGTGTGCCCATGCCTTAGGCGGGCAGGTTCTATATATAACAGACACATGTAGAAGACAGAAAACCATTTAGGGCCATTTAAAACACACCACTTATGGGATAGATCCTAATATATAATAAGGGAGAAAGTCAGTGAATGTAATTACCAAAAGATGCTTTGTGGGACACAGTTTTTGGTAATTTGTATTGAAGCCTTGAAAACCCATTTAGGAAAAATTTGGCTATTTTCTGACCAGGCCACCTATTTTCAAAAAGTGAGGTCTATGCCCTGGGCAGATTTGCATGAGTGGGCAGTACTGTGTCCATGGGCCACATGATTCCTCCATAATTCACAAATTGTGATGAAACACTGGACTTGCCAAGGTCACAGCAAATCACAAGGTTTGCACGAGCACTGGTAAAGAGCACTTCCTAATTGACATTACTATGAATTATTATTGTGGTCACATGAAGTATCACACTGAACCCAAGTTGGCTGCTCTCCTCTGACTCCACCCATGCCACCCTTCTGGGAGGGCTGCCAATCACTAGTGAAGATGGGGAATCTGGCTGGAAGACAGAGTATGGCTAGGACAGGAAGGATAGGGCAGGAGGGGTGGCATGGTCACTCCTCCAATGAGGGTAAGAATAGATACATAAACCCCCAAATTTAAGGGGTTCTAAGGAAAAAAAGAGGCCACCAGAGAGAAAGAGTGATGAGTCACAGAAGCAAGAGACCAGGAGGGAAGAAGGACTCCATCTCAGAAATCAGGGCACAAAAGGGTTTCAAGAAGGCAGCATGATCAAGAATTCCAAATGTCACTGAGAGGTTAGTGGAAGTAGTTCTGCCTACCAAGGGCAGACCTGGGTCCCTTGGGCTTCAAGAAGGCCTGATGGAGTGGACATTGGTAGAAAGTGTGGAATGGGTGTGAAGGCCAGTTGGAGCTTCTAAAAAAAAGAAGGGGAGTCTTTCCCTTAGCTTTGCTCATCCAAGGACCATGAGCACAGGAGCACCCAGGAGCTTGTTCGAGGTGTACATGCTCAGGCCCCACCCAGACAGGCTTAATCAGACTCAGGGTGAGCAAAATGGCTGCTCTCTATAGCAATCCCTGGCAAGATCATGGGAAGCTAGTGGCCAAGTCACTAATCACACAACTCAATGAGAAGAACTGTGTTGCTCTGGGTTTTCAGGGCTGCTTTATCAGGGGAGAGCTTTGGCAACGAGACCTGCAGAACTCCATAAAGCAATGAAAATGGCCATGTCTTCCCCTTTGCATTGATTTTTATAATAATAAAGTTGCTGTTAACAGTGATGATGAAAATAATGATGTAACTAGATAGTTTACATTTGAATCAGGTTTTAGCAAATCCCATGGTATAGAGGAAGAAAACCTGGGCTTTGGTCCTTGAAAGACCTGAGTTTGAATCCTAGTTCCTCCATCTTTTAGCAGCATGATCTTGGAAAAATGATTTAACTTCTCTGAACCTTGGTTTCCTCATTTGTAAAATGCAAATAGGAATACATAATTTATGGGATTGTTAGGAAGAGTAAATAAAATAATACATATAAAGCACCATGATGGTACCTCTCATATAATAAAAGACCAATGAAGGCAGTACCTTCCTATGTTTGAGGTCTTCACACATATGCTCATATTGTAGTTTTTCTGGGATCCTTATCCCCTGTACAGCGGTTAGAGTGCCTGACACTTTCTATAGCTTGATGATTCAAACAAAAGCACTTACTGAGCATCTCTTATATGCATCTCTTAATTTCTCCTGCAACCAGTTTCCATTGCAGTTCTGTGCAGCCATGGAACTGGGTGCTAGCCAATAGAATGTGAGCAAAGGGATGTGTGCCTCCAAGCCTGGCCCATAAAAACTCCTATACAATTCTACACACTCCCTTCTCTGCACTGCTGGCTGAACATAGAAGCTCCATGGAGGGTGGGGCATTGGAACCCCAAGATGGAAGGAATCTGGGTACCCAAATGACTGTATGCTGACCTGCATTAGACTGAAATGTACATGAGAAATAAGCCCCTGGAATGTTGGAGGTTTTATTACCAGAATTAGCCTACCTTGAACAATTCACTTTCCTATCTCTCTAATCAGATGATACAAAACACAATTTAATGCTTTGCTGATTAACTTAGGGTCTTTATTAAGAAGGCTTATTATTGGTCTCTATGGTAACACATTTCAAAGACTCCTCTTTTAAATTTCCAAGCTCTTTTCTTGATATTTAGCTCTCCACTGTCATTCCTCTCTCACCCTCCTTCTAACTCTTCCCCATAGTTTGAGTCTACAGTGGGTTATGGAAAACAGACACCATGGCTGGGTAATATCTGTCCATTAAAAAAGTCTGAGCAAGATGCTAAGCCATAAAGTGCATAGGCTTGTTGACAACTATCTGTGGCCTTGGGAAGCTCCTTTTACTTACTTTCAGGCTTAGTGCTATGTTCAGATTGCTGAAGTTATTGAGAACTCAGCTTCTCTGAAAAGAGTTGGACATTTTGGTATTATCTAGCTTACAAATTTTCAAAGCTTTAATTCTTCAACTAGTCATCTTTGGAGAATCTATATATATAAAACCCTAACATACAAATAAACCGAATGGTGGGACAACCGAACAACCAAACAACCAGTCATTATATGACATGCACTGACCACCAGGGGGCATGTGTGGAACATGGCAGGCATCAGCAGCAGGTGGCAGAGCACGGAACATGGGGGGCGTCGGCTGTGGCAGGATGGTGGAGTAGGTAACCAGTGGTGCCAGACCAAGGCGGGGCACCGGTCACTGTCATCGGGGCGAGCCTCTGGTGGTTACTGAAAATTCTTTGCTCCCATGTGCCGTGGTCCTACCTGGTGCTTGCACCTGCTGCCGGTGTCCGGCACTGGTCCTGATTGCTCGGCACCATCAGCGTGTGGGAGTGGCAGCAGTGGGAGCGTGGCTGCCGGCAGACAGGGGACCAGGGGCTGTGGCGGGAGGGGCCGGGCGGCGGCGCAGAGGATGGGCCACGACCTGCGCCTATGCCCACCACAGCCTCGCGGCCCACAGTTCCTTTCAAGGTGCACAACTTTGTGCACTGGGCCCCTAGTCCATAATAAAGTTCTGGTTTGTCCCTTGACATTCACGGGCTACTCAACTTTTGAAATACTGTCGCTACCTGATTTTCTAGCATAGGTTATACTAGTTATATGCTCATCATATATTTTAAACTCACCTTTTCTGCTTAATTATTTTGTTGATACCAACAGGTCTTAGTTGACCCCTATCTTATAGGAGATGGAAGAACTGATGCAAAAATGCTAAATAATTTTATTCCTGTTACAGAGATGGTATATTAACTTTACTATATCTCAAGGCGATTTACCGAGAAAACCCAACTGTGTTTTAGACCTAGTCTTTGCATTATTCTGAGAGGTGGAGTTGTGGTCCTTTTCTAGCATGAGGTGGAAAGCATGAGAGGAATTGGTGGGGTGGATCAAGGGGAGAGAGACTGGAGGAGGTTGACAAAGTCCAAATACCATGACAGTCTGATTTTACTTGTTTATTGAAAAAAACAAGATGATCATATTTAAATGATCGATCCTCTTTGTCTATTTCTTCATCTATAAGACAAGAAGGGTAGAGATACGTAAGGTTTTCTCTAAGTTTCTTATTCTGGAAACCTATTGCTCTTTGAAATCTAGAACCAAAAACACCTTCTGAAATGGTTTCTGATCATCAGTACTTATTTCTTCTTTCCATTTCTGCTCATCATCCAGAACTAAACACTCTACACATGGACTTCAGTATCTGCAAGGGCAATATGTTCTGTGATCTGCCCAGGCAAGGGCAATATGTTCTGTGATTTGCCCCAGACTGACCTTGCTGATGACCTTGGGGATCCCAATTCCAGCTCTTCTCTCTGCCATACACACACCTTCCTTATGTTTATCTAGGATGGCTTCCCTGCTTTAGTCTCGTTGGCTTCAATAATAAAAACTCAGTTTGGCTCCAAAATATATTTCTGTGGAGCAAGTTAGATATCCCCTCCATAGCTATGGATGTGGCTGGGTAATATATCTCCTCTATCCTAGCAGCAGCACATTACTACTGCTGCTGCCCCACCACTGCTTATAAGAGACCTCATGACTTCCAGAAGAAATCACTGCTATAAAATGGCTCACTCATTCATAAGTAACTATGTGTTTATTTATATAGCATAACAAATGTAAATTAATTTCAGGGCTCAACTACCCAAGCTAGTATCTCTATGGCTGCCTGTATAAAATTTCTCTCTCAAAATTCTCTAAACCATCTGGCATAAACTACTGTATTGTGACCTGTTAAAATAAGTAACAGCTGTGATAATCCCTCTCTATTTATGGCATGCTATAAAGCTTTGCATATACTGGCAATGCATATAAAATAATAAATAAAACCATTATCATTCTGTGCTGTCTTGTTGGGAATTATGATGATTTAGCCAAAATGAAGCCCTATGGAATGCATCAAAGAAGAAGCAGAGGTTTTGCCCAATCTGGCCCCCTCTGACCCCAAAGACTAACCTCACTATTTAGAGCCCTGGGATATGTTTTAAAACCTTATCTGGTAAATGTATCCTTTATGAGAGAACACCATTCCCATACATTGCTGCTCAACTTCTATTATTTCAAAACTTTCTTTTCTGATGGTGTGTTTTTCAAAATTCCCAAGTATACCCAGACCATAAAGAAAAACCAGCTATACACAACTAAACATGTGAAATAATTTGTCGCACCAAAACTAAGATTTGTCTTGGAATTTTTAACTGTAAGCTTATGTTTGAGAACACTGCCAAGATCCCCAATTGAAAATTTCTATATCAAAGTCATATCTCAAAGATATGCAATGCATAGACAAAGAAAAGCTGGTATCTGGCAGAAAAGGGGACTGGGCAGCTTTGATTCTGAGTAGAAGAGATTTACTAGGCCCTCTATACATGAATTTCAAAAAATTAAGGGGACGGGGAAGGAAGTCAGAATGAAATGGCTCTTTACTATGTGTTGGGCATTACACCATAATTTCATTTAATCCTCACAACAGCCCTGTGCATTAAGTATTCTTTTAAAAAAATACATATTTTATTGATTTTTTTACAGAGAGGAAGGGAGAGGACTAGAGTGCTAGAAACAACAATGAGAGAGAAATATTGATCAGCTGCCTCCTGCACACCCACAACTGGGCATGTGCCCACAACCAAGGTACATGCCCTTGACCGGAATCGAACCCGGGACCTTTCAGTCCCCAGGCTGATGCTCTATCCACTGAGCCAAACTGGTTAGGGCTAAGTATTCTTATTCTTCCTGGTTTATGGTTGAGAAAACAGATGCTTAGAGAGGCTGAGTAACTTGCTAAAGGCCACCCAGCTAACAAGTTGGGAGATAGAGTTTGAACTCAGGTCTGTCTGATTCTAAGATTCATGGTCTTCCACCTCACCACACTACCGTTTGGATAGTTGTTCACAGTCTTGTTCTAATATAACCCACATCCATTTTAATTTATACATTAAAATTTTGCAAATAAGAGTGGTTTGTTATTGTGGGAGATTTCAAAAATAGCTATAGTACTTTTCAGCTCTTCCCATCAAGACTGTGACTTGATTTGGCCAATAGAATGTGGTAGAAGTAACAATGTTCATGATCTGAGCCTGGGCCTCCAGCAGCCTTATAGCTTCTACTTTTGCTGACCTTGGTACCTACCCATGTTTAATGCCACTCTACAAACAAGACTGAGATAACCTTTTAGATATTGAGACACATGTGACCCAGTTGCCCATTTCAATCTGACCCATAGCCTGCTGACCACCAGATGTATGGATGAGGAGACCCTAGGTTTTCTATTCCCAGCTGAGTGATTACAGACACATAAGCAAGCCCTGCAGAGCTCAACCGAGCCAGCCCAGACCAGGAGAACTACCCACTAAATTTTAAGCCACTAAATACTGGGGTGATTCATACACAGAAAAGGCTAACTGATCAAGTTCTTTAAAGTAAATTTCTAGCCATATATCAAAACAGACACTAATGGTTGAGAATTGTTAGTTTAACCAAGATATCATAAACTACAGCCTTCTTAAAAATAAAATAAAACCTTTTTAATGGCTCAAAATATTGTGATAGTTCAAAGTCTTCTCATCATCTCAATTATGCCCTGAAAGTACCAGTTCAGAGAGGCTTCATATAGAGAGCTTTCAGGCTCCGAAGACCATCTCCCTTCCTCCAATCCGAGGCTTGTCAGGCTGATGTTGGGTCACATGATTTAGGGCAAAGAATCACCAAGGTGAGTGGCCCAGAGCCACCCTCAAGAGACAATCAGGAGATGGAAGGAAGAGAAGAGATGATGTGTTTAAAACAACAAATGCCAACACATAACCCCAGAAACCCCTCAAAGAAATAGAGGAGTAATGCCATGGAACAAGAACTGCAATGTGCTAGGATATGGTGTCAGTTTTATAATATTCAACAACAATGGTCATGGCTGTCTTCTTAAGAAGATAGAGCATCCAAGACACAGGTGAGAAGATGAAAAGAAATGTATACCTTCCCTTTCCCACACACTTAGGAAACTTACAGATGAAGAGCCTTGAAAGGGAGAAAATAATTATAAACTAAATTAGAGCCAAATGAACTATCTAATAAAGGAAAAATTGATCATTATAACTAAATACCTCCAGCAGTAGTTCTCAACCTTGGCTGTACATGGTTGCAATTTCAACATAGTGAAATCAGCTCCTGCAGTCTTAATTACAACATTGCTAACTTTATTTAATAGGAAAAAATGTTCTGCATTTGGAGTTCCCACCAATTTTGACAAAAGCCATTTCTTTTGAAGAAAATGCTGGTGAGTAAACATAGTAGCAGATTCTTTGGCTATCTTAGCATGTGGATGCTTGGGCTTTTTTTTTCTTTTCTTATTTTCTTAGTAAATCTTGGAACCTTTGAACTTTAAATAATTTATTTTTCTTTCTCTCAATGCCCTCTAGTTATACAAACACAAAAAAATAATTATAGTGGCAGTATTTACATCTATATATCTATGGCCTTTTCATTTGGTATTTATAGTGGAAAGTGAATGAATTAATTTAGTTCATTTTACTTCTTGGGGAAAAGTATATGTAATGAAATGGGTTCCCTTTTAGTTGACTCTGGCAAGGTTTTATAAGGAGCATATAAAGGAGAGAGAGAAAGAATGAAACCTTCTTTGTAGTTCTGAGAAAATATGTTGGTCAATCCTAAGCAATTTTTCTACATTTGTGGTTAAACACATACTAATTACATTCCAGAAAAGGGGTTGTTTTACTGAGAAACTTTATAAGTTAAAGAAAAACCTTCTCTATACCATTGTTTGCCCTTATTTCCAATTCAGGCTCTGAACTTGTTTCTCAACAGCTTTCCCAGTCTAAGAATGTGGCCAGGACACTGGATTTAGGCTCTAGGCTGGGATCTCCATCAGTTGCTTTCTAGGTAGAATCAAAAATGAAATTTTCAGATCAGAGTCGACATAAAAATAGTATTATGTGCCAATTGGGAAGGGAGGTGGTTTTTCATTTAAGGACTAGAGGCCCAGTGCAAGAATTTGTGCACGGGTGGGGTCCCTCGGGATGGCCTGTGGAGATCGGGCCCCAGCTCATGCCCCCAGCCTCTCAGCCCCCAGTCCCGCCTGGCACCCCGCCTTGGCCTGGCGCCGCCCCTTCACCTGCTCGACCGTCCCACCTGCAGGGGTGATCAATCGGGCCGGGTCCCCCCCTGCCCCGCCCATCTCCCTCAGTACCTGGGAGCCAGGCAGCGGCCCTGCCCCCTGCTGCCACCACTGGTCGCCATCTGTGGGGTGATCGGTAGGGCCATCAGGACCCTGTTCACACCCGCCTTGGCCTGGCACCACCTGCTCACCTGCTCCACCATCCTGCCACAGTCCCACTCTCGTCAGGGACCATTGGGCCCAACAGGCCAGCAGCACCTCCACTGCCACCCACTGCCAGTGCCGCATCACCAATGCCTGCCATGTTCTGTGCCACCCCCTGGTGGTCAGCACACATCATAGCAAGCGGTCAAACTCCCAGTCTCCCAGGTGAACTTGTGGTCAAAGGACCGCCCGAGGGGACGATTTGCATATTAGGCTTTTATTATATAGGACTAGAGGCCCGGTGCATGAAATTCATGCATGGGGGTGTGTCCCTCAGCCCAGCCTGCACCCTCTCCAATCTGGGACCCTTCAAGGAATGTCTGACTGCCCACTGGGATCAGGCCTAAACGTGCAGTCAAACATCCTTCTCACAATCCAGGACTGCTGGCTCCCAACCACTCACCTTCCTGCTTGCATATTGCCCCTAACCGCTTCTGCCTGCCAGCCTGATCACCCCCTAACCACTCCCCTGCCAGCCTGATCGATGCCTAACTGCTCCCCTGCTGGCCCAATCACCCACAACTGCCTTCCCCTGCCGGCCCAATTGCCCTTAACTGCCCTCCCCTACCAGCCTGGTTGCCCCCAACTGCCCTCCCCTGCTGGCTTGATTGCCCCCAATTGCCTGCCTTTGCTGGCCCAGTCACCCCTAACTGCCCTCCCTTGCCAGACTGGTTGCCCCCAACTGCCCTCTCTTGCTGGCCCGGTCACCCCTAACTGCCCTCCCCTGCAGGCCTGGTCACCCCTAACTGTCCTCCCCTGCAGGCCTGGTCAGCCCTAATTGCCCTCACTTGCTGGCCCGGTAACCCCTAGCTGCCCTCTCCTGCTGGCCATCATGTGTCCACATGGGGGCGGCCATCTTTGACCACATGGGGGAGGCCATCTTGTGTGTTGGAGTGATGGTCAATTTGCATATCACCTCATTATATAGGATAGGGTCAAATTGAATAACAGAAAGAGAAATGACTACATGGGGAGAATCAATGGTTCCTATAATGTACTACACTAGAGAAGCCAGGTAGAAAAATCTGCCCTTCTTGCCAGAAGTCCTTTATCTATGTTTTACCACATGGAGAAGAATTAAGGCATAGTTTGCCCTGTTCTTGAAGGGTTTTGGTTTCAAGTAATTAATTTCAAAAAGAAGAAAGGGAAAGCAGTGGGAAGTTTACAAAGAATAACTTTATAATTTTAAAAGTTACTTTGCACCTAGGGAGCTCTTTTAATCATAAATATTTCTTAATAAATTTGATTTTTTTAAATGGAGAGATAACAGATGACTCAGGTGTTCATTTGTCTCAGAGAGGGAACAGTTTTAGAATCATAGAGATGCAAATGTCAGTAGCATTTGTAAGAATGAATTTTTCTGGCTTCCTGAGAAAGCTAGCCTGATGATAATGCCCACAGAACCCTGAGAGACCTGAGGGAAGGACCAATCTGAGGTTCTCCTGCCCATTCCAGTGATTCTGAGATGTTACTCGTGTCTGTAGCTTTAGTCTTCCTTCCCCCTACTTCAGGTTGTGGACAGTAACCCATATAAACTGAAGCTGTAGGATGTGGGAGTTTGATAAAGTCTGTCACCAGCCAGAGAATATTCCAAAGTTCATTTGTAAGTTTTTCTTTTTAATTCAGGCCACATTTTCCCATGGAAAAAAGTTACAAATGGCATTTAGAATTCCAGGTTTGCCCATTAAGGTTTAATTCCTCCACAATATTGCCAGGGAAATGTGCATTTGCAATGCATAAGAGTGGTAGTGAATAAACGTTAATATAACTCAAGAAAAATGGTTTTAAAAATTAATCTTAAATGCTAGTTCCGAATGAAATACAAGAAAAAGTAGAGAAAGAGTAGCGGGCTGATGAAGACATTGGGATCTACAACTAGAGGATTAATAACACTGGTTCTTTATTATGCCCAATATTACTGGAAAAATTCACTCATTCTTCCAAAAATATTATTTTTTAGTATCTGAATTTCACTAGGAAATATTATAGTAGACCTAGTCCCTAGTCCCTAGCCCCTTGAATCACAGACTAGAAAGACACTATACTATACATGGTCTTCAGAGGGACTTACGCCTACTTCTGAGATACAGTGTGTTGTGCCTGGGGGTTCAGGAAGCCACAGGATAGATATGGACCACTAATTGTACTCAGTAATTGTTGGGGGATATTATTTTATGTTAAGTAATGTACACAATAGTGTTAATTTTATAGGAATTTTATGATGACACATATGATTAAAAAGAAATCTTAAGATCTATGGAAGGCTGTTTGGGGCCATACCCAACTCTACCCCACTCTGTCTCTACCATTTGGTTCAGATTCCCTTAGGAGTACTAATCCATCCTCTGCTCTTAGAAGAACCACTGAAATATAGGCATGCACAACATATAGGCTATGGAAAGGGAGATGGCTAAATCATCCTGGGCAATTTCAGGAAAGATTTCCCAAGGAAGGTGATACTTAAGCCAAAGCTTCCAAACTGACTAGGAGTTGGCCAGAGGAAACAGGTCATAAAAGATTGTAGAAAGAAAACAGTATACATAGATCTGGAGGTGTGTGAGAGAGCTTGGTGTGATGAACAAATGTAAGCAATTTTGCATGACTGAAATTACCCAGCTAGTGCAGGGAATTTCAGAGACATGTGCATTATCATCTCAGAGGACACGGAAGGATGTTGAGTCCAAGAATTTTCTGTTGTAGCCAACAGGTGGTGCTGTTGGCCCAGGGCAGCTTGGTAACGATCCAGAGCACCTGGCTTTGGGAAATTTTGGAAAGCAGATGGTGGTATGAGGAGGACCAAGTATAGAAGGGAAACATTTAAAAATTGGTTTTTGTGACTCCAGGAAAAGCTGTAATCATATCTGCTACTTGTTACTTTGCTCTGAAACTTTGAGTAAGATGAAGTATTATCCCTGCAAACACCTACACCAGGATGTGAAGTTAAGAAATTAGAAGACAAAATATCCTTTTTGTCACCACTGAAAAACACTATCTCTGCACTCTGAACTGCCAACACATTCAAGCAAAGGTGTGGGAAATTCTGCATTGTAACTTCTTAACCTGCCACAACCTCCAGCACTTGTAAACCATCACCTTTTATGATCCCAGAAGACATTTATAACCCTTTTCTAGGAAATGAACATTTAAACAATATGTCATTGATAAACAATGCTGGGTAATAAATATATCAGTCACAGGCAGTCAAGTTAATTAGCAAAAAGTAAAATCATTATAGGAATTGAAAGAGAAAGTAAAAGGCCTTGCCTACCCCTCTCTGTTTTGTCAAGCCAAAGGACACTATTGATTCTCTCCCTTGTCTTTCTTCTTAGCTCACAGTGTCATATTTTGGTGGGGGCCATCTCTGTGGATTGGTTTTTGTTCCTTCAAATCAAAACTGAGTTTCCTTCTACTTTGGGTGACCTAACCTGAGATTGTAGCATAGGCCAATGCAAATCTTTTAAACCTGTATAACATAAAAATGCCACCCACATGTTTAGTTTGGGGTCATTTTTTTTCAAACCCTTGCAGGCAAAATAACCTGGTGGTAAAAAGCCCGGGTTTGGGAATCAGACAGAATTGGATCCAAGTCCTGGCTCTGCAATATCCGAGCTGTAATCTTAGGCAAGTTACATAAATACTCTAAGCCTGATTTTCTTCGTCTACTGAATGAGCATAATAATTGTGCAGTATCAACTATGACAGAGCAATTAGCTAGTCCTGCTGAGCACATAATAAGGGGTCATTAAATGACTTTCAATGTTAACATCCTGGTTTTTCCCTAACCACAGGGCCCAAATCTCCTCAGCCCCCAATGCCAAATGGACAAGCCCTTCTCAAACACATTATATTGATTATGTATGATGCAAAAGTACTTAGCTTTTTATTTTAACTCTCAAAGTTTAGAAGAAATGTTTCATTGTTTCTTTTTTAAAATATATTTTAACAATGAATTTTTATTGCTAATATCTCTATAATTCTATTCTGTAACAGCATGTTTTAATTCTTTATTGTTTAAAGTATTACATAAGTCTTCTTTTTCCCCCATTAACCTCTCTCTGCTTCTTTCCAGAACCTCCTTTCCTTTGTAACATGAATGAAACCAGTGAAGGATAAACAGGTTGGAAGAAAAAACATACCCTGAGTGAATATTTTTTGAAGTTGCTAAAATAAGACGTTGAAAACAAAGACCCAAGAGAAATGCTAACACAAGCTACTGGTTTTATATTTACACCTTCACTCAAATAGCCACCCACTACTGAAATTATAAACAAGTGTATAAAATGTTATATTGGGAAATGGAGTAAGGTTAAAAACATCTTTTGATACTTGGTTCAGTCCGCTTTCATTTGCCAGAGGTGAACTGATATTGACCAAAGTATGCCAGGACATGAAAGATGAAGGTCAACCTCAGAAAAAGTAGAGTAAGCTTAGAGGGACAGAGGTTTTAATTACCTGTGACTGATAGTACCATTAACCCATGAAAGACCCTGAAGATTTTGCTCACACACTTCCAACACCAAATCCTGATGATGAGGATGATGATGATGTGATGATGTGATGATGTTGGCAATGACAGTGATAATGATAATAATAACAGTAAATATTCAGCTTCATCATATGCCAAGAACTGTGCTATGCACTTTATTTTCATCACATCACGACAAACCTATGAGATTTTGCAGAAGAAACAGCAGCTTAGAGAGGTTTAACCTCAGAATATTTCTCCTGGCTAATAAATTCCTACCAGTCCATCAAAGTCTAGCTCAAATTTCACCTCCTTGGGTAACTTTCCCTTTCCCTCTTCACCTCCTTCATCCCCCATTCACTCTTTATTTGATCATTTTGAAGCCTGTAGTGCGTTTTTTGTGGGGTTTTGTTGTTGTTGTTGTTGTGTGTGTTTTTTTAGTAGACACACTTGGAGACATAGCCATACACCAGTTTGGTTTGGTTGCTCTTTCACGGAGTACTGGCTGTGTCTCTGGATGTGGCTTTAATACCTTAAAGGTTTTGCCCCAAATATAGGATAGGATGTAGGGATATTCTGTACCTACAGAATCTGATCCAGGCCTAGACATCTATTAAATTGTACTGAATTGGATTTTTGCCTTTTACCAAGTTTTGGATTTCATAGTTATTTTCTGCTGGATACTTAGACCAAGGGCTGAGAAATGTCACTGTCCTACAGAGAGCTACATCCACAAGAATGTTGTGGAACAGGAAAGGAACTCATTTTTTTTATCATCCAACTCAAAAGTTTCCTTTCTTACATAAATCAAAGGTATATCTTATCTCCCAGTTATTTCTTCTGAGTCCATCAGTGGCTAGGCCTGTCACCCTCCTGTAAAAGGAGAGTAGACAAAGAGAAGCAGAATGCAATTTGGTGGCAAAGAACATTTTTCCCCCGGCAGAAAATGGAGTGACTTTTAGCTTATCTGCTGTCACCTTGTTAATGTGATCATTGTTCTTCAAAATAAAATCTCCTCTTTTTACCCATGATGTCTTTGGTGTAAAAAAAAAGCAAGTAAATGACAATAGGAGAGGGGCAGAAGGTGAAAAATAAAAGGCCAATTAATCAAGAGAAGCCACAAATCAACTTCTTTCCAAGGAAAAGCACTCGGTATACAATTATCTTAATTTTCTCAGGCGGCCGTTTTCCTTGCTTTCCAAGGTAGGCATGGAAAGTACTAAAAACTCGTGGCACCTGTCATCACTCCTGGTATTCAGAGCAGGAACTGTAGGTCTATGTTGGTTGGGATGAGTAATTTATCACTCATTTAAGCTAAGGGCTCTGTGGTTGTTGATGTGTGCTTCTGGCCTGTTCTCAAGCACATTGTTATTTTCAAATTAATCATCCAGCTCCAACTTGCTGGTGAAGGTTTCCAGGGATGAAAATTTAGATGGAAGAGGGATCCTAGTTGTTAATAGCCAAATGCCATCTATGGCAAGCATAACAGTAAAACAAGGCAGTTAGCGAAGAGTGAGTATTCTATCTTGAAGAATAATAAAAATTTCCTCTTTGCTTCATTGTAGGGTAGGGCAAGAAAGGAGTAAAGATAACATTCCTGGGAGGCCTCAGTTATTCAAAGTTGAGGAAACATTTGTATTTTTACCTTTATTGGAGTTTGACATTTGGCATGGGTAGGCTTCAGAGAAGACTAGAAGATTCTTCCTTGAACAGTCAAGTAACTTCCACCTGAATTTACATACAGAGGGCTTGTGCAGGATAGAGAGAATGTGGACAGCAGATTATAATTGCTGATAACTTCCTGCAGTCTTACCCTTTCCTAATCTTACCATCTCCTCTACCTCCCCACCCCCCAGACTGTGAGAAGGCAAGAATCAACCCAAAGCAAATAGGCTGTAATTTTCTGCCAAATTTTGGCTATATGTTTCCCTTGGTTTTAGAGACCAGGAACTTTTTTTCTTTAGTTTTGAAAATCATCAGAGTGAGCTCATTATATTGTATTCTAAAAAATAAGACAAAACCAAAAAATCCCCACAAACAATAACACACCTAAAACTTGATATGCCTTAACCTATATACCATAACAGAGTTGGTTCAAAAATCACCTCCTCCAATGGTCCCAGTTGACTAGCTGAGCCACCCCATGAGGGAGAGTTGGCCCCTCCTTCCTGCAGATGGGCCCTGAGGTATCTAGCTTTCCGGTGCTCATGGGTCAGTATCCTCCTGACTCGGAAGTCCTCAAGGGCAGAACTGTGTCTTTGTCATGTTTCATACACAAAGCCCAGCACCAAGATGTGACTTCAAAAAGTTTATCTCCCCCACTGCTCAGTTCCCTACAGAATGAGAAGCGACTCAGTTGAGCAGCCAAGAAAGGGGCCAGATCTGGGACAGAGCAACTCAAATATTCCATTCCACAAGAGACAGGGACTAAGAAACTTGGGAGGAATTTCTCAATGGCAAGATTTTGTGTGCTGTGCCGAGTTTTTCCTGGCTCACTTCAGCATGCTCAATCCAGTGTAACATTTGGCTGCATGCCTTCCCCTAGGCACAATGTTGGTATTTTCATGTCCCATCTGCCAGTGCCTCTGGAGGACATTAATATAAGTGGGTTGATCCAGAAAGGACACCCACTGTCCTGGCCTTCTGCCTAAGCCATGCAAATGGAGAGCAGCTTCACAGCCACAAAGCTTTTGCCTGTGCCAAAGGCATATTATTTTAAATATGATTATCATCCATAGCTACTATAGATTGAGCAGCTACTAGGTGCGCTATACTAAGTCTTGTACTGGCATTCTTTCATTTCTTCCTAATTTAAAGACTACACAAGGAAGATATTATCATCTTCATTTGAGAAATTAGGAAGTTGCAATCCCGGAACTTTCCCAAAGTCATACAACTGATAAGTGGTAGAGTAAGAATTCAAACCCAGATCTGACAGATACCAAAGTCCATTTTCTCTATACCATGCTGCCTCTTTAAAACCTACCTAGAGGATGAAACCCATAATAAACCAACATATAAAACCAATGCAAATTACCAAGGCTAAATTTAATTCTGAGTTAAATTTATAGTTCTCAATTATCTTACTTACTTATTTATTTATTTATTTATTTAAGAGAGAGAGAGAGAAAAAAAAGGGAGGGGGGAGAGAGAAAAATTGATGTGTGAGAGAAACATTATTCAACTGCCTCCTGCACACCCCTTACCGGGATCAAGCCTGCAACCCAGGCACGTGCCCTGACCTGGAATTGAACTGACACCTTTTGGTGCATGGGAGGACACTCAGACAACTGATTGCCACCTGCCAGGGTCTTATATTTATTTTTTAAACTAAGCATTCAAATTAAGAAATAGAAAAAAAGTTAAAATCTCAAGTAAATGAATATAAAATCAGATAAGTTAAAAATGGAAAACAGCAATAAAATGGACAAAACAGACATTGCCATAAGATGATGGCAGCCTACACTTTGCTCTCCCTGAATGTGGAGTTCCCAGGAATGAACTAAGGGACCTGAGCTGACATTCATACTAATATGAATTCTTTCTTTCTGGGAAATACGAATGTCCAGACATCTGGACATAAATAATGGCAGTAGCTATTGGGCCCCCTGGCCCCTGACTAAGGACTGGCTTAAGGGTCTGTCTGGGCCCTGAGAGCTTGCCCGATAATCTTAAGTGATTCTCACTCCTGCACAAGCCACCAGGACATCCTTGTAGGTTGGATGCAACAGGAGCCTGAAGCTTGAGTCCCATGTTCCATTTTTCCTAAAGACCACACTATCCCTTTGATGTCTACTCAGCTATAATCTATCAGCTTTAAGATCTAACATTGTCAGCACATGTGGCTGTGCCTGTCCCCAGGTTGGGGAGATTGAGCAGGGGTTAAGGAGGAAAGAAAGCACAGTTTTATTTTCCCCTGAATTATTCCTTGCTTATAAGGCAATCATATAAAACTATTGTTCAATAGCTTTAAATCTTATAAATAAAACTCCCTTTAAGATTCCAGTTTGAAAGATGGTGAAGATCAGAGTAACTACATTGTTTATGTAGTAAACACACACCCAAAACTATAACATTTTATAATAAAATCTGGTATAATAAAATTTGTGTTGAGGCAAAAAGCAGTCATTTTCTCCTCAGCTTTTATTGTGCTGAATGCAATATCTGCCAACTCCTACTTGGAGGCATCTTTCATTAAGGGCCTGGTCTCTCCACTTATGTGCTGTCCGGAGTTGGCAGGGGGTGCCATGACCTTTTGGAACTAATGCCAGAAGATGGCCAAACTCATAAAGTGCCAGCAGCTGCAACAAGCTTGAGCCCTCTGTCTGTAGCCCTGCAAACTTCCCCCATCCCTCCCTGGCCTGCCAGCCACCCCCATGCCTTGGATCTCCAACTCTCTGAGGTAAACTGGGCAAGCTATTCTCACAGCCTTCTCCCATGTTTCTCTTTGAGCTTAGAATGGAACCTTCTGGAAGGTACCTGGAGGGGCCTCATTTCTTTGGTCTCCATCCCATTACTTAGTCTTCTGGCCTTATGAATACTTCCTGGCTGTTGGACACTCTCCCCTGAATCCACTGAAACTTATGAAAATGTGTGGACTTACATCCTTAATTGTCTCACTCAGTTCCCTGAGGAAGTTGGGGTTAGAGTGGGAGTGGAATTCTTACTTCTTACCTAAGTCAGTGATTTTCAAGCCTGGATGCACATTTGAATCCACCCTGGGAGCTTTTTTAAAAATGCACTGATGCCTGGGTTCATCCCCAGAGATTCTGAGTTAATTAGTCTGAAATGTGGCCTGCACATCAAATAATGCTTATTCATCATAAGTATATATGATACTTGGAATTTGGATTTGAACAGCTTCACCCCAAATTCGGAAACTGTAATGCCCTGAAGAAACTGACAGAGGTTCAGGGGTACCCACCAGAAGCTGCCTGGTCCACAAGCATGATTCATTCCCTTCCTAAAGGATTTTAGATAACAAAGCATGCACAAATCAGTGCCTCCCCATCACCACACCTGGAAAAGCAACTCAGAGGGTGTATTCTGAGATGGCAGGGCAGAATAACACTTTCATGCAGCAGGGCTGCACACAACCATATTGGGAGTGGTTAGGCTAACATATGGCTCTTGGAGCATGGCCATGCCATGCATCAGTCTCCACAGAGACAGTGGAGGCAAATGTACAACACTCACACTGCTCACCCATGAATGTTCCTCATGACTAGGGGAGGAGGGGGGAGAAAGAATATAAGAAAGGCACTGTCTCTGACATTTAGGAGTCTGAGTTAAAATGGAAGGACTACCCCAATGCAGGACGAATACCACAAAGAGTTCAATACTTTTCAAACAGCATTCCATTGTGTGGCCAACATTCCATAATAAAGGAATATCATGAAGGAAGGTTTAAAGGACTAAAGAAGTCAAGACATACTACCAAATGGCTTGAGACTATTTAAGATGGAACAGAAACAAAATATTGGGAAATTTGGGTCTAGGGACTCCCGATTCAGGGCTGATTTGAGCCATAGAGAGATAAAGAAATCTCCCTGTGTACTCTCAGGGTAAGGGTAGAATATTGAGGAATTCCAAGAAGACAGGAGTGGGGCGGGGGATGGGAGGGGGAGAAGAAAGGGACAAGCTGGCGGGACACAGTGCAATTGGAGGCAGGATGCAGGCCTGAGCCTACTGCAGCCTCTTCCCAGCAGCCCTGGGGAATCCTACCCTGGAACCCTCTTGGAAGACATCCAAATGTCAGAGTGGAAGAAGAGGAGGGAGAAAGTCTTGTCCTTTCTGTCTTAAGTAGTCCAACATTTCAGGAGGAGCAAAGTTGCAAACATGGCCAGCCCATATGAAGACCCCAAAGTCCTTAAAGCTTAGTAGCCACTGGCCCCAATTGTCAAGGTCAACCCTGAGGTTCAGGCAGAGTCTCCCTTGTTCATGTCTGTTCCTGTGCAAGGGCTCACATTTTTCAAAAAACATACTTAGTACCCACAGAATAGGAAGCAACTGCAGCTCATGCCCCTCTCCATTATGTCTGGCTTACCCCCCCCCAATTCCCCTCCCCCTCTGTTTTGCCAGGAAATGCTGCAAACCCCAAATACCTGCATTCTTGGGCATGCAGCAGGCGAGAGGCATGCTTGGATTCCAGCTCTGCTTCTTAAGGACAGGCCTTTTCTTTTATCCAAAGCCCTCTTTGGAGTCCCAGAGAGCTGAAAGCTGATCTGCTTAAGTCAGCAGGCAGAGCAGGGGGGGGCGGGAGGGTGAGAGAGGGCAACCTTCAGCAAGGATGGTGGCAGATTTTCACACAACATCTGTGCTGCCTCCGGGACTCCCCCATGGAGGGGCAGATGGTCTCACCCAAGTGCTGGGCCAGCGGCTAATCCCTCTGGGGTTCACTTGAATGGCAAATCAGGACTCCAGGGCAGCTTCAGACACACCCTGTCTCCAGAGGAGGAGCTTAGTACTTTTCTTTTCCAGCCCTGGA
Source organism: Myotis lucifugus (assembly GCF_000147115.1). Lineage (NCBI taxonomy): Eukaryota > Metazoa > Chordata > Mammalia > Chiroptera > Vespertilionidae > Myotis > Myotis lucifugus. The sequence continues at coordinate 2,729,097 of NW_005871097.1, forward strand.
GGAGTTTAGAATGCAGTGGTACATTTTTACAGCCTTGCTGCTCCAAGTGCAATAGGCCAGGGGTCAGGCATCACCTGGGACCTTGTTAGACATGCAGACTCTCAGGCCCCACCAGCTTAAAAAGCACTGCCAAGTGCCATGTGGCTATGGAAATCATTAGCACGATGTCAGAGTAGGTAACTGGACAAATATTAAAACCCAGGGAGCCACAGCAGCCCAGCCCCTATGCCAGTTGTCCAGCAACAAGAAGGAATACATCCCATTCCATCACCCCATGGCTATCCCACATTGCCACCCATTCTTCTCACCAGACTGGGGCTGGTTCACTTGGCTGTGTAATTTTAGGTATGTACGAGGGTGAGCTGTTCAACGGGTCTGCATATGTTTGCACACACACTGAAAGGATGCAAAGGGATACAGCTTCAGTTTTTCTTTGCAGGCTAAAGATCAATTTCTGATAATTATCTACCCTCAACACACATACCACCTGTATCAACATGTCAGATTCTGGCGATGCCAATAACAACAGTAATAGTGCATGGCAAGAATCTTTAAGCTCCTTCACAAGCACCAGCCATCCTGAAGCCTACCCAGATCATCCTCTTGGCAAGAAAGGGAGAATTTAGGGACTTCTACAGTTTTGCTCTAATAGCCTTTATGTCATCAAGGCATATGCCATCATGGCATATGCTTCACCTCCCACCTGAACCCAGCAACTGAATCCATATGCAAAAGCTGGATGGGTAGAGAGAAAGAAGGAAGATAAAGTAATGGAAAGTTGGAAAAGAGCTTTTGTTTTGTTGTCTAGAGAAAACATTGAAATAGCTAATAGTGAGGTAGATGGACTTGCTTTCTTCTGAGAGTTGCCAGGTCTCTGCAGATGGCATCAGTTTCCTGCATTGGATGTTTCTACTCCTTAATCATGTGGAGCAAGAGCCAGAGTAGGTGACTTCATTTCTGAGGAGCAACTGAATGGTGCTGAGTTTCTGGGATGCATTAAGCTAGCACAAATCAACAGAAAGACTGGCTAGAACCTTGGGGAAGTGACCCAGACAGAATCTTCATCCTTCCAAGCATCTGTTAATGGCATCATTGGATGGCATGGCCATTGCCTAAATACTATAAATTGCAATGCTCCTGCCTAACATTTCCCTCTCATTAGCAGAGGGTCAGGGCCCTGCATGAGGGAGGAAATCAAAGGGCTGGAGAGAAGGTAGAGGGAAAGTCAGCCAGGGATGAAGACAGGGGAGAGAGAAAGCAAAGAGGGTGGCCCAGTGCTTTACTGGGATTTGTGTGGCCTCTTAAAAGCAATCATGGTGGGCTTTTGAGTAGATAACCAAGCTAAAACTCTTCTTCAGATCTCTAGTCTTACCTCAATCACTCATAAAACAACTCTCATGAATGGGGGGAAATGATGCCATTGTTTTATTTTCTATGGGAAGTTGTATGAGTTTTTAAAAGGTTAATCTCCTTCTCAGTCCTGTTTTTTTCCCTTCCAGTGACCCCAAGCTGAAAAGGAAAAATATTTGCACTTGGTGTTTAAAAACCATAGTGAATTAGCTTTTGTTGTTCATGGCAAAGCCACTATTTAGTTGCCCAGAATCAAACCAGATGTCAGGGAAGAAAGAAGACCCAGAATCCTGTGAATTTTCCTTTCACCTTTGCAGAAGGGCCAAAGGGAAGGCTGGGATGAGAAAACAAAATGGAGGGAGTTTGATGATCAACAAACCTGACATGTGGTTTTGATGCAACTGCTGGCTAGCTCTTTGTAGGGTCTATGGGAAGTTCTGGGACCCTAGATGCACAATACCTCTTGACTTCCAGAGTTTCTTCTGTGGACACTAGGCCAGCAGCACTAATCCCATAGAAGACAAAAACCAAGGTGAAAAAAACAACAACAAAAAACACCAAGGTGAGCAATGGAGAAAAATGGAAAAGAGAATTAAAAGACAGAAAAGAAAAAACAAAAAGAGGTCAGCAGGACTTACTGGCACACTAAATCTATCAGAGAATGCAAAAAAGGGTAGGGGGGTGGGAAACCCTAAAACAAATAGAATATATTTTCTTTCTGCAGACTTCTGGGAGAGTATGAGGAGTAGATTCTTATTCAGTCTTGTTTTTCTTTAGCACACCACCCACCACAACTCTCGTAGATTAAATTAGGGGGAAAAAACGTTCCCACAGGCCTAGTCTATTTCTTACTGTTTCCTAAATCTACAGTATGAGAAAGCAGGAAGTCCTTTCCACAGTGAGATGCTTTTTATCCACTCGATCAACATGTACTAAGCCCCTATTCTGGTAAGATATTTGGGTGATACCAGAAGGCCTTGGGTACTATTCTTGCCCAGGGGAAGTTTACAGCCTATGGGGGAAGATAGACATGTTTATAACAACAACAATAATAGTGATAGGTACCAGTTTTCAAATTACATTGATGTGTAAAAAATTAATGATGTGCCAGTGACTGTGCTTTCTACACAGAATCTTATGTAATCTTTACAACAATACTATGCAGTAAGTTTCGTTATTCCTCGTTTATAGATGAGGACACTGAGGCCAAGATAGTTTGAGGAACTTTCCTAAGATCACACAGCTATTAAGCTAGCAGTAGTTGGCCTGGCTGGATACCTCAATTGGTTAGAGCATGCATGTCAAACACAAAGGCTTACACGGGCCAGATAAACAAGGTTTAAGTTTATGTGGGCTGCAAAAAAACAAAAGCTTCCATTTTCATAGAAACATAGGTTTATTTCTATAGAGACATGCTGAATACAAAGGGCTGAAGTAAATGAGTCATCGTTCATTAGTATTTGTTGTTGGCCGCATGCAGCCCACAGGCCTCAAGTTTGACATGCTTGGGTTAGAGTGTCATCCTGATATGCCAAGGTTTCAAGTTCAATCCCCAGTCAGGGCACATACAAGAAGCAACCAATGAATGCATAAATAAGTAGAATGACAAATCAATGTATCTCTCTCTCTCTCTCTCAAATCAATAAATGAAAAAAAATTAAAGCTAGCAGGGCACCAACAGCATCCACTACCAACTCCAATCTGCTTGGCTGAAGTGGAGTTGGCCTCAGTATTTTTGTAGCTTTGCTCTCCACTGAAGTCTTAATGTCTGCACTCCTTTGCTGACTTGATCTGAGTTTACCTTTTACAGATGGGTCTTGGAGAAGAGTTTAACCTGTAGGAAGGCTTTCAGAATCCTATATGGTCTTTTCAGTGACCAAGGCCACTAAGCTAGCACACCTGGTTACCAATGCATTTGCTGGGGTTATCATTTGCAAGCTAAATTGTGTCAGGAGTTGGCCCAAGTCACAGTCCCAGAATCCTTCTCATGAGTTTCAGCCATATTCACTCATATGCTCCATAATAAGTGACTCAGGGCATCTGGCGGTCTATACCCTCTCTCCCTTGACAAATCAAGATGCAGGCCACTGAACTTCCTTTGGCTCATTCTCAATGACTCCTAAATAGGTCAAATCACTTTGGAGACTGGCCAAAAGATAATTTTGTATTCACTACTGACCTGTTTTATTCCTCTGGCATTTCAGGAAAAAGTTGAGTGAACGCCTTTTCTCCTTGTTTGTCTAAGTCCCTATTTCCTGGAGCTAAATTTGCAGCCCAAGCCACTGTGATTTATTCATAGATACTGATACTTGTCAGTGGATTGTTACCCAAGCTTACTTGCAGTCCACATGCTGGATTCCTGTACATATGTGTACATGTATGGAAAATTAAAAGCCCAGTAGGCCCCAGCTTGGGATTGGCTTGCTCCATAGCTGTTCCAGCCCCACCAGGCTTAATGTCAGGGTCTGTTGAAGCAGTCCTTACTACATGGCCAAGAAATGGGGAGCATGAATGATAACGTACACCCCAGATCCCCTTCTTTCAGCTGCTTTTCATCAGGAGATGAGCCAAGTACAATTTATGTAGTATTCCATCCCCCCATGGAGCCCACAGATGCTCAGTTTCTGTTCTCATGAAGGAAGTGCCACCATTTTGGTTTCTTATATTGGAGCAGAGACCCAGGGAAGGAAGCAGAAAAAGGAGCAAGATGTAAGAAGTGCTGAAAAAAAGGAACAATATTCTTTCCTTTTGTGGTTTATTCAAATCCAAGAGGAAACTCAACACTTCCAATTAGTCTAAGTCTTGAGCTAGAAAAATAAAAGACCCAGGCCTGGCTCAACTGTCTCCCTAGTAGTTGCTCTGTGGCAATGCCTTTATTTAATTTTAAGATGTCAATCCCCTTCTCCATCTCACCCCCAATTTCATTGTTTGTTTTGTTTTGAGTCATTTAATTGTTTTTTCTTTTCCTTTCATATACTGAGAACTATCTGTAGATGAGTCTGTTTGGCAATCTGGCCCTACCATAATAACAGAAGTTGTGATACTGAATAGGGATCTCCTCACACTTCCTACTAAATCTGAAACCATCACATAATGAAAGTTTCTCATGGTAATAATATAATAATGAGAAAATTAATATTCTATTAATTTAGAAGATATTTATGGAAGACCTACTATGTGTTTTAAATGCTCTTTATATGCTATTACAGTTAATTCTCACAATTCCATGAGGTAGATAGCAGTGTTGCATCCATTTTACAGATCAAGATACTGATGTGCATAGAGGTTAAATAACTTGACTAAGGCATTGGAGGTGGTAAATGGCACAGCCTGGGCTCCTAACCACTATGCTAGATTACCCCAAAAATATAGATGAGGTAACTCATTATCATGCCTCAAGAAGCGCAGACTCAACATCTCTCATCACTCAACCCCAAGTCAACAATAAGGCAAGACCAGGATTGAAATCCTAGCTACCCACAGAAAATGCCTGTCATTTGCTTTGCTGAGTGTTTCAGGAGGAACATTCATGTGTGTATGTGTGCGTGTGTGTGTGTGTGTGTATGAGAGAGGAGGGGGCAGGCTGCTTCCATGGGTATGTGCATGCATGTGCATGAATGAGTAACTCCATATGCTCTATTATGCAATGCTCTTCCTTGATTCTGGATAAGGAGTTCCCATCTATCTATCTATCATTCATCTATCTATCTATCCATCTATCTATCTATCTACACATAGATAGATAGATAGATAGATGGATAGATAAATAGATAGATATAGATATAGATATAGATATAGATATAGATATAGATATAGATATAGATATAGATATAAAAGCCTAAGCGACCATTCGACTGTTCGACTGGTAGCTATAACATTCACTGACCACCAGGGGGCAGACGTTCAATGCACAGGCATGGAAACATGGAATAGACAGATGAATCTCAGAGGGAAGGGGGGAGGGGGAGAGCAGGAAGAGATTAACCAAAGATCTTACATGTGTACTAGAAACCCGGTGCACAGATTTGTGTACCAGTGGGGTCCCTTGGCCTGGCCTGTGGGGATTGGGCAGAAACTGGCAGTCCAATATCCCCAAGGGGTCTGGGATTGCAAGAGGGCGCAGGCCAGAACGAGTTCATGATAAAATTAAAAACAAGATCCTAACCTCTCCACCTTGCATAACTCCCCACTGCCATTTCCACAAACTAAAATTCAAAAGGTACTAACATACCCTTCTGGCAAGGTTGAGAACCCTTACCCTGGGCCTGAGCTGCCCCTCAGCATCAGAACCTTCCACTTGGCAGGTGCTCCAGTTTTGGCAAGAACAATTACTAAGTACTGGATCACCACAGGAAGTCAAACGATAAATTCATAAAAATGCAGATGTTTTGGAAGAAGGAACCAGAGTTTGTTGAGCCTTAAGTAATGCCCCCAACTCCAAAACAGAGGCTTCTTGTCCTTTCAGTTGGCACTCTCTCTTTCTCCAACCCCCTTGCTTTACTGATACAAAACACCTTATTTTGACCCCATTACCAAAGTGAAAATAGTTAAGTATTAGCCTTTCCCAGGGTATTTCTATTTTAATGACAATTTGAGGCCTACGGCTGAAAGGATAAACCTGGAATGGGGGAACGAGATGTATTAGTCAGCAGGTGGAAGATAATTTGGGAATGGAAGAAGATAAAGCATTGGGCTTTCTATAGTTCTAGAACTAGCTAACGCTTCATTAATGATTTCTTGAGGATCCTAGTAAAACTATATTGTACCCAGAAGATGGAAAGAACATTAAAATGGTCTTAAGAACAGGACCATTCAGGGACAGAGAGACAGCATTACATAATCTCCAAGGTCCCTAATAGTCCCAATACTTCGATTTAACTTTTTCAAAGATAGTGATTGCCTTTGTGGAGGAAGAAGAACCTATGTGTAATTCTGGGAGTTGATAACATTCTAGGCCTTGACCTACCTGGTCATTCATTTCTTTTCTTTTTTTTAAAATATATTTCATTTATTTTTTTTACAGAGAGGAAGGGAGAGGGATAGAGAGCTAGAAACATCGATGAGAGAGAAACATGGATCAGCTGCCTCCTGCACACCCCCTACTGGGGATGTGCCCACAACCAAAGTACATGCCCTTGATTGGAATTGAACCTGGGACCCTTCAGTCTGCAGGCTCTATCCACTGAACCAAACCGGTCAGGGCAAGGGTCATTCATCTCTTAATAATTCATTGATCTGTATTATTTGAACACTTTTCTGTATGTATGTTAGACATCACTCAAGGTTAAAAAATCAAATATTAATTATTGTTTTTACACCTGCTCTACTAGGCACAGGAGAGGATAAAATATAATTTTTAGACATTGCTTATGGTTTCTAGTAAATAATAGCAGATTTAATTTGGGGAAGGCAATTTGGTCAGTTGTTTGGCTTGGATAGCATGATGGCTTGTTTTTAATTTACTTTGAATGCCTTTATTTACTTAGAATGCACACAGCATGTCAATCCCCACCACTCTTTATTATACTATACTGGTTCTTTCTCACATTTAAGCTATACGCCTGACCCTTACGGGACTTGAGTTTGAGGACTATAACATAAATGATGACTCTAGAGGTGACTTGAGCTAGTGTGCAATGGAGACCCAGCTCATTGTATTGATAGTGATGGCCAAAAGTGTAGCTAGAGAGAGGGCAGGGATAGGGTGAGAAAGAAGAGCATGGAGGGTGGGAATGAGCCAGTTTGTGTGCTGTGTTCCCAAGGGCCCTCTGAGAAAAAGGTTAGCAGACAGATTGACAGGCCAGGATTTATGATGAGGGCACCACTGTCTAGGGCAGGGGTGGGCAAACTTTTTGACTCGAGGGCCACAATGGGTTCTTAAACTGGACCGGAGGGCCGGAACAAAAGCATGGATGGAGTGTTTATGTGAACTAATATATATTCAAAGTAAACATCATTACATAAAAGGGTACGGTCTTTTTTTTTTTTTTTTTTTTTTAGTTTTATTCATTTCAAACGGGCCGGATCCGGCCCTCGGGCCGTAGTTTGCCCACGGCTGGTCTAGGGGCTATTAATGTGACCTTATGAGCAAGCCTGTGAGACAATTCTGCAGTCAAGAAGTCATTTTTTGCCATTCCTGTTACTTCCAAAAGCTGAGTTTCCTGTCAGTCAGGACTCATGCCTGCATCCAGTCATTCACATGGGTCTCTGGGAGGAGACTATAAAGACCTTTCAGAAGACCCAGCACCCTAGCCCCCACCTTAATCAGGAGTCAGCTACACCTCCTAGCTTTACCTCAGTTCCATTCCCCCTGCCCTTCCTCCCACAGGCACATGCACAAGAAAGGTGGGGGGAAAGCCTAGGCTCATAGTCCAGCCTGACTCCACTAACTACAAGGAATGGTGGGAAATGTGATCTAGTAGTATGCCCAGGAAAAAGAGGAGAACATGAACACTGGTGAGAAATATCTGTCTCTGCCTCATGTTAACACCCATCTTCCTGCCTGGAGAGCCAACAACACTCGGCATGGGGCATAAAAGAGGCCACTGAGATGTCCTTCTCTGCTCTGGCATCAAAACTCACATGGAGCTCTCCCATGTGCCTTGCCTCTACCTCTGATATTCCAGACTCCTGGACTTCTCACACTTACTTGAATCCATAACCCAAAGTGTGTGGCCAGCTGGACTACAATACCTATCATGTCCTACATCTGCCAGGATCCTTGTTCTGGGCCCTGCTACCTATTCCACCACTACTACTGAGTGGAATCACAGCCCATCTCTTGTTATAGTTTGTTCACCTGGTGAACAAGCTGGAGACTATGAACTTAGGACTACCCCTGAGCAGAGATGGATGCCACCTCAAGCCTGAAGTGCCCCACCCTGAAGTAAGATGACAGCTGCCTAAGATTCTAAAATATGACTTTGTTTGGAGGTCCTGACTCCTGACTTTGTTGGAGGAGTTAACTTTGCTTCAGGATCACCACAGACAGTTGGTAGACTGTCTTCATAATAGACAGACCTATTTCCTCTCTTAAGCTACTCAGAAATGTTTGCCTAAACACTGGACTCATTCATAAGCACATGTTGCCATCTAAGGAGCCCTCAATTGGGGATGGATAATTGTGCACTGGAACCTGCTTGCCAATGGCTTCAAAACCAAAGTACATTCTCTCCTTGTGTCTCTAAGACTTTGAAATTTCTTCTGCCCTCAATATATAAAATTTGGGAAGCAAGAGGATGGGTTGCATTACGCCTGTGGAATAGTACCTCCTAACACCTACACGGGACTTAGGAATTCAGATGTGCTCTGTCAGATGGTCAAAGTTTGAAATAGAAACAAAGCAGGAGGTTTGTGTATGTTTTTAATTAAAGCTGAACAGCTGCAGCCCACCCAGCCTCCACAGGGCCTTGCACAAAAGAACAAAAGCTACTTGGGGTGGTGAACACACAATACAGAAGATGTGTTATAGAATTGCAACCTATATAATTTTATTAAGCAATGTCTCCCCAATAAATTCAATGAAAAAGTAAATAAATAAATAAATAAATAAATAAATAAATAACAATAGCCCCCCCCCCCGAAAAAGAACAAAAGCTATTCTCTCACAGGTATTGATGGCTATTATACCAGCTCCTACTGTCAATTTTGGAAGAGTGCACTCACTTCATCCTGAGAGCTGAGACAACTTAAATTCAGAAAACATTAAAACTCAAAGTGCTCTTCAGTTCAAACCATTCATTTTCTAGATGAGGAAAAGGTGGCCTGGACCACACAACTAGAGAATAACAGAGCTTGCACATACATCTAGACTTGCATACAGACTCCAGCAGCACCCTCCTCATCAGTAATGTTCAGGGCATAAGCTATCACTTGGGGGCTCATTTCATAGAGCTGCAAAGAAAAAAAATAAAGGAAGGGGGAGATATCTGAGGAGAAAAGCCAATGGGTAAGAAGCAGAATGGAGACTAGGAGAAGTCAAGATTTGGGAAGACCAGTTTGGAGAGGCAGAAATGACTCTTCAGCATCTTAAAAAGGAGATGGGTAAGGAAGCAAAAAAAAAAAAATTCACATAAAATCAAGTGGTTGAGGTTCAGAAACCTGATCTGACCTGTCTTTCCTTATATCTTTCCTACGTATTCCAACATCTGATTGCCTACTCAAAATGCCCTCTTCTTTTCTCTTGGCCTAGTCACATATTCACCTGTCTCCTGCACATCCCCTATTTGTAATGCCATGTGCACCTCAGATTCACCATTCTGGACCACTTTAGCCTCCTATGCATACCTGCTCTTTCTCAAGGTTTCCTGTCTCAGAGGAGGGTACTCCCACCTCCACCACCACTGACCAAGCCAGAAACCCAGGAATGCCTTGGATTACACCCTCTGCTTCAATCCCCATGTCCAGTCCATTTCCAGGTGCCATAACTTCTACCTTCCAAGAAGTTCCAAAACTGGCTGCTTCCTTTGACAACTTGAAACCCTCCTTCTAATCAGGCCTCCAGTTGGTGCTTGGGTTGGGGCAGTTTTTCCACAGGGCAGCCAGTGTTCTTCCTAAAACACACATCAGCTCATTTCTCTCCTCTGCTTACAATCTTTCTCATGGCTCCCATTGCTCACAGGCTAAAATCCTGACTCTGGAAACAGTAAATGAGGCTCTTCATTAACCACCCTTTGCCTCCTTCTCTGGACAGGCTACTCTTTTACCTCAGAGCCAGATAAAACCTAACGATGTCCCTTTGCCTGGAATGTTCTCTTTCTGGATTTCTATGTAGTTGGTTTCTTTTTGTCATTCAGGCTTCAGCTTGCATGTAATGAAATTAGCTGTTCCCCAGAGGCCTTCCTGACCACTAATGAAATCTTCCTGACCTGGCATTTTTTAATCACATTGACCTGTTTGAATTTTTTTTTCACAGAATGTTATCTCCATTGGACATTTTCTCATTTCTGTTAATCTGTTCCCCACTTGACTGGAACCTCCTTGAGAGCTGGGTCATTTTTTGTCTTGTGTACCATTTGTCCCAGAATCTAGAACCAGGCTCTGCCCTGGAAGCAGCTCAATAAATGTTTGGCAAATGAATTCATGAAAGAGTAAAACATCAAGATCTGTCCTGGTCCATAAACAAAGTGATCTGGCTCTAACTGCTTCTTATATTTTTGTTCTTGAATGTTTTAACTAATGGACTCAGGACAGAAATTAATTGAGCTGCAGCTCTTAAAAACTCATGGTGGCTAATAAAATAAAATCTGAAAATGGAAACTGTTCTTGTTTCTAATACTGATTTGTACTTTGACTCTTGACAAAGCTAAAGTCAGTTTACCCCTTTAAGTTTCCTATTTCTAATTAGGAAATTAAAAGCATTCCAGCCTGTCTCACTTGCTCATGAATGATCCTAAGGCTATTGCTCATGCCTGATAACCAAAATCACATTGTCATTCATTCCCTTAATCATTCAGTCAACAATATGTATGTGCCAGGCAATGGGCAGAATGCTGGGGATAAAATAGTGAGCCAAGTTGAAATGGCCTCTGTCCTCTAAGATATATGGTCTAGAGAGGAAGCTTCCAGATCAAGAGCTAGACATTACTAGACAGTGAAGTAAGAAGTCTGATGAAGATACATGGATGGTGACAAGACATAGGGTATTAGGCATTAGAAGTGAGCAACCCATACATGGCTGTGGGTTAAGGAAGTCCTCTCAGTGAAAAAATAAAGCTAAATACTGAAGTTCTTGGTAATTCATATGAATTTCTGCACCCTCTCCTCCCTCCTTTGGGAAAGCCACTTACTGAAATCATCAGTTTTCACTACATGAAACTCTCCATGGTTGCATCTGCCCCAGATAAAAGACTGACTCAAACCAGAATATCATAGTAACCATGTGGCTTAATTGGACATGGTGATCAGAGAGCCACATGGTTCACTAGTTACACATTTTCACAACCTACTGTTAAACTCCAGCAATGTGTTCTGCATGTTCCATGACGCCTTGCAATTTTTAGAATGTATAAAAGGAGAGTATTGGTTTTCTGCTACATTTATACAAATATTAGTTAGGGTAGGCTAACTGGTGTAACAATCCCAAAATCTCACTGGCTTTATACAACAAAGTTTAATTTCTTGCTGATATCACACCCAAGGCAGTTCAGCCGAGATGCTCTGCTCCATGCAGTCATTCAGGGAACTAAATCCATACTATATTATAGTCCAATCATCTCCCAGAGGCCCAGGGTCTTCCACCTGATTCTCTGCACCTATCTAACAAGCAAAGAAAGAGAGAGACTAGAAGGAAAAATTTCAAGGCCAGGGCTGAAAGAGTCCATTACTTCTGTTCACATCTCATTGGTCAGAACTCAGTCACAGGGTTCCACCTGACCATAAGGAATGCTGGGAAATGTAGTCTGTATACCTGGGAAGAAAAGAAAATGGGATTGGGTAAACACTTAGCATTGCCTCTGCCACAAGGGCACTTAACAGTGAGAGAAATACAGAATGGGTCAATGTAGTGGAAATAAATTGGTGGAATTATGTAAACTCAACAAATTATGAGCCAAGTCTTAAATAACTGACTCTATTTTTCAATTGGTGAGTTAATCCTGCTAGAAATTTAGTCAGCATTTTCTCTTCCTAGTAACAGTCAGAAACAGTTATTAATTGATGAAAATAATTTCTCCATCTAATGTACAGGATGTAACTCTGAAAATGTTCAAGTATATAAAATTAGTAGAAGAAATTAATGCTTGACCATATTCTCAAGGGTATACCTGACTCTATATCTAATCATTTACTCAAGGGATATTTATTAAATATGTCAAGTCAAATTTAATTCTGCACATTACATGTCTATATTCCAAAGTGAACACATAGAAAGCCATAATTTTTCTTGCCCTTTGAAAAAATCCCAGTATGAATAAACACACTTAAGTATGCAGGGCTCTCTGAAGATATTTATTTGTACTTAGAGAAATAAAAGTTTACAGAGGCCTTGCAATTTTCTGATGAAAGTTGCTCTCTAAGCACAAAGCAATATTTGATTTGTCTGAGCAAAACGATGGAGCAAGGTGAAAGACTGGAGATGTTGGGAAGAAGCCAAGAATTAATGATGTGGATTTGGCTGTAACTGTGCCCAAGAATTTTTCATATTGGCGGCATTGTACTAACTTCAAAAGTAATAGTTATTAAATATACTGAGTACTTATATATCATTGACTCCTAAACAAAGCCAAAAAACAGATAGTTCCAAGGTCAAGAAATGTGTCAGCACCACACTGTTACAGATCACAAATCCAGACCACCCTCAGTATGGTTATTTGGATATGTAATGAAATAATTGACAAAAGACATTCTGAGGGCCGTGACTCAAATATGTCAGCAGATCTGAATGTCTAAAGTTCATGTAGCTTGGTAGCAAAGAGGCCTGCACACATTTTTCACATTAGGGAACAGATGGAAGCTGTAATTCCCGCTATAGCTGAAGGATGCCTTGCACCCAACAGCAGCAGAAAATAAGCTCATTTGGGGAGAAATTTGCCATTTTCATCCAAGAGCTCAGTGAACTTCTGCTGAACCACTCATCCAACTGTGGACAGCACGCTTCCCGGAGGGCAGGAAGAGAGACTGCACCTGTTTCAAAACCCTTAAGGATCTAGACTCATTTCAGTTTCCCCTTAGGCCTCAAATCTTACATCAGAGCCAGCCACAGGGCCATGCCTCACCCTCATAGAATTCTGGGGAAATCAATTCCTAACCTTGGTTTCCTATTATAAATAAGTAATGCTGAATGCTTTGATGGTTTTGCATGAGGTACAGGTGGTTAGATACTAGGTTAGGTGACACACCTCATTTTTATTTGTTCCAAAATATTTTTGCTCTAATTTCTCAAGCTTTAAAATTGTATCTGAGGTGTCATTCAATGGGAAACTTGAAGGAAGTGGGGGGGAAATATTCAACTATTTTGGATTTGGAAAATATGCTGTTGGCTGAGAAAGACATTTTCCACATATTTGATCACTCAAAAGTGGTTAAGCACTGAAACTTCAAATATGTTTTAATCTGATAAAAGTTGTGAGCATATAAAATTGTTATTCCTGTGCTGCAGATGATAAAACATGCCACTGACACATGCAGTTGACACACATGTCGTCAGATGCTGGTGTAGAGATTGACTGCAGAAGGAAGCACAGATCAGCATGGTTGTGATAGGGCAGCTACTATGCAGACACAGACCCCAATCCACAATCCAGCCTGGCCAACAAGCCTGAGAATTGCATGGGTTGTTTCATCCCTGGATTTTCAACTGCTTCCTCAGTAGCACCCTATTATCTTTCATGACAGTCCCAGGAAGTCACCAGCAGGCTCCAGTTTCACAAAGGACTTCATGGCAATGCTGGCTAATCAGAGTTCTCTAATAACTCTCCCCATCACACTTAGTTCTTTAAAAAAAATTGTAGGAGCAGAGGAATGAGCTAAATGATACTTAGTAATCTTTGTATCTTAGGGCTGCACATTCCAGAATAGTAGATACTAGGCCAGTGATGGCGAACCTATGACACACGTGTCAGAGGTGACATGCAAACTCATTTTTTTTGGTTGACTTTTCTTTGTTAAATGGCATTTAAATATATAAAATAAATATCAAAAATATAAGTCTTTGTTTTACTATGGTTGCAAAGATCAAAAAATTTCTATACGTGACACGGAACCAGTTAAGTTAGGGTTTTTAAAAATGCTGACACGCCGAGCTCAAAAGGTTCACCATCACTGTACTAGGCACATGTGGCCATTGAGTATCTATAATAATAAAAGTGTAATATGCAAATAGACTGAACAACCGAACAGCTGAAAGACCATCTGGATGACCTTCTGGATGACCATGCTATGACACACACTGGTGCCAGGCCAGCCAAGGTAGGTGCGATGCAATTGGTCAAGGGGCCCTGCCATTGCCCCATGATCGCCCCGTAGAGGGAGGCCCAGGCCACCCTCTGCTGGGCAATTGATAGGGGAGCTCTGCAATCGATCACCCCAAAGAGGGAGGCACAGGCCACCCTCAGCCCAGTGATTGATCGTGGAGCCCTGGCCGGGTAGGTGCGGCCTCCCTCTGCTGGGCAATTGATCACGGAGCCCCTGCTATTGATCACCCCACAGAGGGAGGCCCAGGCCACCAGCCAGTGACGCTGTGGCAGGTGTGCGGGGGCAGCCAGCAATTGCCCTGCAGAGGGAGGCCCAGGCCAGCCAAGCAATTGCACCCCATGCCTGTTGCCTGCAGAGGGAAGTGACCGGTGGCAGGGTGGGGTGGGGGAAGCGCCGCACAGATGGCAAGCAGTGGCAGTGGCAGGGGCGGGGCCAGCTGCCAGCCACCGGGGGAAGAAAAGCCCCAGATAGGCTCTGATCACACCAGCCAGGCCTAGGGACCCTACCTGAGAGGTCCCAGATTGTGAGAGGGCACAGGCAGGGCTGAGAGATGTGCCCCCATGCACTAATTTCATGCACCAGGCCTCTAGTTTGAAATAAAACTAGAACTACTGAGAAATGGAATTTTAAAACTTTATTTTATTTTAATTAAGTTTAAATTTAAAAGCTGCTGTTAAATTCAATTATTGGAAAAGTTGTAAACACATTTGGAAGAACTTAGATATGTGACTCTACCTTTTTCAACTGTAAATTTTATGAAATCTAGACATAGATAAAATATTTCTGAAGAAAATTTAGCATTTGAATTAAGATGTGCTGTAAGTGTACAATGCACACCTGATTTTGAAAACTTAGTACAAAAAATGTGAAACAATTTTTAAATATTGGTTACATTCTGAAATGGTAATAGTTTGAATATATCAGGCTAAAATACAGTGTTAAAATTAATATCACTTTTTATTATTAAATTTGAGTACAGCATACCTTGAAGATATTATAGGTTCAATTCCAGACAACTACAATAAAGCGAATATTGTAATAAAGTGAATTACACAAAATTTTTGTTTCCCAGTGCATATGAATGTTATGTTTACACTACATTGTAGTCGATTAAATGTGCGATAGCATTGTGTCAAAAAAAAAACAATGTACATAACTTAATTAAAAATACTTTATTGCTACAAAATGCTAACCATTATCTGTGCTTATGAGAAAAATGGTGACAATAGCCTTGATTGATGTAAGGTTGCCACAAAACTTCAATTTGTAAAAATTGCAATAAAGTAAAATGCAATAAAACCAGGTATGCCTGTACGTTTGTGGCTAACACTGTATTTCTATGAGACAGTGCAACCAGAGTAAAAAGGGCCTCACACAGACAGGTATCATCTACCTGCTTCCCAAGTACTTGCCACAGATGCACATATATACAGCTCCCCCTCCAATGTATAAAATAACAAATGGCAACTGAACACCTAGTACCAGGATCTTAGAAGAGGTGGCATCACCCAGCCACTGAGGATTGTGTCAAAAGTGACAGTGTCATTGACTTGACTTGTCATTTGAAGAACTTTGGACAAATGAATCCCTTTTTCTGTCCTACAGCAGTAGATGCTAACTTCTCTTTACCTCCAACACATGAATATCATTCACTCAGTTCATTTATTGAGCGATCCTTAGTGTCAATCCAATTGCTAGGTGTCATAGCAGGGCCCAGAGACAAATGAGATATCATCCTTGGGCTCAAAGGGTTTGCAATCTAGCACATACTTAACTAGTTTCCTAGTTAGTTAATTATTTCAGACTGAAATAAATGCTGAAATTGAGTTTACAATAAAGGGCTCCAGAAGTATTTGGGTAAAGAGTGATGAGTTCTGCCTATGGAGGTAAGGGTGGGGTTTCCATACATTGACATGTAAGATAAACCATGATAGATAAGGAGTATTTTATCAGTGGAGAGGGGGAGGAAGCATTGCAGATGATGAAAACAGCCTGAAGCAAGAAAAGGATGTAGGTATGTGCATGGTGTTTCAGGAATTGTAAAGGAGGCAAAAGGAGGGAAGTCCTGACAGATGAAGTTGGAAAAGTTCAGAGATCTGATGATGAAGAACCAGGAATGCTAGATGAATCTGTTGGGACCAGTGCGGTTTTAGAAGACAGGAGTGACAGGCTCATGGAGACCATGTCAAAATGTCAAGAGCCTGCCCTGAGATGAGGGAAGAAAAATGCCAAAGAGGGGGCATATGAAAAAGGAATTGTGGAGGAATGAATATTAGGCTATGGGGCCAGTAAGAGAAGAGAAGATGGAGTTAATGGTTTTGTCTTTAAGCACAATTAGAGAACACGGGAGGAAGAGTGGATTTGACATGATGTGGTGTATTAAAAAAAATAGCACTGCAAATTCTTTGGAAGAAAGCCTGGATTACCATAAGACACTGATAACAGACCCACAGACCTATAGACCCGTGGTGTGCCTAATGCTGTACTTGGCTGTTACTAAAAACGTTTATCACACAAAGATGGGAAATTGCCAAGGGGGGAAAATCTTCGTTTTGGGATTTCCTGAATTCATTTTCAAACATGAGATAACATGAGTGTAGATTGTTGACACTTAATACATAAAACATTGGAAATGAAACAAACACATATTAAGCATGGGTTCTGGAGTCCTAACTATACACCTATAATCAGTTAAAAGTCAAAGTTGTGCGCTTAAAAAACGTAACCTGCTGTGATTAAAGGATTTTGTAATTTTTGAGGGGTCAAAATTATCAGAGGGTTTGCTTGTACAAGTGGAACAGACACCAATCTCTCCAACACCCCCTCCCTCACAGCAACAAGAGCTCAGGTTTCAAAAGCAAGCTTTTTGCCTAGCCCTCAGGCTGAGGTTCTGTGGTTTCAGATTGGTTTTGGCTTCAAGAAAAGGCAAGTCCTTCCTTCTGCTCTCTGAACTAATTCCAGCATTTAAGGTTGAGCCTTGTAGCCCCTTGTCTGCTGACCATGTGGGGAGCTTCAAAGTCTTTTAGATGTGATTATTTGTTCTGTCAACAGCTCTGTGCCTCTGAAAAGGGAGGGCCACTACTTATAGCTATCACTCATCTGCTCTCTCTCCATATCATTTCTCAACAATGCAAACCTTCTACTGGAGAATGCTCAGCATTTTAGCACCACCTCACTACCCCAATTGATACTAAATGATACTAGGCACTTCTTTTAATCTCACAAGAATAAACCAAACACTATATTTCTGATCCCACCCCCAAAAGGAAGTGTATATTGAGCAAAATGGAAGGTTTAATAGCAGATTAACCACAAAACCATTAATTTATTCCATTTCACAGAAGCTGATGGATCTGAAGCTTCTTTATATTGTATGATTATTTTTAGTTGTCTTCAATAGACCCATTGGTCAGAATGATCCAGTCAACCATTATCCAAAGTGCAAGTCCTTAGAACTTAACTGTACTCTTCAGTATTCATCCGGGTGCCACAGTCAATTGACATTTCTTTAAAAGTCCATCTCAAGAGGAACCAAATGAAGTGAATGGACTGTGAAGGGGAAGGGTCGTTCTCTTATAGGAAATTATGAAAAAAAAGTGGAGATGTACTGAAAACATAAAACTGGTCAGACACCAGGGATTGTGTTTCCCCTATTGCTGCCATTAGATACGCCTTCATAAACTCAGTTTCTCAAGCTCTAAAAAAGGGACCCAACATGCTGCTTTCATCACAGGCAAAATCAGAAGGAAAGAGCTCTTGTTCAAAACATTATGACAGAACAAGTAGAAAGTCTAAAGGAAATGAAGCCAGGTTCCACAAATAAACCCAATCTGGAAGAATTATTACTTTTAGTAAGAATAGCCATTCAGATCTTGAACCTGGAACTTGAAGCACTGGAACAACACAGTAAAGATGGATGGTGAGACCCCACCCTCACTTCTCCCTTAGCACGAGTACTTTTTTATGCAATCATTATTGCATCATTACTATGAAATGTGTGGAAGAGTGATTACTTTTGAAAAATAATCAATCTATACAGCTTACCTATTATTCACAGGCAGCTGAGAGTATACAGTCTAGTTTGGTAGATAAGACATGTACATAGGGGAAAAAATGATTGGAAGGCTGTGTTTGAGGGTAACCAAGGGAGTGGTACAGACAGAGCTATAATTTAAGGAAAGATCATTTCCAGCTGTGGGAGCCAGGGCTGGCCTGGAGAAAAGAGCAGAATTTTGATGGGTAGAGAAGAGGAGGAAGGCACATAAAGCATGGGAAGCAATGGCCCAGAAATGGGAAGATTCTAGGTATTTCCAGGGTGCAATGGAGAATAGCACAGTATTCTGGGCATAATGTAATACGGATCTATTTTCTCATCTGTAAAATAGAGTTAATAATGGCCTTCCTCATTGGATTGCTGTGAGTATTAAATATGATAATGTGTAGAAAGTGTTTTGCATGCAGTCTGGCACAGAGAGAACACTCAATAAATTTCTGGGCAGTAGGGCAACCAAAAGGAGCAAAGAAGACTTGGAAAGATGTTTCCAAGGGACCCATCAGAATCCCATTGTACATGGAGAAGAAAACAGGGAATACCAAAGGTGGGTCTGAAATTTGGAGTCTAGGAAGTGGGAACATGGAGGGATGACTGGCAGAACCTGGGAGAAGGGGTAAGAGAGAACATGCTTCAAACATGTGGTGTTTAAAGTGCCAGAAGGCAATGTTTGTATATTTCAACAAGATGAACAATCATGTTTTCACAATAATAAAAAGCACCTAAAAGTTCAGGGGGAAATACACAAAGTAAATTTGGTGTCTGAATCCATCTGATTCCAATTCCTGCTATTTGTTCCAGTTAGGCGATGCTGGGTCCTTTGGAAAAACTGTGCTGTCTGTTTGAAAATTTTCATAATAAAATGCTGGGCGGAAACAATCCTAGAAGAAGCTGTTGTTGAATCTCATTGACCAACCATGCATTTATGCTTTCCCAAAAGTTAGATTTTAGTTTACTTCAAATGCACAGGATCTAAACAGCAACTGAGATTCACATTTGCTTTCTTGACAGTTCTCGAACTGGCTGTGTCTATACTCCCCGAGAACACACAAATCTGGCAAGGTCCCCAGCGTGGATGGCTGGATAGTCTGGATTTAAAGACCCTGACTTTCACTCCCAATAAGACACACTCTACATAATTAGAAGGGAACAAAGAGAGGACTCTCTGCTGGTAAAAACAATAGTTCCTAACTTAACCACCTGATAAAGGCTCTCTAAACTCTTCTTCTAAGAATTTGGCTCTAGTTTGTTTGCGTAAAATATGGGAAGTTTGAGAGTTTTGCCCTACAAATTTGGGAATTTAGGCAAGCCTAAATTCCCAATAAATGGGAATTTAAAATTGCTAAGCCAATTTTATTATGAAAAAGCCAGGCAAGTTTCTACTAGGTAAAAAGAAAAACTTTAAAAAATGTCCCTTTCCCTTTGACAGTTCTTCTGGACTTTAGAAAACAATCAAACAGGACATCAAGTACTTTGTTTTAGTAATGGGAGGGCTAAAAGCTGGAGGCTATCTGAAATCAGTTTGCCCACTGATTCTAGGTCCTTATGTGCCTCACTGCAGGCACAGCCTTAGGCCTGAATGCAAGAGAGGTGCCTCCAGAACAAGGGAAAGGAAAACGGAGGGTGGGAAGGAATCTAATGAATTGTGTGAGTTCCCCTGCCTTCTATTGTGTTCACTGGCTTCCCTCATATAAATGGAAGTCTGGAATTAGTTCTTAAATCTGACAATGTGCCTAATGACAGGATATGGTTTGAGATCAAATAACCAACCAAAACAAGGGGTCTGTTTCACCTCAGCCACTCAGCATTTTGCTTTTATCTCCCCTATTTGTTTCATGATAACTTTCAAAGGAGTTGACTGATGCTGATCAAATGCGGGGCATGGCTAAAGGGTTTCAAGATACATCTTAAGCTCAATTTGTGGTTCCGCCAGCCATCCTGAAACAAAACAGTAGCCCGTAAAAGTTTCTAAACGGGCATATCTGCTGTAATCTTTAGCAGACTTCACCAAAGTTCATACATGAGTAGTGGTTACAGATCTATGTGATTACACAGAGTGAAGTTTGCAGATCACAGACCCAGGAAGGTATCTAAATTCACTGCATACAATGACTTCTCACAGCCTGGCCAGAGGCAAGTGCTATCTCTGCCCAGACAAGGAGGAATAAAAGCCTTAATAAAGAGGGACAAAGTTACATTACTTTGGCTATATCCTGTGAATGATTCATGAGAGCAACAGTTCAATAGATGCAGAATCCAACCCAGTAAAACAAGTAAAGTCCAGTAGCTAAATCTCTGTAGTTGAAACAGGCTTTTCAAGAAGCAATACAGCCACTATTTGACAAATCTGTATGTCAGAGGAGAAATTGTTCAGTCTCACATATTGAAATGAAGTCTTTATCATGGTGGCTCCAAAAGATGGCTTGGAGGAATGTTAAACTCTCCAAATCTCCATCAGACTCCTACCAAAAACCATGCAAAATGAACAAATAATAATTTTGCTTCTATAAACCCATTTAAGTATCCTTTTGAATGAGAACAAGTATGTAGCTACACATTTTCATTAATCGTGCTTGTTTTGTTTCACTCTGTGATCAGCCCTTGGCAGTGGATGCCATCACTCATGTAGGAAGTAAAGAATTGTGTTTTAATAGTATTTCTGTAATAATTTATTTTATTTTTGTTCTTTCTCCTTGTCCTATTTTTATAGACATACAATATGCAATTCTGTTAAAAGCAATGAACTTCCTATGCAATACAGCATCCAGAGAAGACCCCTTCCAACCAGGCTTTAAGTCCTTCTTAGGTAGAAACTCTGCGGCCACCATAGGACCTGGATTATTTGATTGTATAATGAATAAGGAACGTCAATAGAATATAGCAGATCATTAACAACTCAAAAAGAACTGATAGAGAGAAGTCTTTATGCCCAACAGGGCTGGAAATAACATGTTGATGGATTTCCAACTACATTCTGGAGCAAGCACCTCAAAAGTCTCCTGTCCAGAGCTGAGCATCCCATTTTCACCCAAGGGTGCTACACCTTAGCTAAGAATATCCACTTCTACCAGGTCCACTGAGCTGGAATCCTCAGAATCATCCTCATCTCCTCCCTGTCTTCCAAATCCAATAACCAATTGCTGTTGATCCTATCTTATGGCTCTCAACTCCATCCATTCCTTTCTTTTCATTGCCTCAGCTACTGCCAGAGGCCAATGGTCCCCTTAATTCTCATGTTAACTGTTGCCTCCTCACTGGTTTCCCTGACACTGGTCTATTTCTCCCCTCTAGTCACTCTGTCACATGGCTCTAAATGTCATCTTCCTTCAAATCAAATCCCACCATCACTTACAATGCTAAAATAAATTTTATTGACTTTCTGTTGCTTACAGAATTAAGTCTACTTTCTGGCATTGCATTCATTCAAAGCACTCCCGAATATAACACCAACATAGAGTCCCCACTTAATCTATTATACCACCTCCCCAACAACCACCACCCAAACTCTATCCTCCAAACACTTTGTACCTGTAATTCTGCTTTCTGATATTTTACCCCTTTTAGCTTTCCACTTACTGCATGGTCTGCCTAAAGGGCTCTATGTCTTGGTGAACTTCTACTCATCTTTCAAGAGCCAGATCAAATTTCACTTTCTTCAAACTTCCCTGATACGCCCATGTCAAAGTAATGATTTCCTCCTCTGGCCTCCCACAGCTTTTTATAAACACTTGCATTTTAGCATTGACTCAAGCTTTTTCATAAGGTAATTGCTTGTTTGGATATCTGTCTCTTTCACCGTCTAACTCAATTTGGTGTTAAATAAATCAATGATGGGGTGACTCACTGAAATAATTTCATTTCCTGGAGCCTTGGCACAGCCCAGAATATCAGGGGTGATATTCATAATACTTAATAAGTGCATGGCATGGGCAATGACCAATCCAATAGATTCCTGGCTGGGCTGGTGCATCCCAACTGAACCTTGGCCATAGCCCCATGGTCAGGGTTTCAGCATATGGTGCTTCATATCTGATTCAGTCTTTAAAAACTGCTCAGGTTTCAATCTGATTAGGTCAGTTAGGGCCCGAGGCTTTGGGTACTGTTTGTTAAATCCTTTAGGATCCAAGAAATTGTCCTGAGTGTAGACAGCAGATTTTTTTAAAAGTTGTTATCATAATTATTTTTAGAAAGTCTGGAGCCAAGAAGGTGAACAGTAGCTAATTGTGAGATTACTCTGTAGTGACAAGGGCTTCAACACACACACACACACACACACACACACACACACACACACACTTACATTTAAAAAAGTCTTTTCATTGTCTCTGCAGTCACAGTATATCTGCACAAAGCAGGCTTTCATTTGTGTCTCCCTCTCTCCGGGAAGCCAGTCCAGAGAGTAAAAGATATCTTAATGTTCTCTTTCAAGGCTGCTGAGATGTAGAAACAAAGATTGGTAGGATGCTACAATATCAGCCTTTCTTTTACTCCCCTCCTGCCCTTTCTCTTACATTCTACTTGCCTTAAAAAAAACAACATGATTTTTAAGCAGCTCGTGTTTTACTTAGCTACCTGGAAATGTGTTCAAAGTAAGAAGCAGTGGGAAGAAATTCAACTCCGAAGAGAAAGACTGAATGAATATGGGGGCTTGTGGCCCATGTTCATGGATTTAAGTTTAATCCAACAGCAAACATTTGAAAGCTATAGCTATGGTCACCTTTTTGTAGTGAAATTTTGGAACTTAGAATAACTTAGACCAAGTTGGGAAGAGAGGTCTTGATGCCATGTTCAGGGTAGGGAAGTTTAGGACTGTGCAGTCCACTACAGAAGCCATTAGCCACATGTGGCTATTTATAGTTAAATTTTAATTAATTAAATACAATTTAAAATTCAGTTCCTTAGTCACACTAACCACATTTCAAGTGCTCAATAGCCACATGTAACTAGGAGCTACCCTATTGAATAGCAGAAAGTTCTATTGGGTGGTGTTATCAGTGATTTGACTTTGTTTGGTAGATGGTGGTGTGGCAAGGTCATGCTAGAAAACAGAACATTCCTTATGGGGGAGTAACAGAAAATCCTGGAACATTTCTCCTTCCTCCTGTTTCCCTTTTCTATCCCCTATTCTCCTCTTTGTCGTCTTTGTGGATAGGAGAATGTGATCAGTACATACACCAAGATGGGATCTCCTTAAGGGCAGGCAGTTGGGGCCCTTTGGTTCACTGTTGTACCCTTCACAGCAACCACACTGTTTAAGAATAGGTGCTTAGTAATTACTTGATGGATGAGTGATTCCAATGTGGTGGGGTGTCTCCACTTCCCTCTATGAGGCAGGAAACTAAACCATCTTCCACTTCCTGCTTAGTCATTGGGAATCTGCTATATATATCTATCAAGTATACCAAGGACCACTAGGGACACTCTTGAACAACCTCAACCCTCAACTCCCTGAGGCCGGACAAAGTCCCGCCTTCATTATGACACTCGAGTGAAAGCTTTCCACGAGGGTTGAAAAACTTGACTCCCTGGTTCCGCCACTTAAGTGCTGTGTGGCCCTGGGGGAAGTCATTTAACATGTTGTGTGCCTCAGTTGCCTCATATTTAAAATGGGGATAATAAATAATAGTCCCTACCTTATAGGGTGGTTGTTTAGATGTTAATACATGTAAAGCACTTGGAGCAGTTCTGTTCTCATAAGTGCTCAATAAATGTTAGTATTGAACTCCTCCTATCAAGCCCATCCTGCTAACTGAGGAGTCTCAGTATGAACTGTTACCAATGAGTCCACAAAAAGCAGCAGAGCTGACTATACTGAATAAAATGAAACTCTGAAAAGCTGCTCCAGTCATCTGAAGCATGTATGTTAGCAGGCTTCTAGGAGTGTGAGTTATTTGAGAGATTTAAAAGCAGAATGAACCACTCCATAAACAGGAAACATAAAACTTATAAAAACTGAGAGTGGAAATCCTTTTCAGCCCTTCCAACTGATCACTTTTGTTCAAGGAAAATAAATCAACAGGGTCATTTTTAATGAAAATGGATTTTGAATATCTTCTGAGGACAGAGAAATGAATTACTGCAAACTGAGATGTGAAGGGCTAGACCAGCATGGGTTCTGAACCTTGACAGTTAGAAAACATATCACATCAGCTTCATCAAGTGCAGAGAGCATGCCCACCTTCCTATGACTCTAATGGTTACCAGGGGCTTTTGTTGGTTCAAAAAACATTGACTCCCAAGATTACCATAGGCCACCATTGGTGTGAGTCTACTCATAAGGAAACTGGTTAGAAACCACCACTAGCCAACAGGCCAGCTTCAGGCATTCCCCCTTCTGTAGTGGTCCTTACAGGACCCCACATGCTGTTCAGAGGCTCATTTCTGGCTCCCCAAGTGGCAACTCAGGTGAAAACAGACAAGAGGCACATCAAATAGTACAGGGCCCACCTTGGCTTAGAAGTTGCCTGGAGCTAATATCTCTTGTAAGTAACTATAGTTTCCAGGGGCACCAGAAGGGACATGCCAGTACCAAGAGTCCCACATTCAGGGAAGCCCAAAGCTATGGTGTCCTACCAGGTATTCAGATTCATTTACAATCTGATGCACCAGAAGAAATCTACCAATCAGGTCATTTTTACTATAAGCAATATTGTCTGGTAACACAGATGACATTCCATCTCCACCAGGTTTCCAGGGCAACAGAGCTAGAAAACTAGCACAAGAACAGATTTCCACAAAGAAGGGGAAAGGGTTAAGTTAGGCTTTTATCCATTGTGATGAACTTTTCTTTTTAAATATATTTTTATTGATTTCAAAGGAAGGGAGAGGGAGAGAGAGATAGAAACATCAATAATGAGAGAGAATCATCAATTGGCTGCCTCCTGCACACCCTACATTGGGGATTGAGCTTGCAATCTGGGCATGTGCCTTGAGCAGGAATCGAACCATGACTTCTTGGTTCTTAGGTCTTTGCTCAATTACTGAGCCACACTGACTGGGCAGTGATGAACTTTTCCATAGAAGGAGGCTTGCCAGTCCCTGCTAACAATACAGGGACAAGATGGAATGCAGAGAAGTTGGACCCCAACCCAGGTCTAAGGGCAAAGGGTGGCCAACAGATATCCTAAGAGAGATGGTGTATCCTTGACAATGAATGATTAGGATTGGGATTAGGGCTAGTCCTGTGATGGAAAGACCATAAGCCAAAGGTCTTTAGGACTTCCATACTATAGGACCCGAGACGGCT
The DNA here is from genome assembly GCF_000147115.1 of Myotis lucifugus. Classification (NCBI taxonomy): domain Eukaryota; kingdom Metazoa; phylum Chordata; class Mammalia; order Chiroptera; family Vespertilionidae; genus Myotis; species Myotis lucifugus. The sequence goes on from NW_005871097.1 coordinate 2,754,656, forward strand.
GACCCATGGTAAGAAGCATCATGATTCACACTCCAGATAAAGCATTATGAACCTCAAAAAAGAAGAGGAAATCAAAGTTAACCAAACTACTCACTGACCTGCAGTTAAGGGACTTAACTAAGTCCCCTGACTTACCATTTGCTTGGAGGATGCACTTCCCTAACCTGTGGCATATAGCACTTCATCATTTTGTTCCATGTAAGCAAGTTGTTTTTTCTCTCACTCAAAAAAGCAAATCAAAATGAGATGAAAATGAGCTATAGCCTTAAATCCACACTAATTTTTATATTTAAAAGTAAATTTTTCCCAAATGCCTGTCATTAATAAAAAGTACTTGAGACTTACAACTTGAGCTTACAATGGACACACTGATGTGTTAGGACTTGCGTCTGAGAACCAATGCCCCATTATATCAGCATAGGAGCATGGAGAATTTAAGATCATTAATTCAATTAGAGCATGGAGATTTAAGGCTATAGCTCATTTTCATCTCATTTTTATTTGCTTTCGTGAGTGAGAGAGAAAACAGCTTGCTTACATGGAACAAAATGATAAAGTGCTATCTGCCACAGGTTAGGGAAGTGCATCCTCCAAGCAAATGGTAAGTCAGGGAACTTAGTTAAGTCCCTTAACTTCAAATTCATGGCCCTCAAGGAGTCTACAATCTTCTCTGAGATGTGATTGAAACCAAGCCAATTTTTTTTCTTCTTGGGCCATGGGTCCCAGGGGTTTGAGAAAAGAAATTTCTAGTATCTTATTAAAATGTGTCCCATTCTTACTCTCACTCTAGTTTTGGGTGCCAATCAGAGTTAGAACTAAAGAGGCTTAATGACTTGGCCATGAAAGCAGTAACATTAGGATGGTGTTGAGCCATGGTGTGAAGTCACAGAAATATCTTTTAGCACTTACAAATATATTTTATTATGTTCTTTGTTTGAGCCATTAATAATGGGAATGTGAATGACTGAATAAATGTCTAACTGTATAGTAGGTTTGGCAGACATTCGTGAGAAGCTATGGACTCTGGAAAGAGAAAAAAAGAAAGCAAATTCCTTTTGTTCTATTTTCTGAGCTCTGAAATATCTTGGAGAGAAGTTTGAAATGGTTACAAGTATCAATTCAATGTCCCCAAATGAAGCCAGCATGTTTTGTCTGAGACTATTCTGGCACTTGGCCAACATATTTCTTGTATCCTGCTCTTCAGAAAGAAAGAAAATATTTTATCTTGATTTAAACCCCCAAGTCTGAAATCACTGTTGCTAAATTCCTCAGAAAAGAAATGTAAGTATGTGTGCAAATATATGTAAGAATGGAAATTAAAAGTTTAATAAGTTTGTCATGTTAACAGTAGCTGGGTTGTTGCCAAATAGCCTTATGTTCTAACCCCCCCCCCCAAACACAAAAGAGACCACACTTAAAGAAATGTAAAGAGTTTTCTGTTTGAACTTTTTTCTTTCCTTAAACAATGTTCCCAGAGAGAGAAAGGTAAAAGCTGACATGCTTAGCAAGCAGCAGGGAACTTACAGCATCCATGCTAGGCCACTCCATATCACTTTCATGCAAGCCCATAGATACCTCACCAGGACATCTCTTCTCCAATCTATAGCAAATACACTACCTTTCTCTACTGGTGTCTCGCCATACAGAGCCTACTTTCTTAAAGTGTACTGGGCCATCTCCAGTTGAGCAATTTGCCTTTTCTTCCACAGAGGCCTACCTGAACCCAGTTTCTAATGAATGACAGGAGGCATCTTTAGTTACCACCAAAGACCAGAGGCTCAGTGGAAGAAAGCTGTGCTCTTCATCCCTTCTCTGTCTTACCAGTTCTCAGTATTCAGATTGCTTTCCCAGGAAGACTCTAAAATGATTTTGAGATTACCCCTTAGTGCATTAAGGAACACCTTCTGAATCACATAGATTTCATTCTCTAGGTGTGTGTGTGTGTGTGTGTGTGTGTGTGATCATTTACTTAGGAATCCTAGCTCTCATTATTCAGAAGGGGGAATTGTGTTTTCTGTCCTAGCCAATAGCTCTAAACACCCCAGAGGACTTGGTTTATGGTCCTGCTTCCTACCTGTCTTGCAGGGTTACCTCACATTTGCAATTTAAAGTCCAGTTTATAAGAGAACCAATGGAAAGCAACTCTCAAAGTTAAATAACAGCAGTTGGATATTTGATTTGTGTTTTTATTTATTTTTTTATTGCTTAAAGCATTACAAAGGGTATTACATATGTGTCCTTTTTCCCCCCCCCGCCCTTGACAATACCCCGGCTTCCCCTACCCCCCAGTGTCTTATGTCCATTGGTTATGCTCATATGCATGCATACAAGCCCTTCAGTTGATCTCTTAACCCCCTCCCTCCTGCCCCCCAACCCTCCCCAGCCTTCCCGCTGCAGTTTGACAATCTGTGTGAGGCAGCTCTGCCTCTGTATCTATTATTGTTCAAAAGTTTATAATGGTCTCTATTATCCATGAATGAGTGAGATCATGTGGTATTTTTCCTTCATTGACTGGCTTGTTTCACTTAGCATAATGCTCTCCAGCTCCATCCATGCCGTTGCAAATGGTAAGAGTACCTTCTTTCTTACAGCAGCATAGTATTCCATCGTGTAGATGTACCACAGTTTTCTAATCCATTCATCTACTGATGGGCATTTAGGCTGTTTCCAGACCTTAGCTATGGTGAATTGTGCTGCTATGAACATATAGGTGCATATATCCTTTCTGATTGGTGTTTCTGGTTTCTTGGGATAAATTCCTAGAAGTGGGATCACAGGGTCAAATGGGAGTTCCATTTCCAGTTTTTTGAGGAAAAAAGAAGATAAACAATCCAATCAAAAAATGGGCAGAGGATCTAAATAGACACCTTTCAAAAGAGGACATTCAGAAAGCCAAGAGACATATGAAAACATGCTCAAAGTCACTAATCATCCGAGAAATGCAAATCAAAACAACAATGAGGTACCATCTCACACCTGTCAGAGTGGCTATCATCAACAAATCAACAAACAACAAGTGCTGGAGAGGATGTGGAGAAAAAGGAACACTTGTGCACTGCTGGTGGGAATGTAGACTGGTGCAGCCACTATGGAAGACAGTATGGAGTTTCCTCAAAAAACTGATTTGTGTTTTTAAATAAGCTTTGTTACTTTAAACCAGTGGTTCTCAACCTTCCTAATGCCACGACCCTTTAATACAGTTTCTCATGTTGTGGTGACCCCCAACCATAAAATTATTTTTGTTGCTACTTCATAACTGTAATTTTGCTACTGTTATGAATCGTAATGTAAATATCTGATATGCAGGATGCATTTTCATTGTTACAAATTGAACATAATTAAAGCATAGTGATTAATCACAAAAACAATATGTAATTATATATGTGTTTTCCGATGGTCTTAGGTGACCCCTGTGAAAGGGTCATTCGACCCCCACAGGTTGGCGACCCACAGGTTGAGAACCACTGCTTTAAGCAGTGACTTAACACCTCTGAGTTTAAATCTCCTTTTATGTTAAAGAAGCTGATCTCTCTCACAGTGCTAAAAAGAGCTTTTGGCTTGTTGCTCTTTTCCCAGAATATGAGGTGAGGTCAGTTGAAGCACCAGTTAACAGCAACAACTTAAAAAAAAAAAACACCAAGAAGTTGTGATCCTCCCAGGCTGAAATATTTCTGTGTTATCATTTGCAGACTGTGCTCCTTAAGCCATTTAAAAATCTAAGTGAGATTGCTAGTGTGCAGGCAAATTCAATGAGTTTTTAGGCAAGATTTACTAGGACACTATAGAAACATCTTTGAAAGTTCTAGACATAATGTTCTCCTTCCTCATCCAATAATTATGTAATTTTAGGACAACTGCTCTTTTCCATCATCAAATCAATTTATCTTAATTTAAGATGTATAAGTTGCCCATTGTAAACAATTCTGCCATGCTTGGGATCTTTTAGTATTTTCCTTCTCTGTTTATTCTTTATTTTGATAGGGAACTAAAGTTCATTTTCTGGCCTGTAATTGTCAAGATTGTGCTTTCCACCTGTCCCCCACCCCATGAAAGACAAATGATCTGCAGAGTCACATCTCCATTTAACAACCTTCCCGCTTCTCCATGATTTTTCAAAACCTAATTGGCAAGAGACAGGGTGCCTGCCTATTGCTCTACTTCACCAAGCTATCCATTCATCAGATCTGTTGAGTCTACAGGTTTGAGTTTTCCAAGCAGCTTGAAAATTTCTATACCCTTCTTCTCTTCCAAGGCCTGCCACCACCTCCCAAGGTTTTACCACCTCTTAATTAGTTACAACACTAGCTCCCACAATGGTGTCCCAGGTGTTTCCACCAGAATTTATCACTGACCTACTTTCTCTCTAGTTTCTTTATGCTTCCCTGTATCCCCAAACCAGACTGACAAATTGCTTGTTTTAGAGTCCCTCTATTTCAGTGGTTCTCAGCCTTGGCTGCACATTAGAATCACCTGGGAATCTTTTTAAAATCCTGATTTCTGGGCCTTATTCTCCGGAAATTCTGTTTCTTTGTTACTCATGTTGTGGCCCACCCCATAACAAAGAAACAGAATTTCCGGAGGATGGGGCCTAGAAATCAGGATTTTAAAAAGATTCCCAGGTGATTCTAATGTGCAGCCAAGGTTGACAACCACTGTATTTGTATCTCGAGGTTTAATCTTGGCATTTATTATTTGATGACTGGCACTTTACCTTGGGGTCCATCATGCCAGATAATATCCCTGTATAGAACACAGGTTACCAGGATTTAAGAGACACTTTTGGCCTCCATCCCCAGGGGTTTTGATTCTTTTTTTATTTATTTTATTTTTTATTTTTTATTGTTTTATTGCTTAAAGTATTACAAAAAGTATTACATATGTCTCCTTTTTTTCCCCGCCCTTGACAATCCTGATTCTTATTTTTTATTGTAATAAAAGAACTTGTAAACTCATACTCTCGTTTTTTTTTTTCTCTCCCTCTTTTATCCCCTACCTCCTTTCCTTCCTTTCTCCCCTCTCCATTCACTTATTTCACTCTTTCTAAATTCCACCTCTCTATGAATAGAGTCTGACAATACCAGACAGCTGAGATCTACTGGAAAATACTAAAAATAATTGCCTTTTGTTATTAAAGTCAGGATTGGGGTTGCTGCTCCCTCCCAGGAATTTGTAGTTTCCTGCAGGGATTCAGAGGTCTGTACCCCAGTGCTTTTTTAAAGAACACAAGGGCTATTTCAATAAACATGCCACTATATTGATGACGTTGTCTTAAATTAATGTGTATTGTCTCTTGTTCCATTTAGCTCTGACTGCTGCTTTCCTGGAATTTGCCATTGGAATATTTTACACACTGATCTCTTCCTGCTGTGCTCCACACCCTCTTTGACATTAAAGTTCCTTTTGAGATTCCAAGGGGGTCAAGAGCCCTAACTCTCTCTCTGTCTCAGCTTCCTTACCCACTAGGGACCAGCTGCATAATTTATGTTTTCCAGTGCAATCTCTTTTAGTCAAGGTCTTGGGAAACCTAATTCAAGAGTCATTCTCCTTGGGACTCTGGTATAAACAGACTGTCGTTTTGCCCAGGAGCCTTTATTTTATGAAAGCACAACGCGAACTAAACAAGTGTCTTAGTACTAGATGCCCAGTTCAGAAAATGAGATGCCCCTGGATTTAAAATATTACAGGCATTATTTACTGGGTTTGTTTTTCTATGTCTAGAACACAGGTTACCAGGATTTAGGAGACACTCTTGGCCTCCATCCCCAGAGGTTTTGATTCTTAGTGTGGCATGGGGCCCAAGAGCTGGCATTTTAACAGGAGCCCAGTGTGCTTCTGTGGGCCACATTTGGAGAATCCCTGATCAAGGACAATGATTGTAGAGGTTTATACCAGGCACCTACTCCCTGCATCATCTGGTGGGTTTGACTTTAACAAGCAATGAATTGTATTAGAGCAATGATTTTCAACTGATATGCCGTGTGAGAGGCACACTGGTGTGCCACAACAATTTTTAAATATGCAATACCTGACTGTTTAGTAAGTGGCACTGACCTCTTTTCCCTTAAAGTGTCAAATAAAAAAAGTGACAAGCCAACACAACAATAGCCATCCAGTGTGAATGAATCAAAATTATACCTATTTTTTGTCAGATTGGTAAAAAATATAGTATATTTTTTGGTGTGCTGCAGAATTTTAGTAATTAGTTTATGTGTGCTACAAGATGAAAAAGGTTGAAAATTGCTGGTTTAGAGTCATCAACCAACCCCTGGTCCATTTGAATAATCTAGCTGTGAAACAGTCACCTAATAGTCCTCAATTTGACAAAGGGGGAAGAAATTAACACTGTTATTCATTTCTCAGGTGTGTTTACTGTTTAACAAGCATTACATGAATGATAGGGTATCAATATTGGTTCATTAATTTCAACAAATGTACCATAATAATATAAAGTATTAATTATAGGGGAAACTGGGTGTGGAGTATATAGGAGCTCTCCATACTATCTTCGCAATTTTCTAAGTCTAAAACTCTTCCAAAAATAGGCTATATTTCTGTCTATGAGTTCACCAAAAGATGTGTACATAGCAGCACTATTCATACCATCCCAAACTGGATATTAGCAAAATATCCATCAATAATGAAATGTATTAATCAATTGTGATATGTTCAAAAATTGAAATACTATACAGTAATTAAAAACAAATAAATTTGAACTGTATCCAACAATAAAGGTGATACAGAGAAAAAAAATAAATCAGACAGGAAAGAAGGCATACTGTATGATTCTATTTGTGTCAGGATAAGGGTTATGCTTGGGGTCAGAGTAGAGGTGAAGGGATTCCTCTGGGACTGGTGATGTTCTGTTTGGGTTAGGAATTGGGTACTTGGGTGTGTTTACTGAAAACTCATTGAGTCTTTGCATTTTTCTGTATGTATGTTATACCATTTTACAAAAGTGACCCATGTTTTTTTGGGGGGGAAAGAACATATAAAAAGTCAGCTTAGTAGAGTTACAAACACAAACTCTGAAACTGGGTGGCCTTGGTTCAAATTCCAGGTATACCACGTATAAGCTACATTAGTGTGGGTAAACCAGTAAGCCTTTCTTACCTCTACATCCTCATCTGTTCAGTAGGAATAATAATGGCACCTATATCATGGGATTGTTGTATCAAGTAAGTTATTATCTGTACAACACTTAGAATAGTGTAAGGCCCAGAGGAAGTACCATATAAGTGTTTGCTAACTAAAAGTTTTCTTGGGTAGGGGGGGATGCACTTAAAAATGCCTTTTAACGATCACCACTCTAAAGGAGATTAAAAAAGAGTTAAGGAAATAAAGTAGTTGAACTTATTTCCTAAGCAGAGTTCTTGATTATGAGGAAAAATAATATCTTGGCACTTGGCCATTTAATTCTGTTCTTTTTGACTGGGAATCTGGACTTCCAACAGGCTCCTGGGCACTGGTCCAGAGGCTTGACAACAAGCCACATTTGGGACTGCCAGAAACTGCCACAAAAAAAGTCCACCCCAGAGAGCCTGTGGGAATTGCTGGGGCGGGAGAGCACCATCCAGTTAGGAACTACACCAGGCCCTGCGCCAGGCTGGAGGCCCCTGATGCTACCTGCTGGGTAGGGCAGGCCCTACACCCTTGCCAGACTTTCCCTTCCATCACAGGTCTCCTCCAAAAAGAGCTGACTGGGACAGGGCTGCATTCGCAGATAGGAAAAGAAATAAAGAGAGAAAAGAGAGCAGTATTGTCCTACATTTCCAGAAATCAGCCTGTGCGTGTTTCAGCACCTACTCTCAGTCAAGTTGGTTCTTCCTTGAACATTCCTAGTGAATGAGGAGCCCGAGGAGCCTCTCCTTTGACAGCCCACCTCCAGAGTCTGCCACAATCAGGTGCTCACAGTGGGGCTCCACCTGCTCTTCCTCTCCCAGTTACTTTCTGACACAGCTGGGTCCTCAATCAAAGCACATTTCCCTCTCATCTAATCCTTTGCTTTAGTAAGTTGAACTCACTCTCTAAAGCCTGTGCCTGAACAAAATAAACCCAAATGAGGACAATTTTTATCTCTTATTATGAGTGTAAGTGAATCTACTCTAACTTGGTACCTCTCCTGGAGTATCCCACTAGGTTTTAACTAGTTTCATGCCTGCTGTCTTTCTTTGCTCTTTCTCTAGCTCTCTTCCAAATGAGTATCCTCCCTACATCTCCCCCCCCCTTTTTTTAGACAAATGGTCTCAAGTTCTTGAAGCCATGTGTGGCAGACTGGCTAGTTTAACACAAAACCATTTGCCTTTACATCTTTGGCACACAGACTCCCCAGCCTCCCCTGCATGTTTGTGGGTTCATATGACAGCTCTGGCCAGAATATGGGTGGCCCCACAAAACTTCCCATGCTATCCTTAATGCTCTTTTTTTGCCTCTTCTGCTAGTTGGATGTAGTAGATCAGGAGGCAGAGGACTAGAAGGGCCCAGGGGATAGTGAAGCCATAAAATGGAAGGAGTTTGCGTCTTGGAATGCCTGCATGAACACAGCCCCCTTGGAATGTGACATAAGCAAGAAATAAACCTTGATTAATTAGTACAACAGTTAGCATACCCTGACTAATACACCAAGTTCCAGACTCCTGAATTCTTTCTATAATTCTGGACACTCCAGTCCTCTCTCAGTGGTTCCCTGTGCAGAAGTCATTGACCTCTCTGTGTAGTAGGCCATACCGCATCAAAGTCACATGTCTTGATTCTCAACCTCTAATTTTGGTTCAGGTTTCAACTTTTCAACTGATTTCCTGCCTATTTATCAAAATGTACTTGTTGAAAGTGTACTGCAATTTTTATTTATTTTTATTTTTAAAAATATTTTTATTGATTTCAGTGAGGAAGGGAGAGGGAAAGAGAGATATAAACAAAAATGATAGGAGAGAATCATTGATCAGCTTCCTCCTGCACACCTGACACTGGGGATGGAGCCTGCAACCCAGGCATGTGTCCTGACCGGGAATCCAACCATGATCTCCTAGTTCATAGATAAATGCTCAACCACTGAGCCACACCAGCCAGACAGTGAACTGCAATTTTTAGAAATGGTGCCCATAACTCCCTTAACTGAGTCTTCAGGCCATATGCTCTGTGTGTCCATGTGTGCATGTTTGGAATATTTGAACTAATCTCATTGGGTACAGTGTAGACATATACAAGCAAAGAGACTGGAAGCACCCAAGTCCTTCCAAGCTGGATAAGTTATCCCAAGCCATCCTTCCCATTATAAGGCAGAACAATTACAAGTGCATTACAAAGAACAAGCCATCCAGAATCTTGGCTTTGCCTGTGCCCTGACTTGTACCCATAATGACAAGAAACAGGCAGTTTTGTGGTAAACAGAGGCTGACACAGACCTACAGACTGAGAAACTGAGTTGATTTATTATATTTGACTGTGTGAGATTTGGGGCTGCCAGATTTCAATGAATAGTGGTAAGTACAATATATTTTCAGTATTTTGGGGATTTGGGGAGGAGGGTAGTAGGTGAGTAAACTATGTGTAATTTAAGCTCACCTCAGGGCTCTGAACATCCTTTAGTCAGTTTTAACTTGGTGGGAAATTATAGCTCTCAGAGCTACATAAAATTCACTTTTCCATTATTAAAGAACCAACACAAGTAACTGTTTGACTCAAGTTAGCATTTACTCCTTGGAATAGATTATGAGTAAATATTTACCCACTGGCATAGCTGCTGAGTAATTGCCCATTAAGAAAGTTAAATGTTAATCACTTTTTTTTTCTGGGGATTGAATGATTTCAACACAATCCTATGACTAATCCTTAAGATCTAAAGGCAATTTAAAAAGCCTACATTCATTGGTTTCTTTCAATCTTGGCCATAAAGGAAAGGCACACTCTTAGGAATGTCTCAAATTAGACACAAAACCAGTTTTCACTCCCTTAGCACTCAAAGCCAACTTGATTGCTTTTTCATTATTCTTCACCCAACAAAACATTGACAGGTTAAGTATTAACAGGATTGGAGAGTATTGGACAGGCATTTAGCAGGAATATGGGGAATATCTAAACTAAGAGGAAAAATAAAACATGGGCATAGAAGACAGAAGATATAATCTAGATGTCATGATATTGGCTGTCCTACATCAAAGAGAATTGTGAATGATAAATGCCATTAAAGTAAAAAACCAAACTACACTTCACCAAGAACATTAAATTTAGACTGACTCAGAGCGGGTATCCCAGCAGCATATGGCCAGCAAAGAGTGAGTGGGGAAAGTCTCTAGACTGGAAGGCACATAGGAAGGATCCTTGCTTGGTACCCCCTTTCCTCCAGGATCAAAGAATGAACTTCTAGGTGGACAATCTCCATCCAAGTCAGTTCATTCCTTTGAGAAGTTCAGTGGCCAGAACACCTGCAGAAATTCTGTGTACACTCCATGCCAGCAAGAACATATTCAGGAGCTTGGTGGGTATATTAGATGCTCTTAATGCCCTACCCAGATCCCTTAACTGGGCTGGAATCCCCTTCCCCAGCTGCTATGAGTGCTGGCTGCTAATGGCAGTTCACAGCTCATCCTTTCTCTGGAGAATTTCCTTTGGTCAATTCGATGTCCCTTTCCCAAGAGGCAGTCCATAACTAATGATACAGTGATACAAAAGGCCAGCGCTTGCTTTAAGGTGAGATAAACTCTGCGGTGCAATACCTGCTCTTATGAGACGAGGCTGAAGCCAATGTCTAGCTAAGACCATAAACGTGCTTAGATTTTTTCCCCTTGCCCTATCCTGCTTTCCTTACTCCCCTTCTCCTGAGAGCACTCCCTCAGTGAAGCAGGTACACAATAATCAATGTCTCAATTTCTGCTCCTGTTCTGCTTTCTTTCTGAACCTGAACAAAGTACAGACAAGACACTTGGCATTCCTTCACTGTCTCCAGTTTGCCTGAGAACATGTTGGCAGAGGTTGCCCATGTGGACAAGTGAGGAGGTAGAGTAACCCACCTCACTCCTTCCAATCAGTGACTGAGATACACTTGGAGGAGAAGCCTGAGAGTATAAGACTGCCTGGTACCTTTTTCCACCCTCCAGTGATCATGCCCTCCCCTCATCTGCCACTCACCATCCAATGCATATCCAAGTGAAGACGCCCCTTCTTCCACTGGATTTTCTTTGACCAGTCACTATCTGCCTCTGAGAAACGTATTTGAGTTAGTGACTTTCTTCCTCACTTCTATATTGGTATGAATGTTGTTGTTTTTTACTATAGGTATGCTTGCATTGCATGATGTACAGGAAAGGAGCATGGACTTATATGGCTTGTGAACATGAACAAGTTCTTCAACTATTCTGAGCATGTATTTCTGCATCTGTAAAATGGTATTAATAAAGCCTCCCTCATAGAGTGTTGTGAGGATTAAGTAATATAAAAACTAGGTGTTCACTGATACCTTACCTAGTACACAATAGATGCCAAGTGGTAGACTATCTGGTATACAGTAAGTTCTCCTTACTGGGAATGTAGTAAAAAGATACACAGGATATTAAAAAAATTGAAAAATAAAATTATATTCTTAACACAGAGAGATACATCAGTATTCTGCCTCAACTCAATTTACACACCCACCTATCCATCCATCCATCCATCCATCCATCCACCCACCCACCCACCCATCCATCAAAAAACAAAAACAAAACCTTAGTCTTCTTTGTGAGCTATGCATTGGAGATATAGAAGTAAATTAGATACAGACTCCATGTAAGAAGCTCACAGATGATTGCTGATGAAAGCTACATGCCTCTTCCCCTGGGAATCCAGGAACATCTGGATAGAGGAAGAAGCAGGAGACTTGGGGATCAGTTCCACACTGAGAAGTCATTTATTTTAGAAGTCCTTCATGTGTGGATTCTTACACTCCCATCCAATGAAATAACCAGGTATCCCTTGGCATTTGATGGGAATTCTCTCCATTTAGTTGTTATTGCAGCCTGGAAGAGGCTACCAAATCATTAAATTCCAAGAAATTGTAATTGCTGATTTTGACCTCCCTGAGTGACCTGAGAGCTCCTGCTTTCCTTAGGACAAAGTGAATGGCTGCTCCCAAACCTGTTCTCTCCCAGTGAGCCCACTGCAATCCATTGGGATTCTTAATCCACTAATATTAATTTAAACAGCAGGAATCACTTTAATATAATGCCTACTAAGGCCATGTATTTTTAGGTGCTTGACATATATTAATTTCAAATGGTCCCAACAACTCTGGAAGGTGGGTTCTGTTTCCTCATTTTATAGCTGAGGGAACTGAAAATCAAGTGACTTGCTCAGGGTTACAAATGGAGTAAGATAATTGACTTGAATCCATGTCCTACTTTAAAGTCTGCTCATTATAACCTTTGTGTTATGGTCTTATAATTATGTCTTGTATTATGTATGTTGTTTTTCTCTGCCACTTATTTTTGTTGAACGATTTTGGCCAAAATGTTTCAATATGATTATCTTTGGGGTGTGGGTAGTTTAGGGTCTATGGAGAGTTTTTAACTTGTCCCAGAGTAGATAGAACTTTACAATGAAACTCCCACATACACATCACACATGTGTAATACCCATCTAGGGCCCATCTGTTCCATTCAGATCCCCATCCACTATCCACTTACACCCTCCAATATTGGCAATGCCAAAAATTAAACCTCACAGGTCTAGCTCCAAGACCCCTCACCATACTGGTCCCTTCTTTTTTCCTAGCACTGGGCTTCCCAAGGCCCCTTAAATGATCATTTCTTATGTATATTTCTCTTTTAAAAAATAAAAAATTGTTGTCAAAATGAATAAATTCGATGGAACAGTCAGATTGACTGTAGAGATCATTTCAAGGTATAACCTTAGACTTCCAAATGCCCACCAAAGTTCTAAGGTGCCATCACAAAGCTACCTTGGTGATTATTGAAATGATGTTAGAGAGAAACAGAATCCAAAGCACTTTTTCTTCAGAAAAAATAAGTATATAACCCAATAGCTGACCTGCCAATTGGGGGGGGTGTACAAATTGTTCCTTTTCCTCCTCTTAATTCCTTTTCCTCCTCTCAATGGAACATTCTATAACACCCAGGGGTAAGTTTCTACTAATCTTAAGGCCTCTCTAAAAGCCAGTGCCGATGCAAACATTAAGTATAAAACAATATTCTACAAACAAAGTTCTGAGTCTCAGGACCTAAATGATTCAAACATTATTTTCATTCATGGCCTACAAAAAAATAACATGAATTATGCCAATGGTTCCAACACTTTTAGAGAGTATTATATTAGAATACAAAAGGCATACAAAATCACCTTCGAGGAATTTATGATATGGTTTACTGTGTGGAATTTGCCCAAAGGAAATGATAGAGATTCACAGAAATACAGTGATACATAAATGTATGACTGCACAAAGTTAGACACACACACATACACACACACACACACACACACACACACACACACACAACTGGCTATTCACCCTGTTTCAGATTCATAGAGTCATAGTGTGATTCAAACACAGAGAAACACAAGTCTATCCAGAGACAATGAGAGTCTGAAGCCTTAGCTTTGGTTTTAAGCTGACCAATTCAGATAAAGGCAAACTGAGGGAAATATTGGAGCTTGATGGACAAAAGTCTTAAGACTGGAATATGTTACATACCTGGGTCAGCCAGTAATGAGTCATTTCTTTAATTAGAGCTCAGTCTCTGTTTCTAAGGCTCCTTCCAGCTCTAACATTCTATGATCCTATGAAGATCCACTTAAAAAACAACCCACAAGGGCAATTTCATACACTATGGATTTGTGAAACAAGCAATGTAATCAAGGTTCACACACGTTGGCACACCTCACCCAATTTAATCAATAAATTATTCCAAAACCAAGTGACTTTGACATGGGCATGAGGCAGAGAGGCATCTATTCTATTTGGCAGATATGAAGTATACCTTCTTCATAGGAAATACTATGGGAATAGTGGAGACAGATGTTTCCCTACCCATTGTAAGGACTTGACACAATCTGCAAGTATACAGTAGTTTCTGAACATCATGGTTTGGCAAGTTTAACCTTGGGTTTCCTTCTGGGAGTGCAAAACTTACTGCGTTAACACCTCTTGGCCACCAGAGAGCTCTATGCATCCAGCCAGAGGCACCTACTGGCTCAACAAGCACAAATTAAAAAAAAAAAAGGCAGGTTGCCCTTCAGTCCCTACAGCTAGAGCACAGGTTCTATTAGAAATTTTATACCAGCAAAATTCACTCATCTGCCCCATCAACAGTAACTCTGGCCTTGTCACTCTGCCTTTTAGAACGTGGGACTTGGTGTATTCAAGACAGAAGATAAACACAGATACCAGGTTCCCATATTGGTCAAATGACTTCCCAGCTGTGGAACAGAAAAGCCTGAGCCCTCAGACTTACTTGTTTTGGTGGTGGTTATCCACACTAATGGCTTTGTATAATACAGTATGCAAGAATCTTCTTTTTATATGTTTTATTTGGTGGTGATTTTCTTTTTCTGCTCATAAAAATAATATATGTTAATCATGGAAAATACAAACTAGTATAAAGAAGAAAATGGCAACAATCCATCATTCCACATCCATAGAAAATCATTGATAAATTTGGACATATTTCCTTCCAATCTTCTTTGGGGGGGGGGCAGAATGTGTGGATATTCTTACATAGTTGGAGTCAATATATTCTGATTTGGGGGATAATTTTTCTAACCTGATATTTTATCTTAATTTTATAATTGTTTTTCCATGTCATTCCATGTGCAATGCAAGACAATTTGGAGAATTCAGAGCAGCATAGAAGAAAATTAAAGCTCCAAGTTTTTGCAGTACCCAAAGATAATAATTTTCACATTTTGGTGTTTTACCTTCCATCCAGTTTTCTAAGCATGATATTGATTTACTTATACAAAACTTGGACCATGTTACATATAGTGTTGTATAGATTGACTTTGTACAGAGATATTATATCATGGCCATTTCCCTCACAGCATCAAATAACTTTCAAAAACTTGATTATTAATATCTAGGTAACATTAAAATATCTGAATGAAGCTTAGTTCATTTAATGAATTATCTATTGTTGACCATTTGTGTTGATTTCAATACTTTTTATTCCAAATAATACTAGTATGAACAACTTTATACTAATTATACCCTATGTTCACATCATTGATTATCCACCTAACACAAATGTTTACATTTTAAAAATCATTGTCCATTTCTTAACATCAACAGTAAAGATTTTTTTAAAAGAAAAATAAATAAATAAAATGTAAAAAAATATTTGCCCATTTGATACACACACATAGTTATTTCTTGCTGAATATTTAAAACTTTGTGTATTGGGCATTTTTATTTCTTCATTTATGAATTGTTTGAGAACATAATAAGTATCCAGCACTGTGCTACATGTTTAAAAACAATTACAACTAAAGCTTCCAAAGAATCTTGAAAGATAAATACCACAATTTCCATTTTACAGATGAGGAAGCTGAGGCATAGAGATCTTAAGTGTATTCTCAAGGTCATACAGCAAGTAAATGACAAAGTTTGGCTTCAAATTTATATTCATGATCCCTAATTTCATGCTCTGCCTGTGATACCACATTGCCTCTCTGACATATTTTTGAAATGGATTTTTATAGAGGAGATAAGATTAAAGAACTCCTTTGTTATCCATATACTAGTAAGAAATGTGAGACTGCCTATTAATATCTATTTAAACCTTTGAAGGTAGAGAAGGAGTGAATAAGAGAACCTTGAAGACCTTTTCACAACTACAGAATCCAACTGCCTCATTTTTATAGACCTTGAGGAGTTAAATGACTTGCTAGATATGGCGGTTCTACCAAAAGATGGGAGAAAGTGGGCAAGAAAATACAAGCAGCACAAGAATCCGACAAGCTCTTTCATTCCTCTATGTCTTTGCACAATGGGTTTCCTATTTGGATTTCTCTTCTCCATCTACCTGGTGACTCAGCTAAAATGTCAGATCCTCTACAAAACCTATCATTTTTAAAGGCAGAACTAAATGTCTTTGAATTCTGTATGCATCTGTACTTGTTGTAAAATGTGGCAGAGATGTCTAATTGCCCAACAATTCTTTTAATTACTTCCATAGGGATCATAGGGACTGAATTGAGGATGGAAAGTGGCTGGGCAGCCAAACTGTATTTCCAGGCACACCCATACCCCACCCCTTGTATCTAGGTGTGGCCATGTGACTTGTACTGGTAGTCACCAAAAGTGGACATGATCTTCTACCATCCCTCCTTGCTTACTGCTTGTGAACTCTGTCATTTGAGAGTATGATGCTTGGAGCAAGACAATCATATTGCAACCATGAGGACAACAAGCCTAAGGACAAAAAGCTAACATAATGAGGATGGCAGAGCAAAAGAATAGGAAAAGCCTGGTGTAAAATATATTGTTAAGCTACTGAACTGGCCCTAGAGTTTACCTTCAGACATTATCTTTTGTAAGATAATTAAATATCTTTATCATTTAAGCCATATTAATTGGGTATTGTGTCCTTGCAGTCAAAAGTATACTATAGCGCTCTTTGATTACTCGCCTTTGTCTTTCACTAGACTATTAACTTTCAAGGGCATCCTTTGTATTTAATTCATGTCTGTGTCCTTGTTCCTCAGGCCTACACAGAGTCCTAGAAGAGCTCAATAAACATTCCCTGAATCCAATCCACCAACAATGTTCAATTTTGGTAAAAGATAGAGCTATGACCAATAATTCTTGATTACCACTTACCAGTTCCTATAAGAACCTATTTACTTAAAACTAATCTCTCCCAACTGTGCCTCCATGAAGCTTTCTGCCATTCACACAGTCTGGTACAGAATTTGCTAAGCAAGGGTTCATTTACTGCTTGTTAATTAGTCAAGTACTGACTGCACCACATGACTTATTTTTACATTATTTGCACAATTGCTCAATTAGCATTTTAAAAGGTTTTCTAGGAGGCTGGCCCACGTAAGTTTATCTTGAAAAATGTCACACAAGGAAAAGAATAATTAACAAATCAGTTTCCAAGCAGATTTAGTGGACCGTTGGCTTCAGCCAGAAAGGCAATGCATGGAAGACTCGCTTTTAGTATGTGGCTAAAGAACTCATTTTTGCTGGTCTTAAACCTAGGGGTCCTAGCCCCTACCCCAAAGCAGCAGACCTGGTGAAGAAGGGAGGGAACACATTGTGCTCAGTGGTATTACATGATTTTTATACTGCTTGGTTCAACAATTAACTGAGGCAGCTAACTAACTTCAACTCCAACTAATTGGATGTTACCAGTTTGGTAGTTTGTTTTTGGAAGAAGCTGAAGAATTACCTGAGAGGCATTTCATCTTTGTTATTAGTGAAGAAATGTGCATTCTCTAATGTAGATTTGTAGTTGCTGCATAAATTAGTTAATCAATAAGTTAATATATGTCAATGTATTGGTATCTTACCATAGAAAGTCCAACTTACTATATCAACTCTGACTTGGGTATTAGGAAATCAAATTTTAAGGCTAACTGCCCCTCACAATTCAATAATAAACAGTGTAACTCTCGACAAGTCACTTAGGAAGTTGAGAAAAATCTTGATATCATTTCCTATCCTGTCAACTTCAGAGAGCTTGGAAAAGAGACTGTGTAAAGCCTATAGCATAGCAAAGAGATTTACTTCAGAACTACTCTGCCATCTTGGCCATTGAACAGTGGTATCCATGCTTCTCACTGATGTTTCAGCCAGTTGGTTTATGGCATCACAGCCCAGCTTCCCAAGTCCTGGTAGAAAGGTGAGGTTGATTAGAGGGGTGGGCTGAGGGAGCAATGGATTTGAGTCCTACCAGGAGTCAAGCGACATTAGGGGCAATCTCAGATATCAAGGGTTGAGTTTGCTCACAGAAGTGACTGGGGGGGGGGGCTTGTGGTGAAAATTGGGAACCTGATCTCTACCCACAAGCAACTGACAAGGTATCCTGCCACGATGTAAACTCTGTGGGTTCAGCCACATTTTCTCTCAAGCATCTATCTTATTACAGTATTATTAAATGCTCTTGTGGTGGCTTAAATGTTATCATTTTCCTTAATAAGTGTTCAAGCCACTTTTACACATATGCTTTGGTTCTCTTTGGTTCTAAGTCCCATGAGAGCAGCAGTTTGTCTTCTAATTCACTTGTAGCTGTGCTCAGTTTGCACACTCAGAGCTCTACACACTGTGAAGAAAGCCTATGGGGTATAGAATGGAAAGATCACCCAACAATGTGACCATGTAACCCACTATTATATCTCTGATTCCCCCAAAATAGCTATGTAGGGTAGAAATAACCTCATTTTCTTAAGTAGATAAGACACCTTGGGTACAGAGAGGCTAAGTAGCTTGTTCTAGGCCACACATGGCAGAACCAGGATAAGGAGACAAAAAAAAGCATCTCCAGTCTGGTCTTGCCTTTCGTCAGATGGCTTAGAGGTTCTTCTCATTTCTTCTACTTTCTGCATACATACAAACAGATATACTTTTATGGTTTTCATAGTGTAATAGTAAAAATAAACAAAAACAAAATAGCTTCCCACACACACTTCATTTAAAAAAAAAAACTAAAACCCCAATAAATTTTCCATCAGCTCACCTAGTATGAGACTTTGATTTCCTCTTCTTTCTATTTAAGTCAGTCTGCACTAGTCTTTTGGCCATGAATCCCCCACTGTATTTCCAGGAAGTGGAACCTCCTCTGGGTGATAGAACTCATATTAAGGCACTAGGATCTTAAAAGGGAAGGAATAACTTTATCTGTCAGGCCCCTCCTTAGAGCAAAAGGCACATTCCAATCCCCCCCACCTTCTACTCAAGAAAGTTTAGAGTTTTTAGAAGCCATGAAGAAATCAAACCATACAGGATCCCACTAGAGAAAACCAAACAGAGGGCAGACTTCTTCACTTACATGGGCCCTATCCTGAGTGAAAATGCTGCTTACTGAGACCTCACCATAACCTTAAAGATCTATGAATCTAGAAAACATGCAAAGGTAACACTGATTTATAGAAATGGTGCATATTGCTGACAACAATAGCTAAAATTGGTTTAGCCAGAATATACATCAGACATTATACTAAATTTTCACAACAACATTGTGAGATAAGTACTAGTATTGTCTCCATTTTATAGATGAAGAAACTAAACCATGGAAAAGTTAGGTGTCCTGACCAAGGACACACAGCTGAGCAATAAATAATGGTTAACTTTGGGGAATAGCTGGAGAGGGGCTACTTTCCACTTTTTAAAAATTGCATAGATTATGTTTTATCTTTATTATTTTTTACACAAGCACATAACTCTTATATGTTTTTAATTAAAAATATGTAGCCAAACTGTAAAGTGAGCCTAATTCAGATTAAATGAAAAAAATAGTAAGTTCTTATATTAGTGACAAATATAAAATATAATTTTAAAAAGCAGTTTTCCATCTTTAAATGTTGAATCCAGGTCAACCAAATACCATACAGGAAGGTATCCTAGGGCAGTTGCTTGTTTATTGGCGAAAAGGTATCTGAAAGTAAGGACCCTAAGTGACTGGGGAAGCTTAAAATGCTGAATTTTCAGAAGCATTTTCAGCATTTTCTCAGTACTCTCAGTGTTACTCTTTTTCTGGTTCTTGGCAAATCAATATCCCAAATTCTACACTAGTAGCCTCCAGTCTAATAAGGTTTGTTCACATTACAAGATCAGAGCAGCTGAATAAAATTCATGAATTATTTCCAAACTTAATGTTTGCCTTTGGAGCCACCTCCTTTTGCAAAACAAAACTTTGTGTGGCAGCCACCTTATAGACCCTGATGCACACCAAAGACCAGTGAGAGGCCCACAAAAGCATCTAGCAAGAGAAAAGGGGGAAATGACACCCAGATCCTCTGCCCAAGAGGAGAAGCAGCCACATAGAGCAGCCTGTGGGCTGCCTACCCCACACTGCACACTTATTTCCTCCCTCCCTGGAGGAGGGTGGCCTCTCCTTTGTCCTCCCTCCTCCAAGCCTGGCTGGGGTGAAAGTCGAAACCCAGAGGAAGTGCAACCGTTTCAGGATGCAATTACTCAGGAAGGACAGACTTCCTTTGAGTCCCTGATTTTCAAATCAGAGCATCTAGAAAACTCGACTGCCCCACCTTTCCTCACTGCCCATCATCCCCTCAAAAGGAAAGCTTCTTGTCTTCTTACACTGACACAGAACAGCCTGTCTCAGCGACTGAATTATCCATTTTGATCAGGGCCTACTCTGTGCCAACTTCCAACTCTCTCAGAAAACAAAGAGAGAGAAAGAAGAATCAGGGACACCTGCTGGTTGCCATATCCATCTGCACAATTAGATCAATAAGCTCAATTTGGAAATGGCCTTAATATACTTTTACCTGAATATTGTTCTGAAATGTCAGTGAGAGTCAACTTACAACTCACTAAATAGCAGAGAATTCTCACTATTGATGCATTATCCCAAGTCAAATCCAACAAAGAAAACTGTACAGGGAAATCCTACAATAATTTGTGGCCACCTCTGGCCTGAACATGAAGAGGGGCAGGCTGGGGCAGTGCAAAGATGAACTTCCCTCATTTCTTTTTGGCGTCCCATATATGCTGGAAGTTCCTCCTCCAACTGCCAGTTCAACTCTAGGCCCACAAAATGCATCTGTGTAATTCCTTTGCCGGAAATAATTTGTCTGGGTGGCCACGCCTGGCAGACATTGCTGTGCTGAATGAGTTTGGCTCAAAATTAACTGTCCCAGATCATTCCGTTGAACACATGATGCCTCATTTAGGGAGAAGGGGAAAGGGAGTGATTTGTGTAAACACCTGGAAGGCAGGCAGCTCTTTACATCATCAACTGCTCCATCAATTACCTGCTGAATAAATGGATGAATGGATTTGGAGGCATTTACATGTTGAACAATGGATTTGTGATGTCTTTTACACAGCATTCCTGATATTCACCACCACTGACATAGTTTACTGTCTACCTCTCTTCCCTAGAATATAAGCTCTATGCAGTAAGGGATCTTATCTGATTAGCAACCTATTATATCTTCTCCAAAACCTAGAACAGTGATGGCGAACCTATGACACGCGTGTCAGAGGTGACACACAAACTCATTTTTTAGGTTGATTTTTCTTTGTTAAATGGCATTTAAATATACAAAATAAATATCAAAAATATAAGTCTTTGTTTTACTATGGTTGCTAATATCAAAAAATTTCTATATGTGACACAGCACCAGAGTTAAGTTAGGGATTTTCAAAATGCTGACACACCGAGCTCAAAAGGTTCGCCATCACTGACCTAGAATCATGTAGTAGGTACCCAATTAATATTTCTTAAATATTACTCATGGCTAAATTAGATGTGGAATATCATTGGAGAACAGCTCTCTGAATGGCATGAAACAGCTTATGTTCAATTTCAAAGGCTATAAAATGTTTAGATGCTATCTAGAGCAATTAAACCCTGATCTATGATAGGAAGTCTAGTGACTCAATTAATAGTTTGGCATGTGGTCCCAGTGGGAGTCAAGGCATGATCTTGATGCCAAGATGATCCTGACCAAGTTACCTCAGACTCACAACTATAGCCCTTCCTAACCTGGAAGCCATCACTAATGTACATATGTACATGGGTGTGTGTGTCTGCCTGTGGGCACATACTTTTATGACGGGTTTATTTATAGAATAGGAAACTTAGGCATGCAGAGACTAACTGACTTTACCTAAACCATGCAGTGAAAAAATTGCAGAGGCAGGATTCACCTTTGAGTCCTTAGCTACCACTGTATTCATTTAGCAACACCATCTATCTAGACAGTGGGAAAACAGACAGTGTACCCAGGAGGTTTCTCTGTGCAGAGTCCGACTGTGTCCTGGCAGGCTCAGGGAGAGTGCCATCTTCTTCCATGTCTGGGAGGTCTCTCTCTTCTTCTCAATGCCACCAGAAAAGCAATTCTTATCAACCCCCCACTATTGGACATCCAACCTCACTTTCAGGCTAGCATAGAGTCAAGAGGGAATATTGCTATATAACCTTCTTTAAAAATTCAATACCCTGTGGTATTCCAGCCTTTCTTGGAAAAGAACTACATCAATTCTTAGTCATCCCTCCTAAGTAACAGGGCACAAAAAAGCCACAGAATATTCTAAAATCTCCTTTTTGCCAGCATTTCAACTTCACTTCATATCAAATCTTCTTCCCAGAAATAGCTGATTTGAGTTTTAATTCTTCATCACATTTCCCCCATGGTGGGTCTAAAAAATGGGTAATAGCCAAAAGAATAGGAAATGGAAGAGAAAAGAGGAGGCAAGTAAGGGAACTGAATGAAAACAAAGGCCTAAATATCAACCCCTGAAAACCCAACCAAATTATTGACATGTGCTGGCCTGACTGGCCCAGCTCAGTAGTCCCATGAAGAAAGGGAGTGGGGGAGGGGGCCCTTGGCAACTTTCAGCAGAGCAAACACAACTTCCTCTCTCTGTAATTCTGGAACCCCCTTTTTTCTATTTTGGAAGGGAGATTAACGTCACTAAATAATAGAAGACCTACATTCTTGAAAATTTAATGACTGTCCTACATCAAGCAGCTGTCAAATTTATTTGCTTGTTTTCCTGACAAAGTGTTTCATCCCAAATGTTCACAAGAAATCTTGCCTTCATCAGTCTCAAGTCACCAAGAGAAGGGAAGGTGAGAGGCAACCCAAGAAAGCAGGAAATCCCAATTGCCTAATTAACCCATTAATTCTGAAAACCAGATCACCCTGTCTTTCCCCCAAGCAATTCCACAGAAATCACAAAAGAGAGGCTAAACCAAACACAGACAATCTCTCATTTTACTTTTTTGGGAATTATTAGCCAATTCCAACAAAATTCGAGTGTGTGTCTTTGACTTGTACTCCTTCCTCCAGTTCGTTTCATGGCCAGTGGTCCCAATGCCTAGAACACCCTCCAAGGTGGTCTTGTTTGCTTCTCTCCCTACCTCCAGTCTCTCTTCACATCTCTGGGTTGCCTCTCTATGCCAGCCTTTTGGTGTAAGTGCCCATTTCTTCCCCCAACACCGGCTTTCCACCTTCCTCCCCAACCACTGACTTTGCCCAGTTCTCTTTGCACACTTTCACTCCTCTCTGGGGAATAATATTGTCTGAATAATAACACTGGATATTAAAATTCTCCCTGCTCTCTATCTCCCTGGTAACCCCATCTAAAGGTGCACCCTTAAGACTAGTCCTTTGTTCCAGTATTGTCTGCATGGTCCCAGTAGGCAAGAGAAGGTGAAACTCGTATTTCTCCACTGTGCATGTGAACCACCCCATGCCCTTGAAACTAATGATTAAGCTTCATTTTTAATTACAGGAAAATTTAAATAGGCATGCTCTCCAATTTCCTCCCTGCCCTTTCTGCCCCAGTGGTCGTGGCTCTGGCAAGGTTGGTCATTAAAGTTCAACTGGACTTCAAACAGGGAGGTAGATCCTGACATGCATGCATCATTCATTGAACATTTACTTCTTGGTATCTACTGCTAGCCAGGCTCCAGATATGAGTAACAAACTTAATATGGGCAAACAATTTCAACTGGAGAGAGAAGACAGACATTTGTTTCCTGTCCTTAGTGACTATTAATAGCATTAGCTTCTCCTTGGAGACTGATTTGGAAAATGAGGAGGGAGAGGGAGGTTATCTGGTGGGGGCAGCCCATTATAGAATCAAGCTCTACCACCTTGCCCCTGCAGGAGGCAGAAAAGCTATTGACAACCAGAGTTAAAATTGCAACCAGCCCCTCCCCACACCTCCCACTGCTGATGTCCCTTGCTTAGCTTGATTTCTTTAGTCCATAGCATTTATAACTTTCTAACATACATATATTTTATATATTCATTACATTTATTGTTTATGGTGTATCTCCTCCCACTAGAATGCCATCACCATGAGATGCAGGGATCTGTCTGCTTTGCTCAGTAATATAATGCCAGCACCCAGAATAGTATGTGGTACATAGTAACCGCTGAATAAATATTTGTTGAATAAATTAAGAAAATTAGCAGCCAAATAAATCTTAGCTTTGAGAACTTAAAAGAGAATCATACAATTTATAGCATAAAAATTGCTCCAATACATGGAATCCTAGTATACCTATATATATATACTTTTCCCATCTTTTATTCTGGTACTGAGACAGAGTGGGGAGGAGCAGGATAGGGAACATAATTGTGTAAATACTTTTAGGATCCTGTCCTGTTTTGGCTCCAAAAAGCAGGCCCTAAAGGGATAATTTTGGTGCAAGAGGTGATTCTAGAAAGCACAGCAAGAGTATGCCTGTGGGGGAGCGGGGGTGAAACAGGGGAGGGAAGGAAGCCAATGCAAGTTACTGTGAGCCATCAGAGCTGGATCTTGCTGGGGACCCTCTGAGAGAGTGTAGAACACATTCAGGATTGTCCCATGAGGGATCAAGTAGGGGTGTGGGGTATTCTTCCTCCAAATCTTCCCCTTCTTGGTTGAGATAGTGGGTGGGGTATGTTGGGGAAGTGGGGTGTGTTGGGGGGGTTGTAGAGTATGCTCCTACAGTCCAGAGAAAGTCCTCAGAAGGAGAGAGAGGCTGTAGGTGTGTAGCAGATTGCTTGCCAATCTACAGGTGACCTCAGGGTGGGCCTAGGTGATAGGGGTGGGGCACCCACAAGGTCTGTGACAGTTCTCCACTCTTCCTTCTGAACCCGGTATACTTACATGAAGAGGGGTAATTGGTTTTGCTCTTTCTTAGTTGTCACATCAGCCTGTCTCTCATTAGCCTGGTTGCCTGATATTTACATTTTTTCTCTCCTCATCAATAAAAGCAATTGAAGTATCTCCTTTGGGGGAAAAACAGAGAGAGGGAGAGAAGGGAATTCTATGGTGCTTGAAAAAGGAGAAACGAGGCAGTTGCCAAATCAAAAATGCACCAAGACAAAAAAAGAAAGAAGGAAAAATGCCTGCAGAAAGTTCCACTCTTTTTCATTCACTGTTAACTCTCTAAAATAAAGCGCTCTATAAATATGAAGCACTGGGATGTTTGTAGAATATCAACCTACTCAAGTTTAAAACATGACACACATTCCTGAGAATCTAACTGCAAATTGTGTCATGTACTGAGAATTATTTTTTCACTTTTTACTTACTTTTAAAATGCAAGATTTCCTGGCCAAGACAATTGGATCAGGGGAAATGTTTCTTGCCTAGAAATGGCAATAAAGGTTTAAAAGAAATTTGAATTTCACCAGGCTTACAGCTCTGAATTTGATTTCCTGCAACTGAACTTTTGGCTGAGGTACTTTACTGAATGACTTATTTGATTTGTGACTAGCATACACCTTCTTATCCACTGGCAAGCATGGGCATACTCTCACTCTCTCTCTCTCTCTCTCTCTCTCTCTCTCTCTCTCTCTCTCACACACACACACACACACACACACACACACACACACAGTGGGGGTGAGATGGAAGCATTATCTCTGGGCTCCAATGATGTTCTTAAAACCCCATCTCCAACATTGCAGGAAATGGAAACAGTATAGTGAGAAAATAGCTAACACCTATTGAACACTTACCATGTGCCAGGCAAGTTGTAAGTAGTTTTTTCTTTTTTGACAGAGATACAATTTACTCATGAAATATATTGGACAGACAGAGCTAAGAACTGGCTATACTACCAGTTTTGATTATTCCATAACACCAATTGATTTTCTGTTGTATGTCAGAAAGCATTTTAGCCTGACTTCTAGTTGCTAACATCTGTTACTAAATATGAAACTATATTATATTTACCCTCTGAGCATTTCGACCTGTAGGAACTCACTTAATCCACATATCCTATGCAATGAGTTACTCTTCTAGTCCCAATTTACAGAGGAGGAAACTAAGACACAGAGAAGTTAAATAACTTGCCCAAGGTCATTCAACCTATAAGTGGCAGAGCCAGAATTTGAACTCAGCCTACGCTCTTAATTATCAACTAATAGAATGCTGGGATGCAGGAGGTCTGGATCATAGTCCAGGCTCTACCTCTATCCTTGTGTAGCCTTGATGAGGTATGTAACCTTTCTGGGCCTATGTGTGTGGGAGCATTCTTCATAGTTATTGGGTATATACACTTCTCTGATTATTTCCAACAACTGGAAAATGACAAAAGTCTTTAACATGGGATATTAAATGTTGGCAAAATTAAAGAGCATCATTAATCATAGTATCATTCAGTAGAGCTGTTATAACCTCAAGTTTGTACTCCTTCAACAGCATTTATGAAGTGCTTATTGTATATTTAGCAGACATATTATGTCATTTCTAGGCTAAAAATGGTATCTCATTTATTTTTTAAAATCTTTTGTGCATAGCACAATAGCACTTAATTTGTGCTCTAACAAGTTTGTTAAATGAAGAGCTGAAGGTTATATCAGGACACATATATTCCATTAAATTGCAGAACTGTAATACTGCAAGAGTCTTAGAAATACTCAAATTTAAACCTCCACTCCCACCCCTTTTTAGAGATGAGGACATGGAAAGAGTTTAATGTTGTAGAGAAGCTGGAGGAAGAGAGAGAAGATAGGCTAAAGGAAAATGTAGATAAGTTTCTAACTCCACCTGAGTGAATTCCTGCATCTCTCCATTATGGTATTTGAATCCAACTTTCGGCAGGTCAGTTAATAAACCAGGAACACCTTCCAACGACAAATGTGAGTGACTTCTGAGGTGTTGGCAATTTGGGGGCCACTTTGTATTATTATGAAAAATTGAAGTTGAAATTATATTTAATTCACTTTAGACCAAATTTTGAAATTTGAGTGACTAAGAGCATATAGATGTTTTAATCTAAGCCTGCTTAAGATATTTATTATAGTCACATAATGTAAGAGGTATTTGACCTAATCAAAATGAAGAAGATTCAACTTAAAATTTAAATAGTGGACTGTCAGTAACCTTAGGAATATGAAGCATGGAGGTTCCAGATTGCTGGCATCTCCAGAGGTCATCTTTATTTCCTTGTGTATCTATCATAACCTTTTCTCAAATTAGGTCCATGAGGAATTTAATGCATCCATCATAATAATCTAGGCTCTTACTTATCTTTCATGAATTCTGATTATGGTTCATAAAACTACTTACTGAGACACTGGGAAAGTTGATGGACCTTGGAAATTTGAGGTTTAGGGCTAAGAGAAGAAACACAGGCAAATGCTCAACAGCTATAAGGAATATTCATGTCAGTTTCATTTTTTTCTTCCCACTGGCATGGCAATTAGGATAAGGATGAAAGCCAGAGAAGGATGTCGAGTCCAAAACCCCAATCTTGGGCAACTAAGGTCCACCAGATAACCTCTCTTTCTTTCCTTGTTTGTTCTCCTGTCTGTAAGCTGGGAGGAGAATGAATATACTATTTGTTTTCTTTGAAGATTTCCTTCTGATGAGAGATTCTGGGAATGCATCAAGGCTGGATAAGTGCCCATCCCTCAACCTTAAGATGATGTAAATTGAACAGACCTGGATGGGGTCCATCAAGTCGCCTCTCCCCATCATTGCTCCTTGTGAAAGGGAAAATAATCGTGTGTTTATCCTCACTGCTGAGAATGTGCAGATGTGTTTTCTTAATGGCACTTTTGACACGTTTATTTATCCTCTTTGGCACTTGGAGCCTCTGCTTTTCACATCTTTTCCAGCTGTACAGGGCAAGTCTGTTGGTAACCTTTTATTTGTTCAAACTGATTCTCTTACCCTGGATTGTTTGTTTTGTTTTTTAAGTAATTTAAACCGCACAAGTAGCCCTTGGGAGAAGGGTTATTCAATCAAGGGAAAGTTGTTTAGAACACCACCCATGCGATCTTCCCATAGTTCACCCTTTGGCCGAGACAAAGGTGGAGGGATAAGAAAAAATGAGATTTGCCTTATACCAATCTTTCTGAGAAAAATCCAAGGAATGTCTGAAAGGTGAAAAGAAACAAAAATCTATCCACCTCTTTATCTTTGTCAGAGAATGTCTCTAGTAATATAAAGGAGAAATTAACTTCCAAAGGTGAAAAGTTAATTTCTTAAATGCACACTCAATTAGCTTATTGGTTCACATTCTATAATATTAAATTATTTGAGGGTGGATATATACATGATTGACTATGCTATGGGACTTAGATTCAACTATTTCATGTGGCTGAGAATAGCAAGGAAGCAGCATATTAGGTATTCTATAAATGCTGTTTAGGAAATAGAATTTCCTGGATATTCTGAACAATAAGAGAACTACTGAATATCTAATATCCTTCTACCTTTCGTTCTGCATCTTTCCATAAGGCCAAGAAAACCAATTGTAACAGACACCATCTTTTCTTTGTGTGCAAAATGGATCTGTGTCTTCTTTGCATTAAAATTCCAATGAGGTCACAACTCTCTGGAATGAGACAGGTCCATGCTCAGATCTGTAGCACAAGATGGCAGACAACAGTATACAAATAAAACTTTTGGCAGCCAGGGAAGTAAGGTAACGTGATCCCAAGCCATAGCCTGTCGTGTCTCCAAATATCACAATCTATACATTCCAAATACACCAGCCATTTATTTATCAACCACTATTTATTGCACACCTACCATGAGCCTGTATGAAGTGCTGAGGATACAATAGCAAACAATATGGACATGATTGTTGCTTTTACAGAGCTTCCAGTTTAGTGGGGGAAAGTAGAGAGAAAGCAAGGACATAATCAAAACAAATGAAAATAATTCTCAGTTGTGAAATCAATGAAGGATAAAAAGAGGGTGTTGAGATATAGAAAATGGGGATAGAGGGGGTACTGAAGTATGAGCAGAGCTCTGAAGGATAAAGGATGGAGACAAGAGCAGAGGGAACTGCATGTATGAATGCTCTGACATAAGAAAGAGTTTGAATGTTTTTAAAAACTGGTGAGAGGTCAGTGTGGCATGGGAATACTGGGCCTAGGAGAATATGTCACAGCATGAAACTGGAAAAATTGTCAGAGTTTGCCAGGTCATACAGGTGTGGATTTCATTCTAAGTGCAATGGAAGGGAATGAAGAGTTCTTAGAGGGACATATCATTGTGTGGCCCATGAGTTAAAGGATCATTTTGGTGGTTGTGATGGTTGTGTGAAGAATGGACTGTAGCAATTAATAGTGGATATAGGGCATCAAGAGAGGAGGTGGCTGTCGTGGACCAGGCAGGAGGAGGTGGTGACTTGGTCTTGGGCAGTGGTTCTAGAGATGGAACAAAGGAATAAGATATTAGTGAATTCTCTTCTGCCCTTGTTGTCACTGCCTCTTCTCATGTTGGGTGGGTGCCATATGTTAAAACAGATCCTCATGTCTAGGTCCTGAGAACTGGGGCTATTCTGTGCCTTAGTCCCCCATCTGTTAAAAGAGAATGAAATAGTGCCTACCTCACAGTGTTGTTTTAAGATTTGCTTAGAAAAGTGCCCATCACATAGTGATAAAAAGTTGGTGATTATTATTGTGACTCAGATAATAGTAATTAATACTTCCTGATCACTTACTATGTGCCATATGCTTAATATATAACACCTCACTTAGTTTTTAGCCTAACAAATAGTGATAATACATATGGAGAAACATGTGGGCTCTTCATTGCACAAGTACATTTCATCCAGCTTCCATGGAGGGTGAAGGCCTTTTCTGGGACTGTTTTCTAGATGGACAGCTCACCCAGATGACAACCTCAGTTTGGATGGGTTGAGACATGGACAGTTCTCTCTGATAAGCCCAGCAACAAGTCAATGGTTTTCATGTAAGCTGACCAAGATGCTAGAAAGGTGGGATCCTGTCTCCTTGACCTTTGTAGCCACATGGAAGTGCAACAGAGTAGCAGATGCATGGAAATGCTTAACTTATTTACTACCTCAGAGGGGAAATTATCTGAGAATTGTGCTGGTAAGTCTTCAATATATTTTAGAGTTAGACAGTAAGACTAGAGAAAGGGGTACTTGCAACTATATCTGGAAGGACAAGGAGGGGAAATTAAGGAAAGAAAAGTATTTTATTAAAAATAGCTTTATTCATGAGAGGCCGCACCATCTTGAAGGGGAGAGCTGCTGTGACTGGGAGCCCAGCCTCACCTCCACCCAGGGTGCCCTCAGACACCACCCAGGACCCTACAGCCATACCGGCCAGGGACCCGCTGCCTCAGCTGGGACCCCACAAACACCAAGACTCCAGCCTCCCTGGCTGTGGGCTCCTAAAAAGTTTGTCTGGGGGGAGACAAAATGGGAGCCAAATAGGCGGACATGTCCCGCACCTTCTCATGGAACAGATAGAAGAAACAACTAAATTGAATAACATCCACCTGGAATTGGCAAGTTAAACACAGCCGGTGAGACAATCCATGGCCAGAAAAGACAGAGGAAGCCTGGAGAACAGTAGGATCAGGGATTTGGGCTGGATAGAGAGACTCCCGACTACCGGGACGAGAGTATCAGAAGGAAACTGCGCTGCACTAAGTCTGCGTCCCTTGGGGACACGCATAACACTCAACTGTGGAAGGGGGTCCACAGGGCTGCTGGCAGCTGGGGAATCTAGATCTAAGTCCATGGCCATAGGAGGCTGCACCCAGAAAGGGAGCCTGAAGATCCGCACTGGCCGCGCAGTGCTGGGGGAGAGAAATGCTCAGCAGAGTGGTTGCTCTGCCTTTATATTTTCCTTGTTTTTACTCACTAAACCCAGTACATAGGATCTTTCAATTACAAACACTCACTGATGCTGTGATGCAGGTGGAAGTGCAGTTTTGTGGAGGCTGGGGAGGAGCACAGGGGGAGGCAACTAGGAATCCAGCACTGGGACCTTCCAGTCCCTTTAACCCTAAACAGCCATTTTTCTCCTAAGAAGCCAGCCCCCCTCTCTGCCACAGCAGCACCTGCAGGGCAACTAGAGCAATAGCACCCAGCCTCAAGCTCTGCAGGGAAATGAAGAATCTAAATACCCCCAAGGTTGAGGGGCCGTTTGGTCCCAGAAACTAATACACAACACCCCCACCTAGCACCCATGTCAGAAATAGATGCTTGTGTAAATACAACTGAAAGCAGGCAGACAAACAAAGCAGGCAGATTGATCCTGCCTGCCTGAAACTAAGGCTGGGGAGGCAGACACAGAGGAGTGGTGGATCGCTGGGAACTTCAACATGGTGCTGGCTACCTAACAGGAAACTGAGAAGTGGCAGACAGAACAATAGAAGGGGTCTTAAATCAGCACCCATGGGACATTAAAACTCAGCTGAAGCGAATGACACTTCACTACTTCACTTTTTTATTTTTTACCTTTCACTTAAGAAACAAATTTTTTTCTTTATTTTATTTTATTATTGTTACTAGAAGTCCAGTGGGGTCCCTTGGCCAGGCCTGCGGAGATCGGGCTGAAAGTGGCTCTCCAAAATTCACCAAGGGGTCCCAGATTGCGAGAGGGCACAGGCCAGGCCGAGGGACCCCACCGGTGCACAATTAGGGCCAGGGAGGGACCAAGGGAGGGCCCCAGGGTGTGTCCAGCCTGTCTCTCCCAGTCCCAATCAGCCAGACCCCAGCTGCAAGCTAACCTACTTGTCAGAGTGTCTGCCCCCTGGTGGTTAGTGTGAGTCATAGCGACTTATTGAATGGTCAAATGAAAGGTTGGACACTTAGCATATTAGGCTTTTATTATATAGGCTTTTTAAACCTTTTTTTGGATTAGTGTTCTTCATTCTATTTTTTATTTTATTATTATTTTTATCATTATTTTACTTTATCTTATTTTTTTGCCAATATTTTCTTCCTCAATTATCCCTTTTTCATCCTGTTTCTCTTCTTCTGTTCCTCTCTCCTTTCTTTTTACCCCTTGTTAAAAATTGATCTTCTTTATCTGCTTTATTGACACATTACTATTATAGCAGTATCTATTGGCTTACTCATAAATCTAATTTCCTCTTCCCTGCTGCAAGTCCATGCACACTTCTCTTTTCTCTTTCTTTGCTAGTCAATTTTTTATGCTTTTGTTTTTCCTCTCCTCTCTTGCTCTCTTCTTCTCCTAATTGCTTAATCAGTTTCACTCACTAAACTCAAGCCTATTTGCTCTCTACTCTATTCTCCTTTTCCAAAAATAGATGACTATGTAGATACATAGCTAGCTAGCTAGCTAGCTAGCTAGATAGATAGATAGATAGATAAATAGATAGACAGATAAAAGAAAGGGGAATATTTTTGTCTTTTTATTTTTTATTGATTATTTTGTTTTTTACTTTTCTCCTTATCCACTCATACTCTTTCTACCTCCTCTATACTGAACCGTGGCCATTCAATTCCTTCCGGAAATAAGCTCTGCCTCTTCAGATTCAGTTCCCCCCCTTTTTTTCTGGGTGTTTGTTGTTAGCATTTTTTTTGTTAGTTTGTTTTGCGGAGTTTTCTCCCCACATATGTATATCTTCCCCTTCTTTTTTCTTCTATATCTTTTATCTCTTACCTTTTTTTTCCTTTTCTCAATATCATTTTTTCTCTCTCTTCTCTCTCCTAATTCTCTTTTCTCTGGTAGTCACTTTTATTGGGGTTATCTGTGTCATTAATACATTCGTGTTTTGTGCCCTCTGTGTTGTGTCTTGTTGAGTTGTATTTTGTGCCTTTTGGTCAATGTGGTAGAGAGTGAGCCACATAACCAGACACCCTGAGAGGAGCAAAAATGGGGAGACAAAGAAACAGCCCCCCATATGAAACCAGAAAAGGAAGTCAACAAAATGGAGGCAAGCAATTTATCAGAGAAAGAATTCAGAGCAATGGTCATAAGGACACTGAAAAGGATGGAAGACAAATTCAACATGTGTAAAAATCAGGAGGAAATGAAGAATGACATAGCTGCAATAAATAACATCCACATAATAGGGGTGCCAGGAGGAGAGGAAACTGGGCAAGAAATAGAAAACCTGTTTGAGCAAATAGTGACAGAAAACTTTCATGATATTGGGAAGAAAAAATTCACACAAGTTCAAGAAGCACACAGAGTCCCAAATAAGATAAATCCAAAAAGACCAACACCAAGACACATCATAATTAAATTGGCAAACACCAATGACAAAGTAAGAATCTTAAAGGCTGCCAGAGCGAGACAGAAAGATACCAATAAGGGATCTCCCATCATACTATCAACTGATATCTCAACAGAAACACATCAGGCCAGAAGGTAATGAAATGAAATATACAAAGTCATGCAAAGCGAGGGACTGAATCCAAGAATACTTTACCCAGCAAGACTATCATTCAAAATTGAAGGTGAAATCAAGAGTTTCACAGACAAAAAAAGGGGCTAAGGGAGTTTATTACCACCAATCCACCAATGTAACAAATGCTAAAGGGACTGCTATAAAAAGAAGAAATAGGAAAGGAAGAAGGAACACAGGCATAAAGAATTAAAATGGCAACAAACAAGCACCTATCAATAATAACCTTAAAGGTAAATGGATTAAATGCTCCAATCAAAAGACATAGGGTAGCTGAATGAATAAGAAAATATGACCCATATATCTGCTGTCTACAAGAGACCCACCTCAGAACAAAGGACTTACACACACTGATAGTGAAGGGATGGAAAAACATTTTTCAGGCGAATGGAAATAAAAAAAAAAAAAGCTGGGGTAGCAATACTTATATCTGACAAAATAGACCTCAAAGTAAAGGCCATAACAAGAGATAAGGAAGGCCACTTCAAATACTAAAGAGAGCAATTCAACAAGAGGATACAACTCTGGTAAACATATATGCACCCAATACAAGAGCAACAAATACATACAAAACTTCTGGAGGATATCAAGGAGACATTGGCAGCAATACAGTCATAGTAGGGGATTTTAATACCCCATTGACACCACTGGATAAATCCTCTTAAAAAAATCAGCAGAAAAAACAACCACCACCAATCCTAAATGACTCACTAGATCAGATGGACTTGACATCTTCAGAACATTTCACCCCAAAGCTCCAGAATATATATTCTTCTCAAGTACACACGGGAAATTTTCAAAGATAGACCACAGATTGGGACACAGGCAAAGTCTCTTCAAATTCAAAAAGATAAAAATGATATCAAGCAACTTCTCAGATCACAATGGCATAATATTAGAAATCACCTATAATAATAACAATGAAAAAAATCAAACACTTGGAGGCTAAATATCATGATATTAAACAATGATTGGGTTACCAAAGAGATCAAAGAAGAAATAAAAAATCATGGTAACAAACGACAATGAAAACACAACAATCCAAAATCTATGGGACACAGTGAAAGCAGTCCTGAGAGGGAAGTTCATAGCTCTACAGGCCTACTTCAAAAAAATGCTAATAAATTATCTAACTGTACAACTTAAAGAATTAGAAAGAGGGCAACAAGAAAAGCCCAGAGTAAGCAGGAGGAAGGAAATAATAAAGATCAGAGTGGAAATAAATGACATAGAGACCAAAAAAAAAAATACATACAAAAGATCAATAAAACCAAGAGCTGACTCTTTGAAAGGATAAACAAGATTGATGAACCTCTAGCCAGGCTCACCAAGAAGCAAAGAGAGAGGACTCAAATAAACAAAATCAGAAATGAAAGAGGTGAAGTAATAACAGACCCCACAGAAATACAAAGGATTGTAAAATAATACTACAAACAACTCTACTCCAACAAACTGGACAACCTAGACAAAATGGACATATTCTTAGAAAAATACAAGCTTCCAAAACTCAAGCATGAAGAATCAAAAAACCTGAATGCACTGATAACTACTGATAAAATTGAAGCAGTAATCAAAAATCTTCCATCAAACAAAAGCCCTGGTTGGGACGGCTTTAAAGGGGAGTTTTACCAGATATTCAAAGAAGAACTAAAACCTATCCTCTTCAGACTATTCCAAAAATTTCAAAAGGAAGGCACACTTCCAAGCTCATTCTATGAAGCCAGCATTACACTAATTCAAAACCCAGATAAAGACACTACAAAGAAAGAAAACTATATGCCAATATCCCTGATGAACATAGATGATAAAATCCTCAAAAAAATTCTAGCAAATTGGATCCAGCATTACATTAGAAAGATCATACACCATGACCAAGTGGGATTTATTCCAGGGAGGCAAGGATGGTACAATATTCACAAAACAATAAATGTGATACATCACATAAACAAATTGAGAGACAAAAATTACATAATCACATCAATCGATGCAGAAAAAGCATTTGACAAAATCCAACACCCTTTCTTTTTTAAAAAAAATTTTAAAAATATATTTTATTGATTTTTTCAGAGAAGAAGGGAGAGGGATAGAGAGTTAGAAACATCAATGAGAGAAACATCGATCAGCTGCCTCCTGCATACCCCCCACTAGGGATGTGCCCACAACCAAGGCACATGCCCTTGACTGGAATCGAACCCGGGACCCTTCAGTCCGCAGGCTGATGCTCTATCCACTGAGCCAAACTGGTCAGGGCCAACACCCTTTCTTGATAAAAACTCTCAGCAAGTGAGAATAGAGGGATTATACCTCAACATAATAA
Source organism: Myotis lucifugus (assembly GCF_000147115.1). Lineage (NCBI taxonomy): Eukaryota > Metazoa > Chordata > Mammalia > Chiroptera > Vespertilionidae > Myotis > Myotis lucifugus. Next base: position 2,790,247 of record NW_005871097.1, read on the forward strand.
AAGCCTTATATGACAAACCTACAGCCAGCATCATACTCAATTGCAAAAACTAAAACCATTTCCCCAAAAAACAGGAACAAGACAGGGATACCCACTTTCACCACTCCTTTTCGACATAGTACTGGAAGTACTAGCCATAGCTATTAGGCAAGAAGAAGAAATAAAGGGCATCCAAACTGGAAAAGAAATAAAACTGTCATTATTCGCAGATGACATAATATTGTACATAGAAAACCCTAAAGACACCATCAAAAAACTACTCAACTTAATAAATGAATTCGGCAATGTAGCAGGATACAAAATTAACACCCAGAAATCTATGGCTTTTTTTATACATCAACTAGAGGCCCAGTGCATGGATTCATTCACTGGTGGAGTCCCTTGGCCTGGCCTGTGCCCTCTCGAAATCCGGGTCCCCTTGGGGGATGTAAGACTGCCAGTTTCGGCCCAATCCCCACAGGCCAGGCCACGGGGCCCCACGGGTGCATGAATCCATGCACTGGGCTGGTTTCAGGCCAGGCCGAGGAACCCCACCAGTGTACCGGACCTCTAGTATGCATATAAGATATTTGGTTAATCTCTTCCCGCCCTCCCCCCTCCCTCCTTCCCTCTGCGATTCATCAGTCTGTTCCATGTTTCCATGACTGTGCTTTGAGCATCTGCTGCCTGGTGGTCAGTGCGCATCATAGCTACCGTTCGAATGGTTGAACGGTCGAATGGTTGCTTAGGCTTTTATATATATAGATAATGAACTCACAGAAAGGGAAACTAAAAAAACAATCCCATTTACCATTGCACCAAAAAAAATTAAGTTACCTAGGAATAAACTTAACTAAGGAGGTAAAAGACCTGTACTTGGAAAACTACAGCACATTGAAAATAGAGATAGAGGAATACATAAACAAATGGAAGAATAGACCGTATTCATGGATTGGTAGAATCAACATCATTAAAATGTCCATACTACCCAAAGCAATTTGTACATTCAATGCAATCCCAATTAAAATACCAATGGCATATTTCAAAGACCTAGAACAAACTCTCCAAAAATTCATATGGAATAAAAAAAGACCCCGAATAGCCACAGAAAATCTGAGAAAGAAGAACAAAGTTGGAGGGATCACAATACCAGATATAAAGCTATATTACAAAGCCAGTGTCCTCAAAACTGCCTGGTACTGGCACAAGAACAGACATATAGACCAATGGAACAGAACAGAGAACCCAGAAATCAATCCAAGCCATTATACTCAATTAATATTTGACACAGGAGGCAAGAGCATACAATGGAGTCAAGACAGTCTCTTCAATAAATGGTGCTGGGAAAATTAATCAGATACATGCAAAAAAATGAAACTAGACCACCAACTTACACCATACACAAAAATAAAGTCAAAATGGTTAAAGGACATAAATGTAAGATGGGAAACCATAAATTTCTTAGAAGACTCCATAGGCAGCAAAATATCAGACATATGTTGTAGCAATATCTTTATCAATACAGCTCCTAGGGCAATGGAAACTAAGGAGAAAATAAACAAATGGGACTACATCAAAATAAAAAGCTTCTGCACAGCAGAAGAAACCTTTAACAAAACAACAAGGAAGTGCACTGCATGGGACAACATTTTTGCCAATACTATCTCAGATAAGGATTTAAACTCCAAAATTTACAGGGAACTCATACAACTTAACAAAAGGAAGATAAACAATCCAATCAAAAAATGGGCAAAGGACCTAAGTAGACACTTTTAGAAAGAGGACATACAGAAGACCAAGAGACATATGAACACATACTCAAAGTCACTAATCATCTGAGAGATGCAAATCAAAACAATGAGGTACCATCTCACACCTGTCAGAATGGCTATCATCAACAAATCAACAAACGATATGTGCTGGTGAGGATGTAGAGAAAAAGGAACCCTCATGCACTGCTGGTGGGAATGCAGACTAGTGCAACCACTGTGAAAAACAGTATGGAGTATCCTGAAAAAATTAAAAATGGAGCTCCCATTTGACCCAGTGATCCCACTTCTAGGAATATATCCCAAGAAATCAGAAACACCTATCAGAAAGGATATGTGCATCCCTATGTTCATAGCAGCACAATTTACAATAGTTAAGATTTGGAAGCAGCCTAAGTGCCCATCAGCAGATGATTGGATTAAAAAACTGTGGTACATCTATCCAATGCAATACTGCACTGCTATAAAAAAGAAAGAACTCTTACCATTTGCAACAGCATGAATGGTACTGGAGAACATTATGCTAAGCGAAATAAGCCAGTCAGAGAAAGATAAATATCACATGGTCTTACTCATATGTGAGACATAATGAACAACATAAACTGATGAAGAAAAATAGATCCAGAGACAGAGAAACACTGAGCAGACTGTCCCACCTCAGAGAGGAGGCAGGGGAGGGGTGTGGTAAGAGGTCAACCAAGGACTTGTATGCCTGCATATTAGTATAACCAATGGACACAGACACTGGGGTTGTGGGGGCTTGTCCTGGGAGTGGGAGTGGCCAGGGGGGTCAATTGGGGGAAAGGAGACATATAATACTTTAAACAATATTAAAAATTAGCTTTATTCACATTTTGAAATAACCATTTGAATCACTACTCTGCCTTCTTTTAAGCTATTCTCTTTTACTCTCTCACTATTTCTTCTCTCTCCTCTTTTTATCCTCTCTCCTTTTCCCTCCTCTTCTTTCATCTTCCCAATTCGCATTCCCTCTCTTTTTCTCTCTCTCTCTCTTTCTCCCCTCTCTTTTTCCCCTCTCCCCATATCTCTATCTCTCTCCTTCTCTCTCTCTCACACACACACATAAATGCACATGCACACACATATAAACACATACAACTAGAAACAATTTATTTCTTCACTGACTATTCTCTCCCTGGGACTCAGGGGAATGGTGACATGGAGGAAGTGGCAGCCAGGGAACCCATCCATTTCTTCTTAGACAAAGGGTAGGGGTGGACTTTGCTTGCTTATTTATTTTTTCCTTCAAAGCTACAGATCATCCTTAAGTAGATGAGACAGCAAATAACCCCAGTGCAGTCTGCCAGGGATGCAGCCTGTTTTTCTGTGTAGGGGACTAAGCTGAGGGGGAAGGAAACCAACTGTCTTTCTCATTTAGGTCATCACAGAAAATGAAGAGAGTGGGTGGCAGGGGGATAGGCATGGCTACTCCTAACCAGAGTGACTGCAGAGTAATTCTAGTGCAGCTTCACCGTCTACCCAAAGCTTCAAACAGAGTTGCCACATTCTCATTCTTTCAAGTACCCAGCACATAGTTGGTTACTGAGAAACACTGGGAATCAGACCACTCATGGCCCGCATTGGGACATTTCTTTCATGGCTTCTGTAATTATTTTTAAAGTAAATGAATTAACTATAAGCCTCACCCCAGAGGCCAAATCTTCAGTTCAGTGTTAAGTAGAATCAAGATGAGAACTATTATTAGCTTCATATCAGAAAAAGGCTATTTTGCTTTCACATTCTGAAAAATAGAAAAGTACTTGGCTTGACAGGCAGATGAACAGTAATAATAATGTAACTCTGAGAGCTATATCTGGTGCCCGCTCAGTGCCCAGGTGGGCCTGGAAGCCCCTCAACAAGTCACAGGGCCAAGCAGGGTGGGAAGAAACCTGCTCTCAATGACAGAAAGCCAGCCCAAAGTCATGGGTGCTCACAGTGTATCCCATTGAGCCCAAGAAGGAATCCTCAATGCTTCCTCTCCTATAATCACAAGCTGTGACAGATCAGATAATCAGGTGTGTCAAGTAGCTTTTTAAATGAATAAAACCCTGGAATTAAAAATAAATAAATCAATGCTAATCCTATCTGAATCTCAGTGTCCTCACTCATCGAGCAGAACAGGAAACAGAAAGCAATGAATTCCAAGCTCTTCTCCAGCTCCCACCTTCTATAATGCATTCATTCATTCATTCATTCATTCATCAACAAATTTATTGAGGAACAACCAGGAACCTATCCCTGTCTAAGTGCTGGGGATGTCCTAAGCAAAGAGAAAGACAGAATTTCTCCTCTCATGTAGGTGAAGTCCAGTAGGGGCTGGTACATACAACATTAAAGAAATAATTCACAGATCATTATTATCATGAGTGCAAACTATGGTTTTCCTTAGATAATAAAGAAAGGGCTTCCTAAGGCATCTGCTATAGATAAAAAGAGATATTCAGTGAAAATATTAAGACAGAAAGTCAATTAATGCCCACCATTTATGAGAAAATTCTTGGTTTGAAATACCTTCTTTCAAACTATGACAATGGGAAATGGAGGCTTGCTTAAGATATTTTCAATCACATACCCATACCTAGGGGATATGTCATGATTGAACTGAGCATGGTTAAACTGAGTGTTTATGTGTGACATTGGTATGTGGTATATACGCAGGAACAGAATATGTGAGGCATCTAGTACATACAGATATTATGTAGGTAATCATTCTGTAGAGAAGACACTTGGCCTTTGTAGCTTTTACTCATAAGTTGATGATCCCTTTGTATGGCTTCCAAATATAGAAATCATCAATTTTCCTGAAGAAAGTGATTTAATGGTGCTTACTAGGATGCTGGTGTGAGAGCCTGAGACATTGGGCTGTGAGTGATGCCAGTCAATCAGCCAGTAAAAAGGGATCAGGGTAACATGGCTTTGCTGCTCTCTATTTGAAGTCACACTCTAATAATATTGTTAAAACCCATAAAACTGACAATAGCCATGTGTCAGTTATTTACTGCTGTATAACAAGCCATCCCAAAACTTAGTGGCTTCAAGCAATGATTTATTATTTCTTATAATTATATGGATACACTGAATGGTTCTCCTGGTTTCACCTGGTCTCACTTATTTGACTGGAATTAGCTGGAGGGTCTGTGGACTAGAAAGTGAAAGATGGCTCTACTTACATGTCTTGTTGGTGGCACTGGAAATTATTGGGTGCCTTGGGTCTCCTCCACATGGCCACTCATCCTCCAGTAAGCTACACCAGCTTTCTTACATAGTAGTCTCAAGACAGTGGCCAAGGTGGAAGCTGCAAGACCTCTTAAATGTCTAGACTCTGGAACTGAACAACACTACTTCCTCCACATTCTGTTGCTTAAAGCAAGTCACAAGTTCAGCCCAGAATCAACAGGGTGGAGAACAGACTCCACCCCTTAATGGGAATCACTGCAAAAAATTTGTGGCCATATTTAATTGACCACAGGGTGAAAGGGAAATTTCGAGGGGAATTTTGCAATGTGGTTAGCTTGTGGTTTGAAGCTCTGCACGGAAAACATTGGATTCGCCTTAGAAAATGTGACTAAGAAGAATCACAAGCCTAAACAAACATTTCCACATCCAAGAATTCGGGAGTTTCAAAAGGTGTTCAGGACATATCTCTTAAAGTCTGTGTGTTTAGGTTGAACCATGAAGACTGCTGATATTTGACCATTTGGGCCACACACACACAAAAAAACAATTTCATGTGCTCTAACTTAACACATGCTGAAAAAAATCCATCTGATTTAGAGCTGTTAGAGAATAGAGTGCCCTGGTAAGACGAATATCTTTGAACATTGCCAATTCTCTTATGCATACCACACATGGAATCATTCTATTTAAATATTTGTACGTAATTCTGAAGACATATAAGAGCCATCATTTGAAACTCCCAAATTGAACAGAGCACGGAGAGTTGGATTCTAGGATCCACTAAGGCCTCTATCTCGGCCAGTCATTCTGAATCAGGGGTGATTTTGCCCCTCAGGGTATATTAGCAATGTCGTGAAATATTAATGTAGTGACTTGGGGGAGGTGATACTGGTATCTAGTGGTTAGAGGTCAAGGATGCTGCTAAATATCCATTCCCAAGACAGCCCACCACAGCAGAGAATTAATTTGACTCTAAATGTCACAAGTGTCAAAGTTAAAAACCCTGGTCTAGGTGAATAAGAGGTCAATTCCCATGCCTAAGACACTATTTTCTCATCTTTAACAGGAAACAACACAATTGCTTTCTAGGGTTCTGTCTGCTTCTAAAATTCTATGCATCACATATTTGCAATATCAGTATAGTTCTTTGAGTTTTATGATTATTTAAATTTTGCATCAATAAGATGTGTGTATGTGTATCTAAATGGTCAGGTAGTATAAGTAAACATAATTAGATTAGCTTTAGGAACAAACACACTAAGAAGACATTGAATTCAGAAGAACACAAACTGTTGGAAAACACACATCTATGCCATACTTTGTAGAATAAGCACACCACTGCTCAGAAAATGTGACTCATACCTAGAAACCACCATCACCATCTACCCCTCCTTGTGTACCTTTCTTTATCTGCCCCTACCCCTAATCACACACACTTGCCACCCACAGACATCACACATGGCCCTTCCATCTTGGCTTTCCCTTCAACCCCTCATCATCAACCAATTCCAGAGAATGACAAAATTTTCTTGCATGACTGAATTTAGAGAAATCCAGTGGTTAAGATATAAAGTTCAAAAAACAAAACAAAACAAAACAAACAAACAAAAAACCTTTCCAAATCTGAACAGAATTGCAGTGATATTAAACCTTTTCCTCATCAATGCCTTTCATCTTTTTCAGCCTCTGGTGCTTTACCTACCAGCGTCAAGCCAATTAATTGAAAAGTCATTAGAAAGGCCCTATGCTGTGAAGGCACCACATCTTCAGCTCCAGATCTGGATCTTTTGAGAAAAAAGAGAAGGACCCAATGGCCTCCACATTATTCGTGATTCTCCTACCTCCACCCCTTTCTGTTCTCAGCTGAAGCTGGTCTCAGGAGATATCTGTGAGCTGGATGGAATCTACTCAGCCCATCAAACATTTATAGAGTGCCCACTATGTGCCAGACATTGAAATTGAACCTGAGCTAGGTCCCATCCTAAAACATCTTGTCCTTATTTCCCTATGTGACAGCTGTGGCAGGAGGACTTAACTAGTTTAACCACAAAGGTTAAATTGTAAGATAAGACCCTTTCTCTCTCAGTTTTTTCTGCATTACAGATGTTTGACCTGTGGCCTCATATATGAAACCCCTAGCCATTTCTCTTGTAAAATGCATGCCACAGTCACGAAGCCAACCTAGCGAGGGGCCACATGGGCACAAATCATGGCACAGAAGTAACTGAAGGAGCCTGTGTTGTTATTGGGGAGCCACTATCTCGAGTACAATGCATTGATTTGCCAGTGCCCCATTTCAACATTTCCTGACTGAGGTTCTAGAGAAAAGGTTTCAACTATTGGCCCACAGTGCAGGCAGACTTCTAGGGGGTTCAGGCAAGTATACCCCAAATGTGCAGGAACTTAGGATTCTACTGAAAGGTATTAAAATCTGGAATTTCATACCTGCTTATTTTTAAATGTAGGTATAATTTACATACAGTAAAATGCATATATTTGAAATGTTCAGTATGATTAATTTTGACAAATGTATATAACAGAGAACCTACAGCATTATCCTCTGGTTTTGAAAAAAGCTCTTTCTTTAAAACTTTTTTGTTTATTATTCCAAATATTTTACTATATTTTATTAATGGGTAGAAATATTAATAGAGACCATATTTGCAAGACAGTCCCCCTCCCCAGTAATATATAACTTTTCAAAGTGACTCTGCAGCTACCATCAGTGCCTTGCAGACATCCCTCAGACCTTTCACCTCAGTGCAATGCAGCTGAATTCCAAAGGCCACTTACACATCGCTGTGACTGGCTTTTGTCCCCCATAGCTGAGGAAGGCCACTATGTCTGCAGGCTTGGCCAGAAGGGCTGGGGAATTAGCAAAACCCAGAAGCATCTCAACAAATAATTCTTGGGAATTGGAGTGTAAATACCACAGCTCCCTCACCCCTGAGGTGGAAACACTCTGAGTGTTCATTGTCTCCCAGAGTCCCACTTGGAATTCAGCTCCAGTTGCTCACAGTGATGATTCACTTAATAACTCTTTCATGGCTTCATTTCTTCCCTATATCCCTTCCCTAACCAGTGTTATTGGTGTTTTCATCACCTATCAAACTACATGCACATCAGCCTTCGTCTCAGGGTTTGCTTCTCGAGAACCCAAACTAAGATGGTCATCAACAATCCATTTATAAAAATCTACCTTTTCAGGGAAGTCGCACAGAGTTTTTCTACATTAGGCACACATACACACATACTAAGGGAAAGGCTAAGAACATATATCAGGAAAGAGGAGAGCCAGAAACTTCAGACCCTAGTTCATCTGGACTAGGATTATGTTCCTGACCAACACACATTTAGATCCTTCATATCATCCTCCAAGATTAGACAAATGTGCCCCTAATTGCCTAATTTTTCCTCTCACAACCCCTTAAGAACTTTTCAATATTTTCTTGCCATTTTGGAGAGGTTGACATCATGTTTTCTGTTTCAGGCAAGGGGTCTCTTTCCTGCCTGCTGCAGTGCATTTTATTTCTGATTAAACCTGCACCACTGAGAGTGGGTCATTTGTTTATTTTTCCAAAAGGTGGCACCATGCAGTAGGCAGCTCTCCAAACTCTAATCCAGCCCTACTAAGCCAAGCCATGCTCTTGGAAAGAAGGATATACTTGCACATGCTCATTTTCATGTGTGTAGACCTCAAAGTGACTACCCACTGGCTCTTGCTGGTTATGTAGGAAAGAGGGCTTCTCTTTGCTCTCCCTCCTGCCAAGGCCCTACAAGGTGGGCTTTTCATTTCAATACACTCTTGATAACTATGTGAACCCTCTTCTAAATCCCAGACAATGGAGTAGGATAAAAATAGCACCTCTGCACCCTTACCAAGTGGGTAATCTGACAAAACTAAGAGGAGAGGCCCATGGGGATTGGGATTAAGGAAACAGCAAGAGAAAAGTTAATATTTCTTCCTGTTCAAACACCACAGATACTGTTTCTCACTACTACACAGCCATGACATCTATTCAGGGAAGGAATATGGAATCAATGGGAAATTTGAGGGCACCTTGTGTAATCCCCTCTCTTTGAGTGTGGGCTGGACCTATTTAGTGACTGGCTTCTAATGAATAGAATACAACAAAATGATGAGGTATCACTTCCATAAGTAGTCTTTCTAGGTGTCTCTCAAAACCCTCACTCTGATAAATCTGGCTGCCCTATGGAGTGGGTAACATGTCAATAAACGAGGGTGTCAATAAACGAGGGTGGCTTTTGAAAAACAGTAAATGAGGAACCAAGGCCCTTGGTCCAACAGCCCATGAGAATCCAAATATTTATATATATTTATATATTTATATACAGATATCTAGAGATACAGATATATATAACCCTTAACAAAATGTAATTTTGTATATGTTCACCTCTATATAAATTGTATCATATTCCATGTATAGTAGTCCAACATTTTATTACATCACAATTTATCCCTTCTCCAAACAATGAGCATGTGTGCGTGTGTGTGTGTGTGTGTGTGTGTGCGTGCGCGAGCGCGCACATGCCCCTGTGTACATTTATTTGAGTAAACCATATGAAAGTGCCAATATTTGGGCATTTTATCTACAAAAATAGCCCTTTCATGTGATTCAACCTATTAATTTTCATTCATGTAAACTATGGCCCTTTATTTACAATAATAATGCTACTGATGCTAATCATTATCTGAACTTATTCCTGGACTGGGCATTAAAGTCAGACAGCTATGTGGCTTTCAGAAAATTACTTCTCTCCATTTTCTTCAGCTATAAAATGGAGATAATGATAGTACCTACTTTATGGAGCTAAGTGAAGATTTAATACGATGGTGTGCACATAGCCAGGTACGCAGTAAAGATTCAATAAAAATTAGCTGTTACTGTGTTGATTCTTTAATCATTTTTGTGATTGGTTTAAACCTGACATTGATTCTTTTTGACACTGAGGGACTATAGAGGAATTCTTTGGGGTGTAGACATTTGCATGGGCTGTTTGGCCTTCACTTTGCAAGGGGGTCTCTTACTCCAGACTCCCCTCATTGCCTTCCCTGTATTGATCTTCACACTTTGGCCAGAAATCCCAAGAGAATAACCTCTCTCTCCTCAGATAAGACTTCTAAATCAGCCTACAAAGTGGACCTAAAAAGTTCAAAATTCTAGAAACAACCTTTCCTGCAGTCCAGATGTTTCAGTCACTCCCAGTCCCAACCTAGAAATTATTTCAAAAGAACTAAAAGAAAAGAAAATCCAGACTTGATTCTCCTTCATAGTCTAAATCAAAACCCCTTTAAGTGCAGTCTGTGACTAAAGGCCAGGTTCAACAGAATGTGTATTTTATCCAAACCCATCTGCTCTTCTCTCTTGCCAGCAACACATTTTTAAAAATCTAATCTCTGTTTTCTTTACATGAATCTAGACCAAATGTGATTTCTCCCCTGCATGTGAAAATAAATTATTTCAAATGTAATTTTCTCCTCCAGTTTGTTTCTGCTCCTCTGGGTGTAACTCCAGATACAAGCTTTGCCTGCTACTGCAGCTACAGCAGGAACTTGCAGATCCCCAATATTCCTCTGGGGAGGGGGTGGAGTGGAAGAGGGAGTATGGTGGAGGACAGCCAGGCTAACCCCTTCGCACCTAAGATTCCTGCTTCACACTCCAAGATGGTATCTTAACTTCAAATGAGGATTGGGGGAGTGGAAATTAAGAGTTAGACTCAAACGGAAAAGAGATCACATTGAGCTCTTCTTATGCAGATATATTCAATCTGTGCTAAGGGGCAGCTACTGTTGGTAATAGCAATTGGCACCTCTTTTGGACCACTGCTGCACAAAGTGTGGTCCCCAAACAAGCAGCAGCAACATCACTTGGGAGCTTGTCAGAAATGTCAACTCTTGAGGCCACTTCAGATTCACTGAATCTGAATCTCTGAGGGCGGGGCCTAGCAATATGGGTAATGTCAAGCTCTCCAGGTGATGTTATGCATGCTCCAATGTGAGAAGCCTTGCTTTAGGTAGGCAGTCAGCCACACACAATGGAGACCTATGTCTTGGAACTCAAATCTGTCACTGCAGTCTAGTGAAGGGACAGATGAACTACTAAAAAAGAAACAAATCCAAACCAAGGTTTGAAATATAATAATCCACTGTCAGCCCTCTCCCACTCACTGAAAAACCCTCCCACAGCACCCTGTAACACCAACACAATGAATTCCCTTAGAGGAAGGGTCTTCTAACTAAAAGAGATTAATGGTCATCACAGTTGTAAACTTGGCCACTGACCCTTAAACAGATCTGTTCCTGATAGTAATGCAAATAGAAACAGGGGTTTTCCTGTTTGAAGTGGGCTTCAAACTCTTAAGAAATAAATATAATGAAAAATCAGACATCCCTAGGTGGTGTGACTAAGTTGGTTGAGCATCTCCCATGCACTGAGAGGTCACCAGTTCAATTCCTGATCAGGGCACATGCCTGGGTTTCAGCCTTGATCCCAGTAGGGGGCATGCAGGAGGCAGCCGATCAATGATTCTCTCTCATCAATGTTTCTATCTCTCTCCTCCCCAGCTCTCTCTTTCTAAAATCAATAAAAAATATTTTTAAAAAGAAAAATCAGATAGCCATTTATCTTACTGCATCCCAGTCAGCAAGCAATGGCTCCTACTGGAACAGTCCTGTTGGCCCAACCATGCTGTCATTTTTAGTTCTGCACAATAGAGAGCTTCCACAGTCCAGGGGTGAGACTCATCAGGTGTTGCCCTTGTTTGCCTGTTGTGGTTGGCAAGTAGGACCTAACATGTTATCTTCCATTCACCTTGTCATTCCTGCCCATCGTCATGAACTACATCCCTCTGCAGCTCTGGCCTGTGTCTGGAAGTATGAAACTATGAAACATTTAAACTGTCTCTGTATAGTGTCCTGAGAAAAGGCATTGTAGAAACTCAATAACAGAAGCTTGGACTGAAGAACTACACCCTGATACCCCATAGCTGCCCTTCTAGAGAGCAGAAGGGTCTGAAGCACCCCAGCAAATTCTACAGGAAGGCTCCTGGGTCTACCATTTCCCTGAATCCAAAACATATCTCATACAATAGCAAAGCAGTTAAGGAGACAAAAATCCAGATACACTGGGCTGCAGTGAGCTGACAAGGCCTTGGGGGAAGCATTATTGCTCCTTAGCTTTTTGTGAGAGGTCCACAAATTTCTCATGAGCCAGGAGGCTCACGATAAGAATGGCCAAACTAAAGAATCAAACCAAAGTTCTTAAGGACGTATCCCCAGCTGCTGTTGGATTTCTTGCCCCTTCCTCTAGGTAGCATACTGACATTCTAGTGTATTGCACTGTTACTTGCCAAGTGGCTACCAGCCACTGGGCTGCAGTAGCTGGGCCCTGTCTTCTCTTTCCCACTCCACTAGGCCCATGGCACATATTTCTTAATGGAGTATTAGGCCTGAGAAATCAGGTGTCCCCTAGGCTCCCCAAACAGGGGTTTCCAGGAAGGCACATGGGCTGCCTGGGGCATGAAGAAGGAGGCTGGGAGGCAGAACGGGGAGGACTCAAAGAAGGTTCAAGGTCAGAAAAAGTTGTGTGTTTTTTTTTCACTAATAAATCAAATCACTCCAGCTCATTCCTGTTGCTCTTGGCTGGCAGGACTAAAAAATAACTCTGAGTCACCAATGCTACTCATGACAAGTGCTTCCTGTGTGGGATTTGGGCATTTCTCTTCTGTTTTCTTGGCAGAAGGAAGAAAGCGACATGAAGGGATGGAAGAGGAAAGAGTTAAGCTACTATTACCAGGTTTTTAATCCAAAGCCCATTCATGCTGGCTGTTGATGTATTATTAAGTCCAGTAATGATACCTCCAAACCACCTGGATGAAAAGCCCACAGGGTTCTTAACCATTTCCTTGCCAGATCTCTATATCTCCCACCAGGAGTACAGGGCCCTGCCATGTTCCCATGCTGATGAGTCCTGACTCACGCCTTGTTCAATCCTACATCCCAAAGGAAAGACCTTCTATCTATCTTTCCTGACTTCTCCCAGGAAGCTTTCTAGGCTTCCTGCCTTCTAGTAAAGACAGAGGGAGAATGTCTGGTGACCAGAGAGCTGATAGGGTAGTTTTCCCAGGACTGGGGAGTTTCCTATGATGTGGGACTATCAGTGCTAAAATTGGGACATTCCTGAGCAAATTGGGATGTGTTGATCACTCCAGAGTTGAAAGCTGAGAGAACTTTGGTGGATGCCAGGAAGACAGTCCCGTGTTCTCAGTCTATGTTCTAGAAACAGCACTTCTCAAACAGTAATGTGCATATGAATCACCTGCTAAAATGCAGATTCTGATCCTATAGGTCTAGTCTGGAGCCTGAGATTCTGCATTTCCAACAGGCTCCCAGATGATAATGATGTCATCATCAGGGATATATAATCACTATTTCATGGAGTCCACAAATCATATCAGAGCATCTTCAGCCTTCTGATTTCTCTTCCATGCTTCAGCCCAGGAGGACAAAAAAGTCCTATTGGGTTGGCATGGCCAATATAGAACAGGGCACTACTGGCCACAAGGTCTGCCAAAAGGAATCCCAGTTAGCAAGTTGAAAATACTGGTGTAGTTGGCACTATTAGTCCAGACTTCCCTCTCCAACTCCTCTCCCTTGTTGCCTTTCATTTCAAAGCCCTGAAATTTAAAATACTTTTCCCCCTCAATCTAGACCTAGAGGTATCCCTGTGACACAGTTCTGGTTGATGAATCATGAGCAGAAATCTTCTGGGAAATATAGATGGAGGACTGGGAAAGTTTACCTTTCATGACAAAAAGGGAACAGATGTGACTGGTGCCCTCTCCCTGCCCTTTTTCTCCCTAGAACATAGATGTGAAGCTTCAAGCTGTAGCAGCCATCTTACAACCATGAGGAATTTGTGAGACATGAAAACCAGCATTGTTGAGCCACTCAACCAATCTCTGCAGCTACCTACCTCCAGACCTTTGGCTATGTGAAAAAACTAAAACACCATTTTGCTTAATACTCCTGCCCCGAGAGTTCAGCTTTTCTATTCCTTGCAGTTCAATGCATTCCTAACTGATACAACTAGTATCCCTAAGTCAAACACTATTCCCAGCAGATAGTCAGGGTGGTTGTATACAGTTGTGTACACTGTGTACTCCATGAGGCATAATTCACAATGCCTTTGGAGTTGTGCAGTACACAATCTGCGTTACCATACAGGGTAACCATGGAGGAAGTGTGGTGCATGGTGTTTAGAGCCAGTCCTTGGTAGAAAACCAGTCCCGCTACTTATTTCCCGAATCGGCCCTGAAACAGTTATATAATCGCTCTGAGCCTCAGTTTCCTCTCTTTAAAGAGAAATAATGTCTCCTTGGGAGGATGCTTATAAAAATTAAAGATATATGTAAAACGCTTGGCATGTAGCAGATACTCTATAAATAGCAGATATTATTACAGAAAACATCATATGATCCGTGCTGGCGTCTGTTTGGAACACCTGCATTGAATGACTGCAGTGATTACAAGTGTCTCCTCCTCCCACAACTGCAGTGTGTCAGGCCCAGGCTACTGTCTGAGACTTCTGTGGAGGGGTGCAAGGAGTGCAGAGGATAGGGGTGCAGGAAAGCAAGGGTGTGTATAGGGAAGAGAAGGATATTGGTACATCAGGGAGGCACATTGGGAAACTGCTCTACTCTATTTGATCACCTATACTTGTGTGTCTGCTGTGTCCTGCCATTTATGGGATCAGCAGTTTATCAATGGAGCTCCTGAACTCCACCATTGTGAAGCTGTGAATCCAGGAAATGTCCTGGGTTCACTGCCTCATCACAAGATCAAGGAATTCTAATAGATGTCATGGAAACAGGCCATCCTCTTTGTCCCAAGAGCTGTGTCCACAGGATGGTGAGGAAACCACACAGTTTTGGCCATTTTGGAGTCCAACAGTCAACATCAAGACTGCTAGGAAAGGGGGAAGTCTTCCAGACACACAATCCAGTTCACTTTAGTTATTAAAGCTAAGATTTTGGCTTCTGCAGTTCAGTGAAAGCACCAGGATTTGAATGACAACTCAAGTGCCATCCCAAAAAGCATTCTCTGGTGTGGTTCCTAACATTCTTTCTATGAACATTTACTGAGCTTCTATGTGTGCCAAGAACTATAAAAGACCTTGTAGGGACCGTATTCAGTAAGACAAACAGAAATCTTGGCCCTCACAGAGCTTACATCCTAGTGGGGGAGGAGAAAAATTAAGCGAGGAAGGGGGATTCAGAGAGCTTAGAGGGTGGTCAGGGAAAGCTTCACTGTGAAGGTGAATTTTGAAGGCGATGAAAGAGGGAGAGGTATTTAGATATCTGGTGAGTGTTTCAGGTAGAGGATCAGCAAAAGTGAAAGCCTTGAGATAGAAGTACTTGGTGTGTTCTGGGAGCAGCCAGGAGGCCAGTGTATCTGGAACAAGGACAGAGTGGGGTGGGGGGTGGGGAGAGAAATAGATGCTGGGGTAGACCACATAGGACCTTGTGGGCCACCCCAAAGTGAGGGCCTTGGCTTTTACCCTGAGTAAGATGGGTGACCTTGGATGGCTTTGAGGAGAGGAGGGGCATGATTTGACCTTTGTTAAAAGAACTCTTCTAGCAGTTGTGTGCAGAATGGACTAGAGCCTGGAGAGGAGGGAGACCATGGGGCCAGATTATGGTGGCTTGAGTGACCTCTCCCTGCTAGGCCTCAGATATTCAGGGTGTTGGGGTGGGGCTGGGGCAAAGAGAAGAACCCTGGGGGCATCCAATCGAACCACCTTTGTCCCTCCAGGTTGGAGCCGCCTGCCTCACCTCTTGGTCAGCAGATGAGCTACAGACATGAGTGTTCAATGGCCACCCCATGGCTAAGTGACATCAAAATCCAGGTGCCCTGGGCCACATCCTGCCTTTGTCTGTACATTGCTACATGATGGTGCCACAACAAGCCAACCCAAGCATCTGCCAGCCTGATCTTTAACTAGAATCCTGACAAGCACTGAAATAATGAAAAATTCATTTCTCCAGGACATGAACCTTAGAGGCAATACCAAGTCCAAGGAAGGTTTAAAATGTTTAGAAAGGAAGGGTTAATTGTGAGGTCCTGAACAAGTGCAGAATGCCATGTGAGGTGAACTGGTGAATTCCTTTTTGCCTTAAAGAACCAGCTACTTGGCGTGTGTGTGTGCAAGATGGTGAGAGAGCTGGAGAAAATAGTTGTGTCTTTCAGCAGTTGGGGGCGGTCTCAAGAAATCACCTCTTCACCTGTTTCTTTACATTTGTTTTTACCACTTTAAGAAAAATTATAGACCTATGGATACCAGGATAAATGTCCTGCATTTGCACTTTGTCAAGTTCAAATTCAATCTTTCTTCCAAATCCTTCATGTTCTTTTACAGACACCCCTTCCTGACTCAAGGGGCCTTGATCAAGTCTCTTTCTCCAGACTGATATGTGGCTCCATTGAAATACATTTGTTCCTTTGCTGGTGTTTAGGGGCTTTGCAAATTCTCTCTCTACCCAGCCTTCTTCCTACACACACACACCCAAAACCCCAACTGTTTTTTCTGGTGCTGACATCAGCTGCGCCTTCACCTCTGAGAAAATTATGCGGAGCTGCTTCTTGGACAATCAGTAGTACCCATTTCTGTAAGGGACTATGGCAGCAGCTGCCCCCTGACACCACTCGCTTCTGCCAAACAGGTTCAAGCTGTTCTGTTGTACGTGTTCTCACACTCACCGCTGTGAAAAGCTGGCTGTAATGCCATTGATGGAAGCTGACACTCTTGTCAGCTGAAGACCTCTAAACATAAACAAGAGTAAAGCCATGAACTGATCAGGAGAGGCAACCGACAGCCTGTCTGTCTTTCTTTTTCATCCAGTGCTATGAGACCTACATGTTTGCTGACAATGAGTGCCTGGGACAATGAGATCTGGGAACAATGGGTGATCAGAACCACCATAGGACTTAAAGGAATAACTCAGCCTCTAGGGAAGTTAGAGACAGTGCTCTCTCACTTCCACATTTTCCAAGAGTCTGTTATTCACAGCCACTAACATAACCAACCCTGGAGACCAGCAAACACTAATGGGAAGCAGGCACTAAACTGGGTTGCTTTTCTGATGCTAATGTACAGCCTGGCCTTTTTTAAAAATGAGGGTTCTACTCATCATTTAAAAAGAACAGGTCTCCTCCTACTCCCCAACTCCCCCAGTTTATTCTGCCTCATCACTGCTTCTCTGTTATTATCATGAAGACTTGTTTCCCCAAAATGTGTCCATAGAGACGGGAAACTTAATTTTCACAGGCATATGTCATCCCTGTTCTTAAACAAATGGGACAAGTATGATGAACAATAATGTACTTCAGCATTCATTATGTAGAGCAGTGGGGGGGTATCTTGACTCAACCCTCATTGACCTTAAAAGGGGGAAAGGAAGCTTCTCATAGGGCCTGTTGTTGGCCCTCTCTCCATTTCCCTCTTTCCACAGCCTAGTTTTTATTTGGCAATTCTCAGGTTCCCTAGGATGGGCTTCTGTAAATCTTCTGAGGTTGTTTGAAGATCATCCATTTGCATATACATTGTACATGGGTGCAGTGTGTGTACACGTGTGTGGTATTGGGACCATGTAGACATGGCCATGTGTACATATGTAGATGTGTGTGAGCATGCACACGTGGGGCCCATGAATGTGTGTATATGTATGTATGTGCATGTGGTACATGTGCATGTGGTACATGTACATGTGTACACGTGTCTCTAGCTTTTAGCAGAGTCTCAAATATCTCCTTCATGTTTTCTCCCATCTTCTCCATGTCAAGAAGTCATGTTTCTACTACATTATTGCCTCCAGCCCCACCCTAGCCTTTGTCCTAGTGCTGTGGTCAGCAAACCGCGGCTCGCGAGCCACATGCGGCTCTTTGGCCCCTTGAGTGTGGCTCTTCCACAAAATACCACGTGCAGGTGCGCACGTACAGTGCAATTGAAACTTTGTGGCCCATGCGCAGAAGTCGGTATTTTGTGGAAGAGCCAGTATTTTGTGGAAGAGCCACACTCAAGGGGCCGAAGAGCCGCATGTGGCTTGCGAGCCGCGGTTTGCCGAGCCGCAGTTTGCCGACCACTGTCCTAGTAGATCTGCAGATCTAACAAATAGATGGATCTCAGGAAATACTTGTTGAATGACTCTGAGTAGTTTGTTACATGGTAGTGAGGTGAGACCTATCAGCACCCCTGCAGAGAAATAAAATCTGACTCATCAAATCTGGTCCTCCTTCAGATCTTCTGGTTCTCAACGGCCCCACCATTCCTCGCAGCTCTTCATCCTTGACACCAACATGTCTGGCCACCCTCTCACTTGCCCCCACATATAAACAAGCTGCCAATATGTCTCTGGCACCTATTACTTCCTATGGAAACTGCAAAATGGCCCTTGGGTCATCCCCAACCATGCTGACTCTGGCTTGGCCTTGCGACTTGCTTTGGTCCAAGAGACAATAGAAAACCTGACTCAAGCAGAGACATGCAGAAGCACTTGGGCTTCCAGGCTTGCCTTCTCTTGCTGCTAGGGGCCCTTTCAACACTACGGGGGCAAATGCAGGATACTCTCCTAGAGGATAAGAGACCACATGGAAAGGGGACCCATCCAATGCATCTGTCCAGGCTGAGATCCTAGCCCTGGGAGTGAAGTCATTCTAGACCTTTCAGCCCTGACCAGGTCAGCCCAGACCAGATCTTCCCCAATCAACGTGTAGGATCACGGTAAAGAATAAGCATGTGTGCTTGTAAGTCACTAAGTTACCTCCACTTGATTTGCCCTCTAATCAGCAAGACTGCTTGTTTGGAGAGCAAATCTGGGCAGCAGAACAATCGGCAATCTCTATGCCAGGCAAGGACATGCTAAATGCCACTGTTACAACAAATGCTAACAGATACACCTCTGTTACTTCCCCAAAGCCACCACCTCTAATACTTGACCTCATTGTTTTCTGACAGTTAAAAAGTCTACAGAAAACATTAAATTACATTTGATTATGTATTTAGAAGTTGCTTTTTATTGAGAAAAATCAAAATATATGAAATCAGGGCCATCGTAGAAGTGCTAAGTTAAACAGGTCACTTTAATGACAGCCTAGAAATAATGCAGTGCTTGGCACAGAGTGAGCTCTCAGTAAATATTGGCTGGATCCTGCGCTAATCTAATCTAACTCTCCATTCTAAAGATGAGAAAACAGAGGCTCAAGGAGGTTATATGTCTTCCATCAGTCTTAAAACTGATGGCAGGCCTCATCTGCAACATGACACTAATTATAATAAAAAGGGAGTGTCTGGGTAACTTGTGACTTTCCTGAATCAGAGGGGTGGGGATGAGCCTCATCATTACACACAATCCACTGATCCAAATCCATGGAGTCTGTCTTGTTCTTTGTCATTGGCACACAGTAGGTGCTCAATTGATGTCAAATGAGGACATGCATGTGGTAAACTTGCCACACTAAAAGAAAAATCTGCAGTTCCTACCTGCACGACCCTTTCTCTCCCCTCATACAGAATCATAGAAAATGTATCACCTTCCCAATGTGTTGAAAAACGTTTAGCACTGAGTGCTCTGTAGCAAATGCTTAAATGATGAAAATGAAAGGAGCAGACTCCTCTTTGAGCCCCAGGGAGGAAAGCAGAGGCCTCCAAGAAGCCAAGGTGCATTGACTGCCTGCATTTATTTTATACTTCTTTCATTTCATTCAGTCAAGGTCAATCTCCACTTGATTTGCCCCCTAATCGGCAAGGCTGCTTGCTGGGAGAGCAAATCTGGGCAGCAGAACAATGATCTCCATGCCAGGCAAGGATATGCTAAATGCCACTTTCTCCTCCTCTCTTTTCTCCAAGAAGAACTAAACTCCTTTCCACACAATCCTCCAATGGAGGCAGCCAAGAAGAACAAAAGTTTCTGCCAGAGAGATCAACCAAAGGACTTGTATGCATGCATATAAGCATAAGCGATGGATGCAGACAACAGGGGGTGAGGGTGAGGGCAAGACTGGGGGAATAAGGGGGAATAAGGGGGATAAAGACACATTTGTAATACCTTAATCAATAAAAATTTTTTAAAGTCTCTGCTCTCAAGCCCAAATATCTTTTGGTGCTTCTCAATTCCTTTTCTAATTTATACTGTATGTGTGCATACCTGTGCATGTGTGTACACACACGAGTATGCTGTGTGTGCATGTGTGTTGTGCGAGATCATTGTGGGCAAGAACTGCCGTATTCATAGCTCTATACCTAATACCAAGCACATGCCTGGCATTCAAAAATATGTGTTCTGCGAACCAATGAATGAATGGATTGTACTCAGAGGTTTCTCTGAGTGACCCTTTGAGATTCCACTGTGGTTACACCATGTAACCAAAACATAAATTGTGTGAGCTTGAAACAAAAGCCCCTATACCAGTTATTAAATTATTGTCTCTCAGTTACAAATGTACCCTTCTATACACTGCTCAGTGATACTGGGGCTGTGACTCCACATACTTTCTTCCTGCTTTCCTAGCTGTTCCCTCTTGGGCCCTGCCAGTAAGGATAGCTAGAGAGAAACTGGTAGGATGTAGGCAGAAGGGATTTGTGCCTCTCTTTGCTTCCAATTCACATGAGCATCTCCTTAGTTATAGCCCTTCATTTGAGCAGTGGCCACTGGTTCCATAATCTAGCTGTTTTGTAGTGGGGGGGCAGCAATCCCAGAACTAGCCTTGTGCCCCCTCTAAGACACCAACATAAGCCAGGCAGCATTTCAAGATATCACCTCCAAACTTCTAAGTTTTTATAACCTCAACCTCTTCCCTTTGTTCCCCTAGTCCTGGGGTGGTCACTGCTTCTTGAAGTTCCCATCTGTTTTACTTTTTGCGTTTTCAGCTTTCTAATGCCTATTTAACCAATGACTTCTGTCAAAATAACTGGTATCATTGTTCTTCTCCTAGCTGAATCCTGACTTATATGGGAACTGGGGTGTTTCTAGGAGCAACAGTGCCTTGTGTACTCACCCAAAAGATTAGAAGTCAGGCACAGTGAACTCTACTTAGTCTAGAGTAGGATCTTCCAAATTTGGCTAGAGCCAGTGGTCGGCAAACTGCGGCTCACAAGCTACATGCAGCTCTTTGGCCCCTTGAGTGTGGCTCTTCCACAAAATACCACATGCAGGCACGCATGTACAGTGCGATTGAAACTTCGTGGCCCATGCGCAGAAGTCGGTATTTTGTGGAAGAGCCACATTCAAGGGGCCAAGAGCCGCATGTGCCTCGCGAGCTGCAGTTTGCCGACCACTGGGCTAGACCAAGTAGACACAAAAGCACAAGACAAAACTACTTCATGTCTGCAGCAAATAGGACACAAATAGCATCTAGGGGTCTGACACAGCAGACACTCCAAAAATATTCATTGAATAAATGAATATGCTTGTGGCTGAGACTGCTATGTGTTCCACTGGACCTTCTCAAAATACAACTGTACTATATTCCCCAGCCTCCTTCACAGTTAGGGTGGCCATGTGGAAAGTTCAGATGTGATACTCACCATTCCCAGGCCTGGCCCACAGACATCTCCCAAGAGTGAAACTCCCTTGTTGACTTGTAAGATTTAGAAGACTAAAGGAAGCCTGTGAGGCAGGACCACAGATGAAGGGACCTGATCTCAGAATGACCAGGTGGAGGATCTTCTGCCAAATGTGGAAATAGAAAATGATGAAACAGAACTGTTAGCTGAGCACACAATGACTGCCTATTGTGTTAAGCTGTTGAGATTTGAGGGTTGCTTGTTGTAGCAATTATCATACCCTAACCAGTAAAGAGGCCAAGGGCATGAGTTTGTCTGTAGCCCTGGCCATCCAACTCTGCAGCAGGCTCTGGGGCATGAAGGTGGCTAAACAGGAATTTGGTTCATCAGCAGATCTCATTTCAACAACTGGAGGAACAGCTCAAAGGGCACATAGCCTCCTGACAGCAGGTCCCTGCCCAGCAGGAAAGCACATGATTACAAGGAGTCCTTCCATCCAGATAATGGAGTCGGTCGCTTTTTGGAGCCTCGTGTAGGTAAATTTACAGAATGATTAACCAAATTGACTGGCTCTTGCAGAGTTTGCATCTCTGGGATTCTTCACAGGACAACTTAAGACCATCTGCCTGGGATGACTTTATAGATTAAACTAGGAAGAAAGAGACTGAGCTCAGTGATTTTTCTTTCAATTAATAAGTGAAGTATTTGTGTAAAAGTAATATATGGTCATTGGGAAAATAAAATTAGAAAATCAGAATAGAAGGGAAAAAGTGCATAGCTGAACCACTGCACCATCCAGACAAATCACTGTCAAAATGTTGATATATTTCCTTCCAGAATTTGTGCCTGGCTTATTATGTCTTTTACATGGTTGTGATCAGGCCCCTCTATCATGTTTAAAAACTGAGTTCAAATTGTCACATTTTAATCCTATCTCTGCTGCTTCCTAGCCTTACAACCTTGAGCAAATTATTTCACGTCTTTGTGTCTCCATTTCTTCATCTGTAAAATGGGGATGATGATTCAAATCTCATTAAACTTGGAACAAGAATTAAATGATGTTATGCATGAAAGCATGTAGCAAAGTGTCTTCCTGGCTGAAATAAAGTGTTAGCTATGTACAGGATTTTCATCTTTATTGAAAGAAAATAGTAGCTAGGTTTTCTAATTTAAAAAGTGATATTTCCTCATTGTAGGCAATTAAGAAAATGTGGAGAGAGAAACCAAGATGGCGGCATAGGTAAACACTGGAGATTGCTGCCTCGCACAACCACTTCAAAAATACAACTAAAAGACATAACGGACATCATCCAGAACCACAGGAAGGCTGGCTGAGTGGAATTTCTACAACTAGAAGGAAAGAGAAAAGCATACCGAGACTCAGAGGAGGTGCGGTGCCGAAGTAAATACAAAGGTGCGGAGGTGCATGCAGAGAGGACTGGCGGCTGTGGACACGATTGTCTTTTTCAATCGGGAGGGAGTCTCAGGTTCTGAGCTCCAGTTCCGGGCAAGTCTCTGGGGACCCAGACTCATACGGGAGAAACGGGACTGTCTGGCATAGATCGGAACTCCAGGGCAGCTTTCTCTCGGAGGCACTCGCAGCGATTGCCAGGACCTCTGAAGGCAGGACTGAGAGCAGCTATACTGCTGGCTCACTCGGCCAGCCCTATTGATCCCCTGGGACCCCGCCCCACCCAAGCCGTGCATGGAGGCTTTTGCATATGAAAGGCCCTTTGTAATCTGAAAATAACTTAACAACTGCAGCTGCCCCAAGGCCCCAGGGCAACTTGCATTGCTTTACAGCTGGCTTCTGCTGGGTAGCCTCAGGCAAAGGCTAGATTAGCACCTCCTTAGATCCAAGAGCCAGTGTACCCAGTGGTCAGAGTGGGACCATCCAATTACAAGTCCTCAGATCTATAAGGGACACACTCAGGGGGCAGACTCAGTGAGCACCAAAGCCCCACTGAAGCAAGTCTTGCCCCATAAGGGTGTCTTCAGCACAGAAGTTCTCCCACCGTAGACACAGCTGATTCTCACAGCCAATTGGCCTGGAGGTCAAATCCTCCCAGTTTTACCTACAACAATCAAGGCTTAACTACAACAAGACTGTGCACAAAGCCCACAAGGGGGTGCACCAAGAGTGTCTACCTCAGGTAATTGGGACACTTAGCACAGAAAGCCACTCTATCAACACAGTGAAGCATAAAAAATGCTGAGACAAAGAAACAGGACACAAATGACAGAAATTGAGGAAAGCAAACTACTGGATATAGAGTTCAAAACCACACTTTTTAGGTTTTTCAAGAATTTTCTAGAAACCGCCGATAAATGTAGTGAGATCCTCAAGAAATCTAGTGAGACCCTCGATGTTGTGATAAAGGACCAACTAGAAATTAAGCATACACTGACTGAAATAAAGAATATTATACAGACTTCCAACAGCAGACCAGAGGATCGCAAGAATCAAGTCAAAGATTTGAAATACGAAGAAGCAAAAAACACCCAACCAGAAAAGCAAAATGAAAAAAGAATCCAAAAATACGAAGATAGTGTAAGGAGCCTCTGGGACAGCTTCAAGCATACCAACATCCGAATTATAGGGATGCCAGAAGAAGAGAGAAGGCAAGATATTGAAAACCTATTTGAAGAAATAATGACAGAAAACTTCCCCTACCTGGTGAAAGAAATAGACTTCCAAGTCCAGGAAGCGCAGAGAACCCCAAACAAAAGGAATCCAAAGAGGACCACACCAAGACACATCATAATTAAAATGCCAAGAGCAAAAGACAAAGAGAGAATCCTAAGAGCAGCAAGAGAAAAACAGTCAGTTACCTACAAGGGAGTACCCATACAATTGTCAGCTGATTTCTCAACAGAAACTTTGCAAGCCAGAAGGGAGTGGCAAGAAATATTCAAAGTGATGAATACCAAGAACCTACAACCAAGATTACTTTATCCAGCAAAGCTATCATTCAGAATTGAAGGTCAGATAAAGAGCTTCACAGATAAGAAAAAGCTAAAGGAGTTCATCACCACCAAACCAGTATTATATGAAATGCTGAAAGGTATCCTTTAAGAAGAGGAAGAAGAAGAAAAAGGTAAAGATACAAATTATGAACAACAAATACACATCTATCAACAAGTGAATCTAAAAATCAAGTGAATAAATAATCTGATGAACAATATGAACTGGTGATTATAATAGAATCAGGGACATAGAAAGGGAATGGACTGACTATTCTTGGGGGGGGGAAAGGGTGTGGGGGTGCGGGAAGAGATTGGACAATAATCGTGCACCTATGGATGAGGACAGTGGGTGGGGAGTGAGGGCGGAGGGTGGGGTGGGAACTGGGTGGAGGGGAGTTATGGTGGGAAAAATGAGGAACCAATGTAATAATCTGAACAATAAAGATTTAATTTAAAAAAAAAGAAAATGTGGAAAGAAACCACAAAAAAGAAACCATAATTTCGGGATACCTTATAGTTCCATCTCTCTTGCATTTTTGTCCTCAGTAAGACCCAAATTCAGGGACTCCTAGAATCCAGGCACTTTTGAGTGAAGGAGCTTCTTGTGTGGAAAGAAAAAAAGAGAGGGGCATGGAGAAGGGAGCAAAATCCTGAACTCTGAGTGAAGGCACCAACAAATGAAGATGAGAGGGAAAATTGACAGGACACCAAGGGCAATGTAGCCCCTTATTTTGATAGCAATGGTATTTGATTTTCATGTCTCATAACTATAAAAGAAAAAAATCAAGAACTGCCTAGAGAGTATTTCTGAAGCACTCTTATTTTCCTCTCTGCATGATCTCTGTGCAAGAGAAGCAGACAATGATCACATTTCTCTGCACCAGCTCCAGCTGCATCCCTGGGGGAGGGGAACCCACATTTCTCAGTGATGGGAATATGCTCTGACTTCTAAGCAGCGTTCAGGTTCAGCAGTGGGATCAGCCTTCAAGCCCTAAGCATTTCTTAGTTATGTAAGCTATTCTAGGCATTAGCTCTGCCTTCCTGTCTTGCCAATGCTTAGGACAATGGTAAGCATTAATAATTCTGCTGCAAAATGGAATAGGAGTTGCAGTCAGGTAAAAATCACATGATTCTATGTGGAGCTTGTGGCATGAGCTAAGATGACCTGCATTGCGTCCACCCACAAACACTTTGGAATATCTGTTGCAGATAAGGATAATGCTGTCCTGTGGTTTATACCAATGCTATTCAAAGTGTGGTCTGGGGATCAGCATCACCAGGGACCTTGTTAGAAATGAGGATCTATGGAATCAGAATCTCTGAGGGTAGGGCTCGGAAATTTGCATTTTTACCAACTCTCCTGATGATTTGATACAAACTAAAGTTTGAGAAGCACTGGTTTATTCCACCTTCCTTAGAGAATCAAACACTTATGAGAATATTATTAATAACATCTAAGTAATAATAACACCTAGCATTAACTAAATACTTGCTATGTACTAGAAATTGCATTATTACTCATTATCACCTTTACTCTTCATAATGATCCCACCACATACTAGATAGAATTATTATGCCCATTTCATAGATAAGAAAACTGAGGAGCAGAATAATCATGTGTCTTGCTCAAGTTCACCCAGGCTGGAAGTGATGGATCCTGAGTTTGAACCAGGGCTGATTGATGCAAAAGCACCACATGTCTCAATTTCTCTCCCTCTCCCCTGGATTTAGGACTTCTCCTAGGAAAAGATCCATGGGGTAACACCTTCTTTTAGCAGCTGTACTTTCTCTGGATTCAGGCATCTGAATAATAGATACCTATTAAGGCTGACCCAGGAAGCCACAACTGCTTGGAGACAGGAAGCAATAAGGAAATGGCCAGCCCCCTCCAGTGTATTTGGCATTAGTTTTAATGACAACCTGGAAGGTTCAAGCCTCCTCAGGCCGTCACTGCAGTGGAATTGCCTGGCACAGCCATGGTGGCATGCTTGGCACAGTCCCTGTTCCTGCTGGCATGAGCCAGTGCCAGGAAGGAGCAGGCACTAGTGCCAGGCAGTGATGCCAAGCCTCCCCGGCGGCCTGCTTTGCTGCAGCAGGTCAGGCAAGTGGCAGAAATGTAAAAACTGATTCTCGCAACTGGGGAGCAGGCGTGCAAGTACACGGAACCCTGGCAGGCTCTCCACAGGCTGCTTCCAAAGGCTGTGACTGCCTTGCACAATGGTGCTGGCAGGGGGCTTGGATGGAGTTCAATTCACAGCAGGCCCAGCTCTGTAATAGATGTCAAGTGACTAGTAGGCAATGACTGACCACACCAAGAAGATTATGCTCTCTTCACCACACTTCTCGCAAAGGTTTATGGTTGTTTTCCAATGTTTCCTCTTCTTGTCCATTCCCACTGAAACTGAGATTATAAACTACTAGACAGAGTTTTTGACTCTTATTCTGTCACCCTCTTAGGTCATGCTCAACAAAAAGCGGACCCTGAAAGAATCCTGAAAGAGCATTCATGTGCACATGATTTATCAAAGAGATGTTCCCAGGAGAGACAGGTAAGGCGTGGAAGAAGCAGGACCAAGAAGGGGAAGAGCTAAGCAAAGGTGGGGTCTCAGGCAAAGCTCCCCTAAGGTGGTAAGGAACTCTGGAATATAAATTACACCTCAGAGTTATCTCGGCTTGTGGCAAGGGAGCTGGGCTATTATATCTATCCGTCTTGGCTCAGGGTGTTGTGTGTGTGCGCACGCATGTACGTGCACACACGCAAGCATGCAGATATGCACATGAGCGTAAACTCAGGCACTTTGTCTCTGCCAGCCTGTGGGCAAAGTAGGTCCAATAGCCCAAGCAAGGACAGTTCTCAGAAGATGAACCACAGGTGCTCACCACTGAAAGATATCAAAGTTGGAGTGTTGGGACCCTAACACAATTCCAGGGGGTCTGGACAGAATACCCACATTCTTTACAACATATACCATTCCTCTCATTTTATTAACATGTGATAAATATTACTTGTGAATTAAAAATCAATATTATTATCAACGTTTATTGGCATCTTGGACCATGCACACTACACTGAGTAATCGGCCACCACGTAACTAAGCTGTTCATCTTCACATGGAAGACAAATACCAATTAAGCCCTCCTCCAGAAGGAAAGTTGGAGAGATTTGTCCATGAAAGCATTCTATACCTTTTGAAGGAAAGCCTTGTGTAGTCAGCTATCTGATGTGTTACAGACTATTTTCACCTTTACACCTCGCTCTGAAGCCAGACTGTTGGATTTGAATCCCAACTCTGCCACTTAACTCCAGGCAAGTCACTTAACCTCTCTGTGCCTTGATTTCCTCATCTGTGAAATGGGATAATAGCAGTTACTACCTCCTAACATTGTGGGAAGTATGACATGAATTGACTAAAGTGACCTATTAAAGCCAAGGAGCTAGCAGACAGTGAACATTTACTCAGAGGGAGTCCTTACAGTTGTAAGGATGTCATTATTCACAGCCTTTTGGGAAATGCTTGGTTTTATGCTTTAAGTGGGGTTCAGAGAAAAAGCTCTCAAGTGTGTTCTACTCAGTATCCCAAAGGGTTCCAGAGGGATTGAGCCCCTGTTACCCACTGGGAGCTGCTCATTAGCATGGCGGTATTGCTTTCCCTCCCTTCCCCATCTTACCTCCCCAGTTCCTGACCACTGTTACCTGGGATCACCTCCTGAATACCAGGCTTGCAGTCCATTCCTCATCTCATGTCTGCTGTTAGAGGAAGCCAATCAAAGACTGACAGAGTTCAGAAAAGGCACTTCACTTTTATAGATCTCATTTCCTTTAATGCACCTTAAAATGAAGGTGTCAGACTTGGATTAACCATGAGGCCACTTTCCGCTTGATCGTCTTATGAGTGAGTGATCCACAAATGAGGAAATGGCACAAACTTTCTGAAAATTGAGCTGTAGGAGAAGTTCATGGGCCTGATCCTTCCCACCTCGGCCTTTCTTTTCTCTCTAGGAAATAGACAAAGCACCACAAGCCCTGGGGATGCTTTGTCTTGCACAAGATGGGGGCAGAGCACCTCCTCAGCCAGGCCACTCAGGAAGCCCTTCTGCCCGGTGGCTGGCTCTGCAGTCCTCTCTTCCTGTAGATATGCTGGGAACAGCCTCCCCTTTGTTTGTCCCTCTGATCCCATCTGCTCAGCAACTGCCCAAATTCAATTCAGGCGTCGTGTGCTTCCAGCCTCCAGTTGAGCATTGTCTCTTAGGAATCACTCCAATCCCCCCAGACAAAGGCCCTCAAATCTGAATAAGCCCTCTGACATCAGCCTGGCAGGATGCTGAACAGGACAGTCCCCATGCCCGCCTCTTTGAAACCCTTTGGTGACCTTTCTCTAACTCCCCTTCACAATGTACTCCCCTGTCACCACCAAGCCAGACGCCACATTTCCTGGTGGATTTAGCCACTATGCTGAGCCAACAGGACACCTCTGTTTTTTGTGACTTGAAGCCTTCCTTTTCTGAAGTTCAGCTTTGTCCTTTTATAGAAACAGAACTATATAGGATCTGATTTATGATAAGTTGACCTCATCATCAAGTTAGCAATAGGCAGAACTCTGTGGTTACTTCTGCTTTGGAAGCACTAGGAAGCACATTTTCCAGAAATTTTTCAGCTACGTAATTTAGTTCTAACTCACTTTACTTTCTCTTCCTCATACAAAGAGAATGTCTTCTTCTAGAGGTAGATTCATTCCAGTTTAAAATTGTAATCAAGGATATTTTATCATTCACTATACCTGGAATCCAATTTAAAGATCAACCTCCCATCTCCCTGCGGTATTCTCCATAGAGCTCAGCTGGTGGGTTTTGCTAATGCCAGAAACCCAATCGAACAGGCAAATATCTACCAAAAACTTGTCTTCAAGGTTAATGCCATATTCATACCTGAAAGATAGGAGCCAAATGGCCCATTTCCTTCCTTTTTGAGAGTTGGTTCTTGTCTTGCTTGAACATGATAAGTTGTTGCTTTGATTCCTATCTGGCAAGTCTTTACTGCTATTTCAATAAGTTTTATGACTCATATTTCAATTTACCTCCACAATTTGATGAGTTTATGGAAAAATCAAGATAATAACTCCCCTAAACTTTCCTTCCTGGGAAAATTAAGCTCACCACACACCAAAGAAGCATGGTCATATAGTCTTCCAGTGCATTTAGAATGGAAAAAAAATCTTTGCAAAGAAAAGTTCTCAAAGTTTCATGTAGTGAACAAGAACAACTTGTTGATTAGTCAATTCAGTACACATTTATGGAAAGTTTCCTACATGTCAGACAGTGGTCAGATGTGTGGCATCATAAGACCAATATGCCCCACTCAGGAATATAGTTTTAGATTTTATTCAAGAAAAAAGAAGCAATTTATTGGGTTCCTTGAACTCTTTTGTAAGAAACAAAAAGGGAAATGGTAGTGGCCTCAAGTCACTCAAGTGGTAGGATAGTAAATGGCTCAGGTATAAATCCCAAGACTGACTCCACTTATGACAGAGCAAACTCTCTCTTCTTCTACACCATAGGGGGGGTCTCTGACAAGGTAGAGATAACAGAAGCATTGTTACCCAGTGATGAGCCTACTCTAAGGAAAAGTCAATGCTTTCAGAGCATGTATATATCTTCAGGTAAGCTTTTAAAGTTCCTCACTGAGTACAAAGGCAAGGAAATTCTGTCAAATGAATGAAGGGGAGAATGGCTCAAGGAATTCAAGGAAACGGAGACTGGGTTAAATGTTCCCTTCCTTACCATTTTAAGAAGGAGGCATGTCAGTGGCTACTTCTAACATCATAGAATCTACTCAAGAGTTATCATTGAATAGCCCCCCAAAACTGAAATATGCCATAGTGGATATCACTCCATGTCTGAGGTTATTGATTGACAAAATAATAGAATATCAAAACTAGCAAGGACTTCAGAAATGATCTGGTAGCATATCTCAACCAAAAATGGTACTGACTCCTGCAGTGTGTTGGGGTGTTGTTGTTGGTTTTTACCATGACTAGGAGAGGGCTCGTTCCTGGTTTTTTGTAGGCATGGCCAGAAATGCTAGATGACTTGGAATGCCTAGTTCATCCCACACAACAAGTCACTGTCTCACCCAAACTGCATATCGTATCCCCAAAACAGCCTATGACCCTCGTTTTATAGAAGAGGTGAGATCTCAAGAAATAAAATTAATTGTCCAAGGCCAGAAACAATGGTAGGGCTGGGGTTGGTAACCCGGGTTGTATATTGTACTTCAGTAAATTATATCATTACTTTTTTGAAAGGACATTCTGAAATGTTACCGTATAATGCATTCCTCCTAGAGTCAACCCTGAGACAAAGATTCAACTGTAAGTACAGATTGTCCTGACTTATGATGGTTTAACTTAAGATGTTTTTACTTTATAATGGTGTGAAAGTGATATGCATTTGGTAGAAACTATACTTTGAATTTTTATCTTTTCTGGGCTAGCAATATGTGGCACAATAGAATTACAATTAAACCTATTGTAAGTTGAAAATATCATAATATGAGTCAAACATGCATTTAATATACCTAACCTACTGAACATCAGAGCTAAGCTTAGCTTACCTTAAATGTGCTCAGAACACTTGCATTAGCCTACAGCTGGGCAATTATCTATTGTGAGTCAAGGAGCATCTATAGTGTATTTGGGGAGCAGGTGGTGGAGTGCAGAAGTGAGACAGGAAAGAGAAAGCAGCCATGAAGGGGAGGTTATCAAACAGGTTCCCACTATGAGCAATGGAGAATCAATCTTATTGGGGAATTCTGTGGCATATTGTAAAAGTATCCACTAGCCAGGCACACTGGCCTTCTTTTCACTTTCTTCTTCAGGTGGCAGTTTTGAATGTTCTGTCATCAAAATATACAATTTTCTGTTCATGAAATCAAGTTGTGGTCCCAATCCTACAAATTCATTACAAAGACCCATCAGCTGCCCCGACATCATAAATGTGTCCTGGGAAAAGTATGTTAATGTGGGGAGGGGAGTAAATACACACACACACACACACACACACACACACACACACACACAGTGACCTTTCAGACTATAGACTCTGAAGGGCTTTCTTTCTCTCAGTAGGTGAGAGAAATCACATCAAAAGAGAAAATAGTGAAATAGCACACTTTGTAATTAATTCTGTTGTGTCAACAAGACTTTTGCTCAGAGAAAAATGCATATTAATAAGAAGAGAAGGAAAACCAACAATTTATTTGACACACTGTTAGACACGTTTGTATTATGTCATTTAAGTTTCAAAACAGTCCTCAGAATAGGCATTACTATTAAGCACATTGTACAGGCCACAAAACAAAATTAGAGAGGCTGTGGGGCCTGCCCAAGGTCACAGAACCCAAAGGGCTGTATCAGGATACAAACCCAATTTTGTAAGACCCAACGCTGCCCATTTTCCTAGTGGGAGTCAACATTTTCTATTCAGTACTTGAGGGTGATAACTCCCTGATTGCTTTAAATGTATTTTTTAAAGCTCATAGTTTTAAAAAAAGAAGCCTTACCAAAAAAAGGTCGTTGAAAAATATATAAAGGAGTAATAAACTGTCTAACCACATTGAGTACACACTTGGGAAGATTCCATATAAAGCCATGGTCAATGACCTTCACTTTTCCAAGAGTTTTGACCTATCCCCATTTCTTTGATGCCACAGCATTCCTAGGGTGGGGTGGGGCAGACACATGCCAACAACTTAATAGGCTGTTTTGGCAATGGTTATTGTTCATTATTAAAAATTCCACATATGTCTTTGGTAGGCACTGTTCTGTAGGCCTGATACACATAATAACAATAGATTCAGAATCTCTACCTACAGGCACTGTGCTAAGTGTGCCACTTATATCATCTTGTTTATTCCTCACCATGACTCTATAGGTAGATATTATTATTCCCATTTCACAGATGAAGCAACCGAGACTCAGAGAAGTTTTGAAAAGTGTCCAAATTGATTACTGGTGAGTGGCAGGATCAGGATTGATGCCAGGTGATCAGTAAGCTTACCATAGCTCCGAACCCCAGCCCTTCCTTAGTCTAGGCTCTTTCCAACAATGCTGACTGTACCAAAATCTCACCTCCTCCTTAAAAACATTCTGTAGCCTTTTCATGGTGATGTCTCAAGCTCTTGGAAACACATGGTGACAGGCACACTGAGGCTGGTCCGAAACAAATCACTTCTGGTTCCACAGTCCATACTGTTACTGAATTCTTCCCTGCAATTAAACTCTCCCCAGGCCATCATCTGCCTCCTGTTTCTTCAAGGCCAGAAATTGCATCATTCATCTCTTTCTCAGGGTTCCAGCTTGGTGGTCAGTATATAATCGGGCCTGAAGAAGTGTGTGTCAATGGATTGATTAATTTACATAGAAATAGCTTCCATTTATCCTAATTAAAGCCAGAGCAAAGAAGCCTTCCTGACCTTGAGGACCAATTCATACTACCCGTTCTACAGGAATTCAGAACTGAAATATTATAGATTTAAGAAACATTTTAAAAGGCAATTGTTAAAGGTTTGGAGGGAAGTCTGGTTTTTGTTTACCAGTATCATGTTTTAAGAAACCTGCACCCTCTAAATGAGGCAGACAGTTCACTCTAGGTGTGCATGGTGTGCACATGCCATTGTATGAAATTGCAAAAGATCCCACTGGCGTTGTCAGCAGATACTTACTGGGTACATTCTAGATGTCAGCTCCTGAGGATTCAGGGATCAACACAAATGAATCAGGTCTCTCTATTCCATGGAACTTAGAGTCCAAGAGGAAAAACACACATTCTGTCTTTTCCCTCTGGAGGAGGGCTTAATTGGTATTAACCAATTGTTAGCCACTGAAAGGGCTGAAGTTGTGGCAGTGAAGGGGAGGGAATGATGGTGGAGGAGACTTGGAAAATGGCACTGGTAGTTGAGGGTGGAAAGGAGACTGGGTGAAGGCAATAGAGGCTATGGGAAGACCAGTTCAAGGACACATGCCAAGAAGATGCAAGCTTAGACCCAAGTGGTGGTGCTCAGGTTGGAGGGAAGACACTTGGGAAATGAAATGAATAATTTGGTGATAGATCAGATGTGGGGGTGTGGGGAAGGGAAGTCCACAGGATGCTTACAATTTAACTGGGAAGCTGGGGGGGGCATTGGAGAAGTACTAGGAAACTGCTGGAGGGGAGGAGAGAGCTTGGAGGGGCAATGAAAGGTGAGGGTGGGCCTGGATTCACAGTCAGGAAGTGGAGAGGTTCTTAAGGACAGGCAAATTCTGACTCTACAGTCAGTGGTGGAGCCTAATATTGCACATGTCTAACCAATTCCCAGTGATGATACTACTGGTCCCAGGACTCATTTTTGACCAGCAAGAGCTCAGGGGGTTAGGGACCATCTATCTGCTCGCTGGTGGCAAATGAACACTCAATATAAAGCCAGAACATCATTTCTCCAGAAACCTGAGAAATGCCATGCTCCTTAACCAAATTTCTTCCAAGGAAAGCCTAGCACAGTTCCCTCCCCCCAGCAGGGCTAGAAACCTATTGAGCAGATACAAATAATCCATCCCATCCAATAACCAGGCTGGAGGGGAGATAGAATATTTGAATCCAGATACCACTGGAAGAGTTTGCTGAAATTCACTTTCAAGTTCTCCTCTAGCAATTTTAAAATTATTAGCTCCCTTAAGAGGGGAGCTTTATTAGCTCGAGCTTGGAGTCATTGCAAGGAAAGTATCTTCATTA
Source organism: Myotis lucifugus (assembly GCF_000147115.1). NCBI lineage: Eukaryota > Metazoa > Chordata > Mammalia > Chiroptera > Vespertilionidae > Myotis > Myotis lucifugus. Next base: position 2,824,505 of record NW_005871097.1, read on the forward strand.
TTTCCTCTCTGTGGCCTAGAACTAGAGGGGAGAAAGCCCCTTGGGCTGCCACCAACAAGCTAAAAGCCTCTAAGCAACATGCACATCCAGGGAGTCTCAAAGAAAAGTGAAAGGCACAGGTCAACATGGAACACCAAAGGGTAAACAAACAAACAACAAAAGTAAATAGAATGCAGTTGAGTCTTAGATGACTTCCTGTTCTATGTCTGAACTCCACACTGTCATCTCCCAAGCATGAAATCTCTTCATGAGAACAAAACTTGAAAGCTCTCTCTGGGGACAAATCAAATCCTGATGAGGATGCCCCCTTCATGCTTTTTAAGACCTACTGTGAACTATTTTTGAGGGAAAATGTACAAAGTGACAAGAATTGAATAAATAATTCAAAGACTGAGTTGGAGTCTGTGTGGACAGATTCTGGGTAGCTCAGTCTCATTCTGTTTTATGCTGCCTATCTGCACTGGGAATGTGGAGGGAGCAGATTTCCCCCCCTAGAAATCAGTGTGTCAGCTCTCTTACCCAGCTCAGGGACACTAAAGGCATAGCAGTGTTAGCCAAACTGGAGCCAACTGGAGCTTGCACGCTCCTGAGCAAGAATCAGGTCATCCCCAGCATCTTACACTTCCTTGTCCCCAATCCCTCTGCATCTCTCTTTTGATTGCTCTTTCTGTATGTGCTTGTGTTTTCCTGTGTTTCCTAGCCATACACACATCAACATCTCACAAGCAATTTTTAGCCCTCTGACACATAATAAAGGCATCCATTTCCAGCTAAATCAGGCCTTCTGTTCAAAGTGTTTTCCATAAAAAATATGGTGTCTTCTCATTAAACAACTCACCAAGGAGCAGGAAGGGATATGTGGAAATTAGAGCAGCATTTCCTCTTACATAGCACCCTTCTTAATAGAAACCCATAGTAGTTGATGGGCTTCAAAACTCAAGGTGTGTTACCTTCCTGCTGATGTGGAAAGAAGAAAGAAAGAAAGAAAGAAAGAAAGAAAGAAAGAAAGAAAGAAAGAAAGAAAGAAAGAAAGAAAGAAAGAAAGAAAGAAAGAAAGAAAGAAAGAAAGGAGAGAGAGAGAAAAGCCCTGCTAGATAGTATGGTTTCAAAAAGAATATTTGATCTGAATGAGGTGAGATGGTGTGCTGAGCAGCAAAGTCTTCATTGTGGAAGTGGCAGTGAGAGGACTAGTGGTGAAAGGTTCAAGGGAAAGCTGGAGACACATAGAAAGTAGAGACAGAGAGAGAGAAGAGAATATGGAGGGATATATAAGAGACCTTTGGGAGATCTCATTTAGCCCTGGCCCTTCCCTAGAAAGATGCAGATAGAGTCAAGGCCTTTGTTCTCCAGGCTCTAGAATACACATCCTCCTCAGCATCTTAGGGTGGGTCTCAAGATTTCTCAGTCTACCTTAGGTAGACACTTTGAAGATAGAACTGAAGACTGTAAAGAGCAACTCCATCTCCCATAATTCCTTTTCCTGGAGATAACAGAAACTAAAGTACCACATTGGGCATGGAGGAAACCTGGAAGCTTGAGAGGGTAGGTAAGCCCAAGGCACCAACATCTCTCTCTTGGGTTGTTACAATGACCTCCCAACTGGCTCCCTGCGTGGGCTCTTACCTCCCAATGTCTAGTTTCCACATAGTGCCAAAGCACCCCTATTAAGATTAAGGTTCCCAACTGAGGGCCTTTATCCTGGCTCTTCTGTCCGCTAGAATGTTCTTCCCAAGAGAGCCATACAGGATTGGTTCCTCTGCCTCATTCAGGCCCTTGTTCAAATGTCACCACCTCCTCTGTGAGTTCTTCTTTACTCTCTCCCCACCACATTCTATCCTTTCACCAGCTTCATTTTTCTAGCACTTATCACTACTGGCATCTTATCATCCATCATTTTGTCTAGTCTGTGTTATCTGCCTCACCCACTACAATGTCAGCTCCATGAGGGCAGACGCTCAAATGGCTACGTTCACTACCACCTATCCAATGCCTAGAACAGTGCTGGGCACACAGTAGGCACTCAATGGATATTGCTCCTTGTTTAATGAAGTGATCCTAGGAGAGAGAAAGAGGGAAGAGCCAGAAGGAGGTACCCTGAGAATGGTCATTTTACAGACACTATTTTTGCAGGACTGGTGTCAGGAAAGGTGTGGTTTGTGAAAGAGGTGTGGCCAGCTCAAACTCTTAGGTCTGACACCTCCTGGGTATACACAGGTCAACCTGTCACCATTCACTGGGAATCACTCAGCTGTCAATCTGGTGTTGGTTACAATGTACTGTGCTTATGAAGAAGGATGGTGGCTCAGTGCATTCTAACTTTCCCAAATGACAGATCTGGAACATTCTGAGGAGACCATAAATTTAGAAATATTTGAGAAATGGGGCATTTCTAGTGTAACATATATTCATAGAGGTTGCACTGAAGTGTGGGTGTTTTAATTTATTTTTCTTTCTTCCTTTTTTTTTATTTTTTAAAGTCAGCAATCTGACCCTAAAGCCACACAAGCAGTCTTTGGAAAAGGATTAGTCAGTCAACAGTCCCAGAAAGAATTGGTTCCTCAGAGAAGAGTCAAAGATTAGCTGCCACGAAGCTCCCCTGTGGGTAAACTCAGCACAGCTGCCACCCAAAGCAGCCCAGAACCAGGAGTTCTCTTAAGAATTCTCAGTGCTGACATGACCCAGTTATTCATATGTACTCCAGGATTCAAGAGTCAATAGCACCCTTAAGGAAAAAGTCTCTCCTTCCGTGAGACTTAGTTATTTAAAGGCAGGGATGATGTAATCAAAACTAGACACAGAACAGTCTCCTTCAGGAAGGAAGGAGGAGCCATATCAGAAGTGGGGGCAGAATCACCTTGAGAACAAGGGAAAACAGTAGAAAAAGTCACCACGCACCAATTACTTTGGGGGTGGAGTAGGGGAGGGGAAGATAAGAAAGGAAGAAATATAGAGACATAAGAGCAGAGGCTCAGAGAGGAGGAACATCTCACAAGCTTTAGCAAAAAAGAATTCAAATTCAACTTGCAGATCAAACCAGTGGGTAGAGTTTCTAACAGAAGAATTCACCATGCTTCTGGGTCCCTTTGAAGGTAACAGTGAGTTCATAAAAGGAACAGTGAAGCCTATTTAAAAGGGAGTGTCTTGTGGCTCAGTGCATACCTTATCAAACTCACTTTAAGAATTCCAAGCCATAAAAAATTCCAAATGCCACCCCTGAATGCTCCTTTCTTTAAACTTGAAAACTAACAAAACTTTCTGTCAACACATAGAAGCCTGAAATGATTAAAGCACAAGGGAACACTCCCTCTAGTGTGCCTGCTCTTAGTCCTCAGAGAATTTTTCTTCCAGACACACATACAAATAGCTTGGGATTTGTTTATGCTAAGTGCAGAGGGTTTTGCACAAGTCTGGGAGGAGCAGTGCTGAGACCAAGAAGTAAAGTGAAAGGGAAAATAGAGGCAAAGAGTTCCTTCCACAGCTTGGAGTCCAGAGCACTGGCCAAATTCAAGGGTATATGTGGCAGTCAGTGGACTGCTTCCCCAGATGCCTGGAAGGGGCAGACCAGGGAAACTGGTAGGGTCCTCCCCCATTTAACATTTAGGAGCCAAAACAGTCACTAGAAAGTTAAATGCCCCCTTTATCATATAACAAAGGACACTTCAGATAGCCTCTAAGGCTCCAATGCACTTAATAAAGGCTAAGTAAACAAACAAAGAAAAAGTCTTAAGAAAACAATCTTTACACCTGGTTACCCTCTTTATTACAGACTCCAGTTTAGCAATAACCCACCAAGCCCTGACCTTATGTCAGAAACAAGCCCAACAGGGTGAACTGGTCAGAGAAGGTAAATTGAACATATTTTCTGGCCTTCAGCCCCTGAGAGGAAAATGGTCTATACTCCAGACTGTATTTTTTGTAATTTACTTGATTATCCATGTTGTGAATGGATCTGAAGCTTAGTTCACTTTACTGTCAAGTTAATCCTCAGCTTGATTTCTAACTAAGATTGGGGACCTCTGTGCCATATCCACTCATGATAATAACTAGAGGACCAGTGCACGAAATTTGTGCACGGGGAGGGGGGTCCTCTCAGCACAGCCTGCACCCTCCCCAATCCGGGACCCTGTGGGATCAGGCCTAAACTGGCAGTTGGACATCCCTCTCACAATCCTGGACTTCTGGCTCCTAATCGCTCATCTGCCTGCCTGCCTGGCTGGCCCTAACTGAACCGCCCCCCCCCCCGGCGCTGGTCTGATTGCCCCTCACTCCCTCTGCGTGCCAGCCTGATCGCCCCTAACTGCCCCCTCCCTGCCAGCCTGGTTTCCCCTAACTGCCCCCCCTGCCAGCCAGGTCACCCCCAACTGCACACCCTCCCCCCCACCGGCCTGGTCACCCCTCACAGCCCCCCTGCCAGCCTGGTCACCCCACACAGCCTGTTGTTCAGTGGTTTGGTCGTCCCTCACTAACCCCCCTGCCAGCCTGGTTGTAGGCAGCCATCTTGTGAGGGTGTGAGGGTTAATTTGCATATTACCTCTTTATTATATAGGATAACAATATTATCACTTATAGAGCATTCATTTATTATATGCTACTTCAAAGCACTTTACATGAATTAACTCATTAAATTCAAACCAAAGCTTTATTTAAATAACTTCTGCAATTATAAATTATCTGTATCTTCTTTTCCTTCCCCCCTATATATTCTCCCAAACCTAGGCCCCTGGCACTGCAACTGCATATTTAGTTGGTCTCTGTGCTTGAATGTGAAAATGGCCATTCTGGTACTTTCATCCCTTTGCTTGAGATCTTGCAGGCCCTCCCATCAAGAGATGGAGCTTATTTCTGGTACCCTCAGATCTACACTTGAATATGTGATTCACTTTGGCCAGTACACTGTAACACAGGTGGCATCATATGAGCTCCAAGCCTGAATCTCAACAGGCCTTGGATACTTCTGCTCACAAGCTTGGAATCCTGTGACCACCGTGTGAACAAGCCCGGGATAGCCTGCTAGACGATGAGAGAACACCTCCAAGAGAAACACCTGAGATAAGGTCAATCAACATCAGTCATTCTGGCTGACCTGCCAGTGGATTGTGGACACATGACAGAGCCCAGACTGGTCCAAGATGGTCCAAACCGCCCAGGTGGGAATCACCACCAGTTCAACCACAGGCTAGGTAAACATTTGATGTTTTTAGCCACTAAGTTTTGGGATGGTTTGTTCCCCAGCAACGGTCTATCAATCAGAGTATTGACTATGCTCTTTTGCTTTGTGATTTTCCAAGATGGGGTTATGATTTGCAGTGTTTTTGAAACTTATTTAACCACAAACTTACTCCTCTTTCCTCTTTCTCTCTTCTGTGTATACACACATGCACATTCTAGGGAACACACACACTTAGGGAAACACTGCTCCAGATCACACATCACAAGAGTAACTAGAATGTGTTCATTTGTAGGTTTTATGGAAAACAGCTGCTTTTCCTTCATGTCCACTTCCAGCTTTCACTGCTGTTCTGAAAACAGTTACCTTAATGGGACCTGTAACAGCCAGTGTTATAATGACATGTAAGATCTGAGAAACTTCCCAATCACTCCCCACTATTCCTCTGTTCCTACTATGGGCTATATAGAACTATTTGAAAAGACAAAAATCAAGACCAAGAACTTAATATCTCAGTCCTAGTAAAACAACATTCAGAGGTTCCCCCATGGAAGCCCATCCCACAAATAGCAATAAATGGCTGCAAGAACTAGACCAAACAACAACAACAACAACCAAAAGAACAAAAACAAACAAACAAAAAAAAACAGCTACAAACTGAGTAAGGATTATTTTAGAGTTGAATCAGGAAAAAAACAAAATTCCAAGCAATGTCATTCACTACTTTAGCCTCCCCCATCAATAGAGTTTCCACATAGCATTTTGAAATATTCCTGAACATTTACGTTTTACCTAATTCATCTGCTTCCAATATCTAGTTTTCCTTTTCAGTCCAACCATCCTTCTGAGTTCAAACAATCTCTCTAATTCCCCCTTTCTCTGAAGCAGGGTTTACATAGCGCAAAATGATTATTAACAGTGTCATCATGATCAACTTTCTGCTATCAACACTATGTAAAAGATCCAGGTGCAATTTTTCCTGCAGATGTCACAAAAATGAATTATAACATATGTGACCAAAATTCTGCATTTTTGTAAAGCATTTAAAAGCTTATTCAAAAGTCATCTAGTAAATAAGTATTTCCAAAATGAGTTACTACACGTGTCAAAACACACACCCAACAGACCAGGATGGCTTTCCAAGAGCTGTCAGTCAAGGCCCTTGCTCCCCATGAGCTCAGCTACCAAGCTCAGCAGAGTGTAACTTCTAGTTGTGACCAGGCAGGCAATCAAGGACTATTTTGGACTCACAAATATAGAAGGGACGATGGATGCAACCTTCAGAGTAAGCCATTCAATGACTGATAAAACTAGGTGGAGAAAGTTTGATGAGGAGTGGGACATTTACATAATGTCAAAGTTATCTTCCTAAAAAAAGACCAACTACCTTAACCAAGTGGTTTAACCTGACATCACCATTAAAGGACAAATGGACATCTGTGCCTCCTGATATGACCCCCAGAGAAGGACAAATCACTTACATCACTTACATAGTATTCCAGCCAAAGATGGAAAAATATGAATCAAAACATGAGGAAACATAAGATAAACATAAATTAAGGGACATTCTATAAAATAACTGGCTAGCATTCTTCAAAAATGCCAAGGTCACAAAATAAAAAGGAAGACTTATAAACTGTTCTGCATTAAAGAAAACTACAGAGACAGGACAACTAAATGCAATGTGGGATCCAAGAATATCTTGTGAACTATAAGAAAATTGTTTTAAAGGACACTATTAGGCCAAAATTACAATATGGATTATGGATTAGACAAAAGTAGAAATTGATATTGCATTTCCTGAATTTGATAGCTACATGTAGCTTACAGCTATCAAATTCTTGTTATTAGGAAATACAGGGGGGGTGAAGAGAGTTTGAGCCAGTAGCCCACTCACATATGGTTCAGAAAAAATCACATATATATTCATAAATGTGTGTGTGTGTGTGCGTGTGTGTGTGTGTGTGTGTGTATGCGTGCGCACACAAGCGTGTGGAGAGAGAAGAGGTGAAACAAATGTGGCAGGTAGTATAGGTAAAGGAATACAAGAGTTCTTTGTATTATTCATGCACCTTTCCTAAAAGTTTGAATTATTGCTAAATAAAAAGGTAAACAGACAAATAGCATCACAAACTCAGAGTTTTGCCAGCGGCAGAACATGGCAAGACTGGGCAGCAGTCTCTCTTCTCAGTCACTGTCTGCAGCTCTCCCCAGAGCCTTCCCCAGAAAGGGCCCCCTCTTAGTTTCTTCTGAGACAGAGCTTTTGTGACCACAGGCCTCTGGCAGTCCAGGTTGCTGTAATGCCTTGAAAGCCAGGAAACTAAAACCACTCTAGGTCACAGTTCAATTCCTTTTGAACATTTTCTTCCTGTAGGTTTTCCATTGTGGTGATTGGAGGCTATAGTTCCTTTGATGGCACTATCCAGAGAGAAAGACATGACTGTACTTTTACTGAGGTGTGAGGGGGCCTGGGAGGCAACAGAGGGATGGGCAGGAAATCACAGGTTCCAAGACAATCCCTTGGGGTGTCAGATACCACCCTATCTCGACCATCTTCTACCATTTGTGGAAAGATCAGCTGAGGTCAGCTCATCTGGAGGAACTGTCCCAGTTACTGGTTCTGCCTCTGGACTGTCAGGAATCTAGAGGTAGGTCTCCTGGCTGCTTTGAACCTTAGTTTCCTCATCTGCTCAGTGGGGATAAGCAATCCTGTCATGTGGGTGGACTGAGCCATCTCTGGGCAGATGGGCCCTGGAAGAACACCCCTGGCAAGAAAACTACGTCTCTGCCTCTTAAGTGTTACCTACTGCTGAGTTTCCAACTTGCTGCTGTGTCTGCCCAGTCACTGGGTCACTACCCCTATTTCCTCTGTAGCACTCCAGTGTTTTGCCAGGGATGGAGTCCTGCTAGGCCCTAACACTCAGCCTGATGGTGCTCCAGCTCCTGCCTGTCTCCAAGCAGAGCTACCAGGTGTATTGGACTTCCCTGCTGTCACCCCTGCTCTCAGATTCCACCTCCATGAGTACACTCCATGAGTACACTTGCAGACTCATGATGCTCAGACAGTGACAGAATCATCTTGCTGACTGAAGGACAACTCCTCAAAGGACAGTTACCAACACGAGACGTTTTCTCAACTGAAGAGTCTTCCCTATCCATTCTTCTTCTGACAAGCCTTGGATATAAAGTAACCCAGAGATGACTGACCTCTAGAGCCACACGCCAGAGCAAACCTGACTTCTAGTTGTGACCAGGCAGGCAACAGCAAAAAGATCCCAACCTCAGCTGCTGGGATTGAGTGGCTGGATTCTCACATAACTTTGAGAGGAATTATGTTAAGAAAAAAAAAAAAGATCTGGGGACAGTGTCACAATATGGTTCCTCACAGGCCAGTTGACAAAGTCAGAAGTTAACCTTCTGGGCCACTGAACCAACACTTCATAAAGAAAGGCTTATTGCTACAGGCAAACTCACACCCGCTCTGAGCCAGGCTTAAACAGAAATCCAGTCCGGGTTTTCCAGATGATAGCACCCAGAACTTTAGAAGAGCTGCCACACCCAGGTGGCTGCAGCTTCTGAAACCTGGACCACAGAAGGTTCTGGGCTGCTTCTCAGAGGCTTCCTGCTACCATTTGAGCCAATGTGTCTGAGCTACCAACAAGGAAAATTGTGGGCTTGGCACAGAACCCCACCCCCATCCTCCAAATGGGTTCCTTTCAGAGTTAATGGCATCTACCAGCCCAAACCATCCAGAAACAGTCAAGCTCAGAACATTACCAAGTCGGTTCCCCCCAAAGCCCACCAATCCAACATGACAGTCTGGTGGCTGGAAGAGCCACTGCATTTCTCTGAGGCGAGACTCCACACGCTAACATCAGAACTTGCTCCAGGACATTTGGGGGTTGGACAAAACAGAGATAGTGGAGATTCAGGAAGAATGATCTTAAAATGCCACAGAGAATAGTGGCATCCATCTCCTGAGTAGCCCAAGAGCTGAGGTGGCTGTGGCCAAGGGCCCATCTATCTCTGTTCTCCCAGCCTAGGCCTCACTCCACAGCCCCCAGGGGAGCAGAGGCTGAGGTGACAAAATCCAGTTATGGGTCGAGCATGTGGGCTGCTTCTTCTGCCAAACCAAATCTCAGCAATGAGGTAATTATTCAAAGAATTGGAGCCAAACCCTGATTTGTCAAGGTCATTCAGTGAAATGGAGACCATTTTTTAATCTTCCACTTTGCTTCAACTAAGGCTACCTGGCCTTAGCCAGTTTGATATTTTAAATGAAGCACTACAAATAAAAGTATATTTGATTTTGTAAAATGAATGAATGAATGAATAAAATTAAAACAGCAAAATTACCATCTCACTTTTGGAAATATATAATGCATTGGACATAATACATATTTGTTGGTCAAGGTTGAGGGTATAGTGAGCAGGGGATTTAGATAGAATTTACTGAACCTTTCCTCAGTGGCAAAAACATAGAGAAAAGGGAGAATCCAGTTTAATTATTCAAGGATTCATGGGTTATATGTGGCAATAAGAGGGGTCTCAAACTGATCCCTTGCCACCTGCCTCTGCCATCCTTTCAACTAGACTTTGTAGAGCAGAGCACTGACTGCTATTTCCACCACGGAGATAAGATGGCAGAGCACACAGCCAGTGCCTTGCTTCATGCTCCTTGGGGAGGGCCAAATTGGGCCACTGCATGTGTCCTGATTGGGTTAGAGAGAGTCTACCCAGCAAGAGAATTGTCTGTGGCCCTTTAAAAGATCCCAGAGCAATGCTTCTTCTGTTTACATAAACCACCCACCTCATCTTATTGAAATGCAGATTCTGATTTAGTTCATCTGAGTTGAGGCGGAGAATCTCTATTACTCATGAGCTCCTTGGTGATGCCCATGCTGCTGGCTTCACTTTGAAAAGCCAGGCTCTAAAATACACCATCAAATGAAGGGTGTGGGGCTGGAGATGCATCCCAGTTCAAGTAAATGAAAGTACTCTCTACTGGTACTTCCACTCTTCCCCATCTTGAAATCACACCTTCAATTATGAAAGAGGGGTCATGCTTGCAAAATCGCATTTCATTAATGATGGCATTATTTAGAATGGATGGAAATGTGCTTCTGTTTTCCAGTCATTCTTAGAAAAATTTCATTTGTAAATTATGAATTTCCTTCCTCAATCCACCTTCTCCTTCTCTTCCCCTACAAATCCTTTCAACATGACCTTCAACATAATGCCCTTCAGTCAGCCCAGCTTCCCAATGAACCTTCCATGCTGCACACAGGGCCACAAATCTAGAAGCAATGTCTAAAAGGGATAAAATGGTTTGGGTCCAGAAATTACCCTTTCTGTCAGAATAGAATGTGAGCAATCCACACTCTCCTCCAAGCCAGCCCCAAATCCCTACAGAGCTCGAGTTCTTGGCAGTCAGTGAAACTATCACTGTCTGTGCTATCAATATCCACTCTTAGATCTTAATCATTCAAAGACATTCTTATTTTCCATGTTTATGGGGGGGGGCAAAAATTAAGAAATACCCTTCGTCATCAAAACCACACAGAAATCAGAATTTACAGAAGTGGCATTTTATTGGTCATCTGGCCTAATCCTTCAGTGACTCTTGCAAAATTGCTCCCTACGGTGGATTCAATGGGTGCAGCCAAGTTTTAAATGTCTGCAAACATGAGACTTCCCATAAATTCACAAATGTCAAATGGAACTAACTCTCTGATGTGTATGTCATATGCAAAGAATTGGGAATTATTAGAAAATAACTCCTTGCCCTAACTGGTTTGGCTCAGTGGATAGAGCGTTGGCCTGCGGATTGGAAGGTCCCAGGTTTGATTCTGGTCAAGGGCATGTACCTTGGTTGTGGGCACATCCCCAGTAGGGGGTGTGCAGGAGGTAGCTGGTCGATGTTTCTCTCTCATCAATGTTTCTAACTCTCTATCCCTCTCCCTTCCTCTCTGTAAAAAATCAATAAAATATATTTTAAAAAAAGAAAATAACTCCTAGAAACAGAAATCTAAGACTTGACACTTGTTCGTTACATTATTTAAAACTCCATAAGCAAAAATGGATGGTGTCTTATCTCAGGAATTGAGAGACTAAGAAGCAAGGAAATTGTCAAATAAGTATGAAAAGGCTGAGCAGCAGCCTACATACTTATTTTAAAAGAAACTGGGACGACGGGACATATCCTGGTGACAAAGGGAAGTCCTTTGGAATGGTGGTCCTAGTGGGTTATAATTAAACACAAAGAAACATGACTAATATCTAGAAGCAAGTAGTTAGAGCTCTTTTAAGCTGGTCATCACCCAGCTGCTTCCAGCATTTCCCATGCTTCATGTTTTATTTCAAAGTGAAACCCAAACACATGGAGGAATATCCGGGGGATGGTGTGTATGCAAGCATGCCTCAGTTTGAGCCCAGCTGGTCCAAGTCTCTTGATGGTGCAAGACTGGGGGAGGAAGGTGAAACACAGCCCTCTCAGCTTCTAAATAGTCTGTTCATTCATGTGGGAAAATAAAATGAGCAGCAAAGCAATGGAAAAAACATTTCAAAATTGTTGCTTTTCATTCTTTCTTTGTTTTACCATAAAAGCTTCTCCCCATTGAGGCCTCCGTGCTGCACACAGAGGAATGAGTGGTAAGGAATCCATGGAGGACCTGAGGTGCTTTTCTTCTCTGAGGCCCTGAGAAATCAGGGAAAGCCAGAGCTGCCTTCATTCCCATAACCTAGACCAGTGGTCGACAAACTCATTAGTCAACAGAGCCAAATAGCAACAGTACAACGATTGAAATTTCTTTTGAGAGCCAAATTTTTTAAACTTAAACTATATAGGTGGGTACATTGTTATTAACATAATTAGGGTACTCCTAAGGCTTAGGAAGAGCCACACTCAAGGGGCCAAAGAGCCGCATGTGGCTCTCGAGCCGCAGTTTGCCAACCACGGACCTAGATCATCACAAAATGCAATCGTTTAATAGCACAGTGTGACTTTTACAACACACCATTTCTTCATCAGCCAACCTATGAGAACAGCTGTTTTTCTCCAGGAGGCATTGGTGCAATGTGGGAAGCATGCTGAAGCAGGGTAACAAGAAGCACCACAACAGAAATCATTAAACTCATCGAGCACTTGATAGGATCTAGGTACAATGTTTACTGCTTTATCCACCTCTCTTGTAACCATCAAAAGCCTACAAAAACCAAGCAGCAGAGAAATAAAGTAACTTGGGCCAAAGCATCACAGCTGAGAAATTGAGAAGTCAAGTTCTGAACCCAGGTGGCAGCTGGCTGGGAAACTGGTGCTTTGAACCAGTGGTCCTCAGAGTTTGCTTTGGGATCATCCAGGCCCAGGCTTTGCCCAAGACCAACTCAATAAGATTACCTGGGGGTAGACATCAGTATTTTTTAAAGCTCCCCAGGTGATTCCAGGGTGCAGCCAAATTTGAGAACCATTGTTGCCAGCCACCACTCTTCATTGCCTCTTCAGAAAATAAAGAATAGCTGGATAGACTGGGTCTAGCCTAGGTCTTTCAAGTCATCAGAAAATCCACATGGAGAGCAAACAAGCAACTTTCAGTAGATGGAAGGACTTTGGAAAGGCCAAAGGTCAGCAGAGGCTAGCCTGAAAGGAATTACTGCTACAATATGCTTCAGGGGCTCTTGTTTGATGGGTTCAGGGTGAAAGTGAACTCCAGTAGATCCCCAGGGGGAAAGAGAGGCAAGCCATGCCAGCTATTAGCTAACCTTGTATTGTGGCCACTTGGGCACTCACTGGGTGTTGGTGACACTCTCAATTATGGCATCTGTCTTTCACTGCTGTGATGGATTGCATTATTGTTCTCACCATTATCCCTGCAGAGGGCTGACACAACCCCATCCCTGCTCTGTTGAACTCAGAGTTGACCTGGCCACAAGACATGCTTTAGTCAATTAAGTGTGAGCAGAAATGTTGTGTGTCACTTCTGAGCATAAGCATTAACACCAAGTGTGTGATTCACTATTTTCTCTTCCCTACCTTTACCACTTGGACTTGCAATATTCTAGGCAGAGACTGATCTCATCAGCCCAGCCCTGGAGTGAAGATGATGGAGGACAGAGCTGCAGATGACTTGTGATAGACACTTTTATGAGCAGGATATAAACTTGTGCTGTTGTAAGCCACTGATATCTGGGGTTCATTTCTTATCAGGCCTATCATGACTGATATAATCCTCACCTTCCTTTGGAATTCTCTGATTTCAGCTATACTGTAGAATGGATGAGACATATCAGAGCACTCCCTTCTCTATGGAATTCTTCTCAAGAGAGAAAAATGGAGATATCAATATTATTTCCCCTCCCTGACACCTTAATTCCTTTCTGAGACTAGAAAGGGCCTAACTGAAATTAAAGTAAAATAAATGGATTTCCCCTCTCTCTTACAAGTACATTACAAACAAGCAGCATTTGAAATCAGACACCTATGTGTCCCTTTCTCTCCGCTGGTTCTCTAATTTTCCACCAACAAAGGAAGGGCTCATTTACAACACAAACAGCCCTAATCCCAGAGATTCTGATTTAATTAGTCTAGAATTGGATTTGGGCATCAACATTTTAAAAACACTCCCCAATGACTCTAACGAGAATCCTGGATTGAAATCTAACCCCACTTCCCTTTCTTACCCCATAGGGATGGAGGTCATATAGCTAGCTAATGGCAGAGGTCAAGTCTAAATCTTTCATCTGTGATCTCACTACAGTTATGTTGTTTCTCAATGATTATGGGTGTTTTTCTAGAAGAGCCACTTACCCCCATCAATTAAATTAACAAAAAGATGACAATACCAATGGCTAGTGTCCTTGTTGCCCTGTCTGAGTGTTCAAGGGCACCTCTGTGCATTCTATTCATCATCAGGGATTGCTGTTCTCTACTAGGGAATTACATAAAATGCACTTGCTCTTCAAGTTTTTTTAAAAAAACTCCACACTCTTCTGAGTCAAATTGATGTCTTTCATGAGTTGGTGTCATTATTATACAAGCATTGGAGCTCTGCTGGAGCTCTGAATTAGCCCACAGCAATCTTATTTGCTCTTAGGATATAGATCCATATAATCCCACCAGTGTGTGTGTGTGTGTGTGTGTGTGTGTGTGTATACGCGCGTGCATGTGTGTATACTATTTAAATCACATGGAGCCAAGATGGCAGGTATGTGTGTGCTGAAAGGTCAGCTAGACAAAGGAAGGTATCACACAGGCACAAAGAAAACATTTCTACCTTCCTGTACACTTGTACTGAATCCTCACTCCAATTAAATGTATACATTGACAATACAGATGGTTGGTGTGTGTGTGCGTGTGTGCGCACACACACACACACACACACACACACACACACTTGTAAGTTAAATCCCCTTTCAAAAATATTTGTTGACAGTTAAATATTGTTGGGTGTGCAAATAAGGGTATAAATGTTCAGGCCTATTTGCAGAAGCCTGCCTCTGAACAGAAGTAGCCACAGAAATCTGTCAAAATATGGAGAGACATTTAAGGTCTCTCTTTGACTAGAGATAAGTAGGATAGGAAAACCATCCCTTTGCCTTTCAAAAATCATGTAAACTCAGTTCTCAAAGCCTTAAGCTTCTCACCAAGTGTCAACTAAGGCTTCACTATCCAATATGATGGCCACTAGCCACATGTAGCTTTAGAACACATAAAACATGACTCACCCAAATTGAGATATGCTGTAAGTGTAAACTATATACTGGATTTCAAAGGCTTAGTAAAATACAAAATATTAGCCTCATCCTCCCCTGCCTTCCCTCTGAGGTTTGAGCATCTGGGTGGGGCTAAGCGGGAGAGATCAACCAAAGGACTTGTATGCATCCATATAAGCCTAACCAATGGATACAGACACCAGGGGGGGTGAGGGCATGAGTGGGGGGACAATGTGGGGATAAGGACACATTTGTAATACCTTAATAAAGGAAAAAACAAACAAACAAAAAACACCTGTGGTACATTTAGGTATACCATGGAATACTACCCAGCAGTAAAAAAGAAGAATCTCTTACCCTTTGAGACAGCATGGAGGGACCTGAAAAGCATTATGCTAAATGAAATAAGTCAGTCAGAGAAATTCAAGTATTACATGATCTCACTTATATGTGGAATCAAAGTAACAAAATAAACTGATGAACAGAGTGGATCCAGAGACTAGAAGCATGGAACAGAGTGCTGAATCTCAGAGGGAAGGCAGGGGAGGAGGGGAGGGTGGGAGGGTGGGAGGTAATGGCCTGAGGCAAGGGGTGCAGGGGTAGGCTGGGGGGGTTAATGGGGGGAAAGGAGGACATATGTAATACTTTCAACAATAACGAATTATTTTTTAAAAATACAAAATATTTCATAATATTTTATAGTGATCACACGTTGAAATGATAATATTTTGTATATTTTAGGTTACCAAAATATATTATCAAAATCTATTTTACCTGTTTATTTATACATCTTTAAAAAATTTGGTTCCTGGAGATTTTTAAATTACATAGGTGACTTATGTTCTATTTCTACTGGACAGTGCTGGTCTAAGAGAATATTTTTAATGTTTATTCTACTTGGTTCAAGTCAGAGGTGACAAATTGTTGACTATACTTAATGAAGTTACAGCAGAATAATACTCTTGTTAAGAGCCCAAACTGGCCCTGGCAGGGTAGCTCAGTTGGTCAGAGCATCATCCCAATACTTCATAATTGCGGGTTTGATCCCCGGTCAGGGCACATACAAGAATCAACCAATGAACGCATAAGTAAGTAGAACAACAAATCGATGTCTCTCTTTATCTCTCCCTTCCTCTCTTTCTCTCAAAAACAAAACAAAAAACCAAACTGCCCAGGTTCCAATTGTAGGTTGGCCACCTAGACATCTGTGTGTACCTGGTATTTAGCCTTATCTGTAAAATAGTAATAATAATACTTTTACCCTATAACGTTGTTGTGAGGATTAAATGAGAAAAATAAATGTATGATACTTAGAACAGCAGCTGGCAGGTGTGAGTGCTCAATAGATGTTAGGTATGGTAATTATCCAAAACATGTTGACATTTCAATAATTTTAAAAGATCCCAAAGGGTTTTCCAGACTTTAACAGGCTACAAATGAAAGAGGTTCCACATTCAAGCTGGAGCATACACAAAACATTTAAGCAATATATGTGAAGAATTTGTAAAATATCACTAATTAGCACTCAGATGGTCCTTCTTCATATATCTGACAAACTTTATCATTGAATTACAGACTTATAATGAAGATACATATTCCTTGGGATATAATATAGACTCTTAGAATTTCAGAACTGGAAGTTGAATTACCATTTACACTATACAAGAATTACCAGTTTATAAAAATTCATGGCACAATGTTGAAATGATACTAACTACTCTAAATCCTCTTTGATGACTTAAAAGGTAATTCCAGATCTTTCAATAAACAAGGATCAATAACAAGTGAAGCATGGAAGTACCAGTCCAGGCACTGTGGTAGGTGATGAATAAGACTAGCTTTCACTGGATCATATATGTATCAGTTAGGTAATAAATTTGAGCTTGTTCGACAAAACATCTACACACTGACAGAAAAGCCCATTTCTGAATCTCCAAATTTGTGTTATTTGCTCTAACTCTGCAAGGTCCCTTAATCTTTGGGATGACTTGAGCCGACCTGATTTACAGTTCAACTCATGGATGCCTGAGAAAGCATCTTTAAGAGAGCCAGCTATCATCCCCACCACCCTGATTCTACCTATGTGAAGCTGCCAGTCTGTCCAACCTGCACATTTCTGTTCATCCAGAGAACTTTGTCACTTTTAAACCACACATATGTGAAGAAATCAAGGGAAATCATGACAAAGGAAACAGCCTTATAAAGTACAGCAGACTCTGGAAAAATCCCTAAGGGTCCAAACCAGAGTTTCTCAATCTTGGCATTATTGACATTTGGGGCCAGATCATTCTGTGTGGTGCAGCTGTCCTGTGTATTACAGGATGTTTAAGCAGCATCA
This sequence comes from Myotis lucifugus, assembly GCF_000147115.1. Taxonomy (NCBI): domain Eukaryota; kingdom Metazoa; phylum Chordata; class Mammalia; order Chiroptera; family Vespertilionidae; genus Myotis; species Myotis lucifugus. Next base: position 2,841,718 of record NW_005871097.1, read on the forward strand.
CTGGCCTCTACCTACTATATGTCAGTAGCACATACCTCTGAGTTGTGACAACCAAAAATGTCTCTAGACATTGCCAAATGTCCCCTGGGGGGCACAACTGCCCCAGTTGAGACCTACTGGTCTAAACCTTTGAGTTTCAACTTTGAGTTCACATAAGCATCACCCAGTAGATGGTAGAAAAGGTAGATCCCTGAGCTCCACTCCAAAATATTTCCATTCAGGAGGTCTGCAGTGGAGCCCAAGAAGGGGTGCTTGTAACAAGCTCCCTGGGGATTCTGATGTGGGTGGTCTATAGTCCACACTCTGAAAAACATTGATCTTGCAGCCTGGGTGCACACCCAGGTCAAAAATCAAGGCTGCAGAGAGTATGAACTTGAAACCAAAGCAGATTCAGTTAAACAAATGAGCCATGTGGTGTATAAGTTGCTTGATTGTGTAGAGCTACACGTGGGAGAAATCAGGTATTGAGATTAAAGAAGTTGTAGAATAGAAAAGAACCCATTTGTAACCTACCATGGGAAATTAAGAATGAGCTGAGCTCATGCTGTAATTTTACCTCCTGGGAAGCACTGAATGCAGGCAAATAATATATCTACCAAAGTTCTATGTTAATCATCCCCCCACACCCCCCCCCCTAATACAGGAAGGAGCTGAGCATTTACAGAATTCTGCTCCAGTTCATAATAATCTGGCATTTTGTTTTAGGTTTAAATCAGTTCCAAGAAACTTCAAATAGGCAACAAGATTTTCAGGACTTGTAAAACAGAGTCATAGTACCCTAGAGAATTACAAGATAATGAGTGGGTTAGACTGTGTGACTTGGGATGCAGAGCCTCCTTCGGGAGACATTTTATCTGGAGACGCCAGTTCCTACATCCTGCCACATTCTATATTGAACTCACCTGAGTGTGAAGGGACTTGTGTTTTACATATCAGCTTAGTTCAACACGAGAAAGATCCAATTAAAAAAATAAAACCTCCATCAAGCTTCCATTAATAGGTATCTGACTTTAAGTTTAGAAACAAGCCCTGCAACAAGGAAGCGGGTACAAGTACAGTCAGTTCTACTCTAACACTTGTCTTGAAAATGCAAATTTGTTCCAACGTGATTGATATTATTAAGGAATGATTTCAGCCTCACGCGTATTTTGTATTTGCTTATGTGCAATTCTGTCTGCAAGAAACAGTAGGTGAACACAGAAAATGCACCTAGATGAATGGAGCTTCATTTACAAAATGCACTCACAGGCACACACCTCAAACATCTACCGCTGCCTCAGTTCACCTCAGGACCCCCAACCCTCCATACTTGGTGTTACAACTCTCCGTCTGGCCTTCGATAATGTACCTTCCACTTCACAGTAACTTATAAGTTGTATTACTTCTGATGTCCACTTGTATAAGCCACCTTCAGGTAGAGTGCCATAGCTATTATTGTATTTATATGTTTCTTAACCATGTAACATATGTAAAACTGTGATACCATTTTTATTAGATTCCCATCTTATTTGTTTATGTGTTACTAAGTTTTTAAGTGCTATAACCCTAATCTGATTGATCCCATAATCGCTTTGCTTTTTATCACATAATTTTGCATAGTATAGTGATTTTCTAGGAACTTGTGTCATGTTATAACAGAACTGACTACAGTTTATTTGCGAGGCAAAGGAACATGGGTGAGGAAACAAGGAAGTGAGACAGGAAGGAAAGGCAGCCTATAAAGAGTGTGCTGTGAAGCACATTACTACTGTGGGTGACTAGAGTTCAATCCCACAGGGAAATTCTAGGAAATAATGCAAGACACAGCTCAGATTTATCCCACCTAAGAGGAAAGGGAGCTGGGTTATTTATGTACTACCTCCCCTCTAGCCCCAGTTAAGAGCTGCTCCTGGGGGTGTTAATTCCAGCATGTTGAGCCCTCAGGAAGGCAAGAAGATGCGGTTATTGATAGATGGAAATTCCCCTGTAGCACACTGAAGTGGTGAAACCCAAGGGATATGAGTCATCTCCCTATGAGCATCTGCCACAAAGGCAAAAAAGGGGAAAACACTGCAGAAGAAAAGAGTGTGGGATTGCACATTTCAAAGCCTCTTACTATAAACCAGGGTTTCCCAAGCATGCCAAGCACCAGGAATCACTGAAGGCTTGTTAAAATACAGATTCCTAAAACCCACCCACATCTATTGAATCAAATTCTCCAAAGGAAAATTCTGGGAAGCTCCTTAATGGTGAACAACACTCACTGCATAACTGACACCCTCCAAAGGTGACTGTCTCATCCAGCAAATCCAGGAAACATTGTGAAACAAACAACCTACTAGTTTTGCCTGATTCCAACTGGCCACATAAAAAGTTCCCAGATATCACTGTGGCAAAGGTCTGAATTGGTGCTCAGCCTCTCAACTCCCTTCCATTGCACCCACTCTCAGAAGACAAAGAGGTGGTGGGCCAGCTGTGCTCATTTGTCACTTCCTTTAATCTGCAAGGGTAGTAAGTAGTATATGGCTTATAGAGAGTGAGGGGCCAGGCATGCAGGCCTCCCATCCAAGGTCACATCCTGCCCACCCACAAGCAAGGTCACTTAAGGCCCCAGAATAGCTTTTCTCATCCCAGAGATAATTCAGCTTCAGGAAATTGCTATAACTTTAATTTCCTAGAGTTTAAGGACAAGGCAATCTCACCTCACTACCAGCAGTCGATTGTCTGCTAGAATTCTGCAGACAACCAGCCTGTCTACAACCAGGATTAATTTCTTGTGCCTCAATTCCTTATTTTTCCTTAACCCAAACATAGCTTATTTCTGAGCCTCACCAACTGAACAAAGTCCTTGTCTATGAAACAAAATGAAATAACTTGATGGAGAAAGTTGCTCTCAAGTTGATAAGTAAATAAACTTATGTCGTCAATTAAATTGGCCATCGAAGTGTCATGGCAGCATCCAAAAAGTCCAAAAATACAATGTCAGAGTAATGAGGCTGGGGTTTATTTTACATGCAACAATGTATGAATCAGAAGGATAGAATCGTCCCTTGGAGCTAAGAGGAGATGGAAAGACCAGCCATTCAAGCTCCTTTGGGAAAATCTAAACACCATCACCACTCAATTTATAATCTCACTACTTAAGTATCACCTCGGATGCTGCTATAGAAACAGTGCTAACCTTGGACATGTGTTTGTATTAGGCATCTTGGAAAGCAATGCTTTCCCCATTACTCATTAATAGCAAGCAGTTCATAGCACTGAACAAATACGCCAAAAGTAAAGGAAGAGGTGGGTACTGCAGACCAGTAAACCCACAATGAAGAATGAGACAGACTTAGAGGCTGTGTAAAAGCCAGTGTCCTGTACTCAGGGCAAAGTGTGGTTTGATTGGCCCTCCAAGGGAAGGCAAAGTAATTCAGAAAGTTATAGAAAAGCACCCAGAATTCTGAGTCCAGCTGTTACTGCCCACTGATACCTCTTATTTCCAGATCTCCTCATCTAAAAAAGGGAGATGGTTCATATGACCTGAGAAAATGGGGAGATGGGGGGAGGTATTTAAAAAGAGGATAAATAACAGTTTCTACTTCTAGTCAAGGGTAATGTCACCAAGTGGTTAACTTTGAGACAGATTCTGGGTTATGGAGGTGAACTTTTGGAGTTGCGAGCTTTTATGATGCTTATTCCAAATACTAAAGTGCTGATTAACATATGCTGGTAGAAAGTTACTATGTACTGGATTATATTTGCTGCATGAGCATATGTACAGATGCTGAAATTGTCTATTGTGGCTATTGTTGCTGTTATCATTATTATGTCATGGTTGTTTTAAAATAGCATTCCTTTATTACAACTGGCTCTCAATTTTTAAAAAGCAATTTGTACAACTGCCTTTTGTATAACCTTTGTTTGTATAACTTTTCTAACCACTCCTGATTGGAGAGGCAGCATGGAAAGACCATAGGAGACCCAGCATAAGTCCTGGATCACCCACCTTTAAGCTGCATGACACTTAACCTCTCTGAGCCCGTTTCTTTTTTAAAATATATTTTTATTGACTTCAGAGAGGAAGGGAGAGGGAGAGAAAGATGGAGATAGAAACATCAATGATGAAAGAGAATCACTGATTGGCTGCCTCCTGCACACCTTCTACTGGGGATCGAGCCCACAACCAGGGTATGTGCCCTGACCAGAAATTGAACTGTGACCTCCTGATTCATAGGCCCACACTAAACCACTGAGCCATGCTGGCTGGGCAGAGCCCCTGTTTCTTCATTTGTAAAATAAAGATGCAAGTTATAAAGCTGGCCTTTGCAAGCTCAGATTGTTGTTATAAAGGCCAAATGAAAAATCTATGTAAAGATCTTTTATAATAGCAACATGCATGCAGATTCAAATTAGTTATAACTATTACCTAAAGTTCAGGAATGAAAAAGGATGCCTCCCAACAACACTAGTTGCTGGAGAACAGCAGTTGTTTTAAAAGTATCCCACCTGAATGCCATCCATTGCCGTTAGACTTTCAATGTCAGTGCTAAAGAGACTTTGTTATAAGTTTGTTCCCTAGGAAGGATTCCAGGGACAGCACTGTAGTGTGAGCACAAGAAGGAGCATAATATGGCGGTTACAATAAAGGCTCTGGGTTTGAATCCTATCTCCAACCCTTATTTGCATACTTAATTAACTTCTCTTTACCCAAGTTTCCACATGAAATATTAATAAAAATAATACCTACCTTACATATATCCCCCAAAGTAAAAACTAGTATTCAAACAAACAGATGTATATGCATGTTCATACAGTACTATCCACAGTATCCAAAAGGTGCAAAGATCTCAAAGGTACATCAATAGATAAGAAGATATACAAAATGTGGCTTATCAATACAAGGGAATTTTATTCAGACATAAAAATGAATGAAATACTTGTATGAAAGTTCATATCAACATGCATAACTTTCAAAACATTATGCTAAGTAAAAGAAGCCAGACACAAAAGGACAAATATTGTATGATTCCAATTATATGAAACTAGAGGCCCAGCACATAAAATCGTGCACGGGTAGGGTCCCTAGGCCTGCCCTGTGATCAGGGCCGTCTTCCACCCGCTCACCAGTCCCCAGTCCCACCCCACCACCACCCACCCTGGTTCCCCGTGGTTCCTGTTCACCATCCAGTCATCGGAGCCTGTGGACTACAGGGAGGGACCGAGAGGTGGTCAATGCACCTCATAGCGACTGGTCGGTTGTTCTGGTCATTATGCCGTTATGGCCGCTGGCCTTTTATTATATAGGATGTACAGAATAAGCAAATCCATAGAAACAGAAAGCAAATTGATGGTTGCCAGGGCTAGGAAAGAGGGGAATAGGGAGCAACTGCTTAATGCGAATAGAGTTTCCTTTTAGGGTGATGAAAATATTTTGGAACTAGACAGAAGTGGTGGTTGCACAACATGATGAATATACTAAATGCCACTGAATCATTAACTTTACAATGGTTATTTTGTGTTATGTAAATTTTACTTCAACTTAAAAATGCAATTCAAAATAACAATAATAGTAATAAAATAATAATGTTAACCTCAGGTTTACTGTGAGGATTAAATGAGATAGTATGTGTAAAACAGGGCTATGCCTGGCAGAGAGTAAATAATAAATGCTGACCTTTTTTACTCCTGCCCACATCTTTCAGAGAAAGAGGGTGAAATACTTAGCAAAGCCACACTGTGAGAGATGAACTAGATTAAGACTGAATGTCATTCTGGCCCTGGCCAGGTATCTCAGTTGGTTAAAGCACCATCCCGATACAGCAAGGTTGTGAGTACAACCCCCGGTCAGGGCACATACAAGAATTAACCAATGAATGCATAAATAAGTGGAACAACAAATCGATGTTTCTCTCTCTCTTTCTTCCTCTCTCTAAGATCAATCAATAAAAAAAAACAAGCAATGTCATTCTTGGCTCCTAATAAAAAGGGCTAATCTAACTTGTGCTCTAAAAACAAACACATCCCTTTACCTCACTTAATGAACCCCAAAGTTCTCTAGTGGTTTTGTCTGTATCTTGGGCAAGTAAGTGCCAATACAAATGGTGACCAGGCACCCCAGGTAAATAACAGCAGGCCAGTCTTGACTAAAACTCCCCATCTGTAGCAGAAAAAGAAGCAACTCTGTTTTACACTCTAAAAAGGAAAGACCTTTCTGGCAAGAAAAATAGAGAATCCCCAGAGGGGAAATTTCCTGGAGACTCCAAGACACACCTGAATGTCTTGCCATTCTTCATTTTTTACTTTGATCTTCATTACAGTGTGGGGAGGTGTGGTTTTAGGTATTTGTGTTTTTCCAGCTCAAAGCAAAAATCCTGCACAAATGAAGGCCAGGAAAGGTGTGACATAGAAGTTCACAGGAGCATAAGTCACAATAGAAAAAATGTCATCACCTAAATACCCCATATGTCAAAACAGCAATAAAACCATCTCTTCACTTATTTCATGATTGTTAATGACACCCAAAGCAAGTATCCATGAAATATGGCATCTGAAGTAGTCACCTTTTACAAATGAAAGGGTAGAGTTTTTGTCCTAGTTTTGTTTGTTGTATATTTTGAGATAGTTTGTTTAAGCAAGAAGCCTAAAAAGATTGGCCAATTGGATTATCAAAACCCAGATACAGGCTGGGGAAAAAAACTATAAAAGGTAGTAAGAAATCTTAAAAGTAAACACTTCAAAATACACTCCATCACATAAGATTGGTCATCTAAGATGGCTGGTGTTTTTTCCTGCCTTTTAAGTATGTCCAAAGGGAAGATATGTCACAGATTTATTGCCTAGAAACCAGTGAACCTGAAAAACTCCCAGCAGATTCAGAAAGGCACAGATACATCTACTCGTCAAAATCTAATTTCCAACTAGAACCTAGCAGCAAGGGAGTTTAGGAAATGTAGTTTCCAGCTTTCCAGCCTCTCAGGAAGGCATGCTAGAAAAAGGTGAGACTGAATTCCACGTGTTAACCCTCCATCTTGTAAAGAATTAGCAAAACATACATTTTTGTAGCTCCCTTCACTCTTAAGGAATTACCTACAGTTGCAAGAAGAGAACAGTAGAGATTAAAAAGTCCCTGAAGGTTCTCCAGTACTATCAGCCCAAGGGCAACCTGACTTTAATAAGCAGAGTATATAATGCTCCCATCTTTCTGGAGAATATGTCTGAAAATAAGAGATCAGAGAGGCAGCCTGTGTATGCTGCTTCTAGGACTGAGTACTTTGTAGATGCAAGGTGACAAAGTTCTTACATGGTTCTCACTTAAATTTCACACATGGCACTTAATTCCATATTCTCTGGTTCTATTTCAGTGGAATCCACAAAGTGATGATGTGGCTGAGAATCAGATGAGGAATAATAATGCTGGGTGTGAGAATTAAATCAGATGATGTAGAAGGAAGCACCTGAAGGTCAAATGTGGATTTTACAGAGTATTAAGGGGGAATGGTTGGGAAAAGAAGAGAAAGACCCTACATTCAGCTATGTTCCCTTCTCAGGTCCTGGAGCTGAATTATGCACATACTCCCACATAATGTTTCCACCCTCATTCCTGTTGGAGAGACAATGCAATTTAGTGAAAACAAATTAAATTGTGAGTCAGGAAACCTGTTTTGTTTTTGTTTTTGTTTTTCAGGAAAACTGGTTTTGATTCTCTGTTCTATCACTGCTTGGCTTTGATAAGTCACTTTTCCTCTTTGAGCCTCAGCTTCCTCATTTGGAAAATAACACTAACCCAACATCACTATTCATTATGCACATTAAGTGAGAGAATGTAATCTAAGGTGCTTATAAAGGAAATCACAATGAAAATGAGAGTTGTCATTTTAAATAACATAGCTTGTATCACCTATTTAAGATGAGCAAAGGTTAAAAGCTTAGTAATATACAAAGTTGTTGCAGGTTAGAAGAAAGAAGGCTCTCAAAGAGAGGGGAGAAGCATAAATAGTGCAACCTAATTGGAGGACAATTTGGCAGTATCTCTCCAGCTAGAAAACAAACCACCCTTTGAATTGGCAATTCCCAGATATACCTGCAAGAGGAAACCAAGTTATAAATAAAGGGATATACAGTGCAGCAGTGTTGATAGCAGAAAAGAGAAAATCCTATGTCTGTCAGTGGTGACTGGTTCAATAAGTTATAGAGTTTTAAACATTATGCATCTATCTGATGAAACAAATGAGTAGCTCATTTGGAACTGGAAAGAGTTCTAAGATTTATTATTAAGTTAATTAAAAAGCAAGATAATGAATATTATGTATTATTGTGTTATTTGAAAGAGAGAGATTCATGCAAACACATACATACGGGTAACTGAACAAAACCTTTGTAGAATGATACACATGAACCTATCAGCAGTGTTTCTCTTTGGCAAGAAGAAGTAGTACTCAGGGGAGAGGAAGGTTTCACACTTCATTTTATCTCATACCTTCCTTTATAGTTAGAGGTTTTATTTTTAATCCTGTGCATGTGTTTTGTTTTGTTTTATTTCAAATTACAAAGTATAAAAGAAGATTAGGAAATGGAGTGAAGGAGCCCTTTTTGCAAGTGGATATTGTAAAAATAATAAAGAAATCAACAAATAGAAACTGTGAAGCTGCATGAGGTGGCCCAGGCTCAGTGTTTAGGAAATGGTACTCTGCCAACTGCCTATCCTTTCTCTCCCTGGACATCCTTGTCTTTGAGAATCATGACAAGTAGAGGGGACAGAGGAAAATAGGAGTGGAAAGCCAAGGAAAATAAATATAGAAAGAGCCCAAGAATAAATGGAGAGAAAACATGATGTAAGGAGTAGGTGAGGAGAAATCAACATATAACAACATTCTCAAGCTGGCATGGAAGTAGGAGGAGGGATTGAAGGCAAAGAGATGCTTCGCGGGTCAATTTCACATCTTTATGCATACAGCTTGTACTAGTATTTAAGTAAATATTTTCACCATAAGTATAGCTATGGGTGAAGCATACATGTCTGTTAGCTGAGAACCCCAAGAGGTAGCAAATATGTAATCCTTTTTTTCAGAAGACTCCTGTTGTTCCTAATATTTATCCAGCTATATATACACAGATGGATACAAAGAACTTACAAAGAATGTGTAAGCCAGTGTGTTTCCAGTATCTTCCAAAAGCCCAACTCTAGAGGACATTAATAAAACACTATGCCAAGAGTAGATTTCATGGTAAAACAAGCCTGGTAAACACTTGAATAATCAAAATTGAATAGGTTTCTCAACTGTGGAACATCTACGTTCCTTTAACAAATTCATGTGCATTGTGAATGCCAAGAGGGGGAAGCGTGGGATGCAGTGCCTCCCAAAACTCCTGTCTGGGAACGCTTTATTTTAAGCATGATGCTGGATTGGTGTATCTTAGAATTGTCTTTGGGACACCAATTCATTCAAGGATTGTCTCTAGTCCTCAAAGTTAAGATTGGAGAATGGGGGAAGTAGAAACTACACCTCAGAATATTGTATCCAAAAGAAGTATTTTGGCATATTGATTGGGGCAAAAATTATAAAAGTCAGGTGCTGTGGCTAAAGAAACCCCCTCTGAAGCTATCACTGTCCTCCATCATTATTTGTCCTAGAGAAGAATTTAGAGATAATACAGCTCATCCCTTTCATAGTAAAAATAAGGAAACACAGCCTAGGGCTCATAGTTCAGAGCCTGGATTCTAGAGGCAGAATTCCTGGCTTCAAATTCCATCATTCTGCAGAACCTTGGGCAAGTGACATGACCTCTCTGATCCTCCATTTCCTCATCTGAAAAATGAAGATAATGGTAATCTTGTGATAAGGATTAAGTGGTCTGGTATTTGCAATGCCGTAGGCCAATACCTAGCATATAGTTGTAAGTGTTAGATAAGTGTTTCTTTAAGCAAAATAAAGTTACTGGGGCCTCACGGTCCTAAACCTTACTCCAGCATTACCATTATTACACAACACTCCCATTCTAATAAAAGAATAATTTTAAAAAGTGAAGCCAAAAGAATAATGGTTCAGCCATTGTCAAAAAGTCAATGTTAATGAGAAGTTAATATGCCCACACTGCCAGAGCAAATCTCAAGAATTCAAATAACACTTCTCCCTCCAGAAATACATAGTGTGTAATTAAAAATATATATGGGCCAGGAAGGCAAGAAAAATATTGATATTTATTTATTTATTTATTTATTTATTTATTTATTTGCTAGTTTTAGGTTCTAGAAAGATTAGGTCATTTTTTAAGAGCATGTTCACAGTCAGCATTGGGGACTAGACAGGTGGGAACTGGAATCTCAGAATGCAGGATGGACAAGAGAGAGAAGTCTTAAGTAGTATGTATTGGGTCTCAAAGGAAAATAGGGGTGTTTTTGGCAACAGAGTAGATAAAGTCGGGTTATAAAGGTGGACTGAGGTTCCTCCCTCCCCTTTAATTTGTTTTTCAAGTAGATGTGTTGGCAGAGTAGAAAGCTCAGACTCCTTATGTTGTTAAGTCACATGGCATTACTGTCCTTGTGCTGGCATTTGAGTTTCAGCCTGAATGCTGAAAAGCATATGTGCTAACTGGAGCATGGAGAAGGCTCCAGACTGAGAAAGGGAGAGTGTCCGCCTATCCACTGCCCTCCACTCTCCCTCCCTAATCACAGAGGGTAAAGCTGTTCAGGGACAACGAACTGGCCAGGAGACCTTGTTCACCTCACCCTCCCTGGGTCACTGGTCCCTGCTGAGCTTTGGAAGGACATTTCCAAATATTCAGTGAGGCTAGTGGGAGGTTAACAAAGAATTAGCAGTTAAATATACTCTCCACCAAACAATTTAAAGTGATGTGGTAAACACCAAAAGTAACCTACAAAGAAACTGCTTTCTTTGAAAGTGTTCCAAAGAGTTCTAATATTCCCAAGTAGATCAGCCTAGAGCTGCATTTTCTCACAAAAAGTGATTATATTTTATGAATCCAAAATCTGTATACTTGGTTGCCCACTGAGATGGAATATCTGAAATTGTAACTGTCCTGGAATATTTTAGACTTATGGTCACCCTGCCCCACATCTTGATGGGATACCTGTAAACTTCTTTTTTCCCTCCTCGGCTGGGGTCTCAGGGAAGTAAATTCCTCAAAATATCCTAATATGTTCTTGGTCTCCCCAAGAAGGGCTATTAGATCTGGCCTATGTCTTCACTCCCAAAAACCAGGAATGCAACAGAACTTTCTCAGAAAGCCATAAGAGCTGCCACTTATTGAGTATTTACAATATAACAGGCGATTTATATAACACTATCTCATTCAATCCTCCAAAATACCCTTTAAGACAAGTTTGCTTTTCCCCACTTTCAGTTGGAACAATAGTCTGGGAGTAGTTAAGGGCCCGGGCTTTGGAAACTCCCACAGCTGATAGTGGCAGAATGAAGACAACCCCAGTCTCCACACACTTTTCTATATTTCGTGCTGCTTCAAACCCTTGTCGTTCTCTCCTGAAGGAGTAGCTAAAGATATCTACAGAGACATAAATTCTCCATCAAGCTGCCATGTTAAAGCTCACAGACTCCTTTCCCTATCCTCCCATAGAAAGGGAGCTGCAGACTTAGCTATTAATTTCTGATGCTGCTTCTTCAGAGGGGAAGTACCAACCAGACACCCCAGGAGGAAATGTGGCCAGACATTGCAACAGGCAACAATGGGATCATAGTTGAGACATTTCTATGGATCCTTTCCTCCCCTTGCACAACCTCCAGATGACAAACAAATGATAAGACACAATCAGAATCAAGGAAGGCTCCCAGCAAAATAAAACCTGACCTCAGCCTAGCAAACATTTACTTCAGTCATCTGGATTCCCCAGGTTTATGGCTTAAGGAAGCAATTGCATCCGAGGCTTCTGGGTCTACTGTTTGCTTTCCATGCCTCAAAGCCCCAGCTTGTGAATCATCTCTGGGAGCCCAGACTGGGAAAAGCACTGGCCTTCCTTTCCCGTCTACTAGGGGATTAATTTCATCATGCCACTTAACCTGGTTATCAGTTCACACATGTGCCTTAGAATGCTTCTCAACACACATTCAAAGTGGCATCCAGGTACACTGAAAGTCCCAGACTTGATTCCAGGATTAAGATTAAAACAGCAAAGATATGTTCATGATAGCCATTCTGACAGATGTGAGATGATACCGCACTGTGGTTTTGATTTGCATCTCTCAGATGATTAGTGATGTTGAGCATGTTTTCATGTGTCTCTTGGCCTTCCTTTGTCCTCTTTCAAAAAGTATCTATTTAGGTCCATTGCCCATTTTTTTGATTGGGTTGTTTATCTTCCTCTTGTTAAATTGTATGAGTTCCCTGTAAATGTTGGAGATTAAACCCTTATCAGTGATAACATTGGCAAATATGTTCTCCCATGCAGTGGGCTTTCTTGTTGTTTTTGTTCATGGTTTCTTTTGCCGTACAGAAGCTTTTTATTTTGATGTACTCCCATTTGTTTATTTCTCTTTAGTTTCCATTGCCCTAGGAGCTGTATCGGTGAAGATATTGCTTCGGCATATGGCTATCATCAACAAATCAGTGCTGGCAAGGACGCAGAGAAAAAGCAACACTCGTGCACTGCTGGTGGGAATGCAGACTGGTGCAGCCACTGTGAAAAAGAGCATGGAGTTTCCTCAAAAAACGAAAAATGGAACTCCCATTTGACCCGGTGATCCCACTTCTAGGAATATATCCCAAGAAACTAGAAACACCAATCAGAAAGGACATATGCATCCCTATGTTCATAGCAGCACAATTTACAATAGCTAAGATTTGGAAGCAGCCTAAGTGCCCATCAGCAGATGAGTGAATTAAAAAAAACTGTGGTACATCTACACAATGGGATACTATGCTGTGGTTAAAAAGAAGGAATTCTTACCATTTGCAACAGCATGGATGAAACTGGAGAGCATTTTGCTAAGCAAAATAAGCCAGTCAGAGAAAGATAAATATAACATGATCTCACTCATTTGTGGAATATAAATGAGAAACTGATGAACAAAAACAGATCCAGAGACAGAGAAGCATCGATCAGACCGTCAAACCTCAGAGGGAAGGGAGGGGAGGGTGGGGGTAAAGAGGAGAGATCAACCAAAGGACTTGTATGTATGCATATAAGCCTAGCCAATGGATGCAGACAACAGGGGGGTGAGGGCATGAGTGGGGTGGGGGATCAATGGGGGGGTAAGGACACATATGTAATACCTTAATCAATAAAGAAAAAAAGAAAGAATAGCAAAGATATACACAGACCTATAGCCAGAAGAAAGATGCACTACTAATTATAGTCCTTTCATAGCACTCAATATCCATGGAAATTGTGCTTATTATTTACTTACATAAAGACCATCTCCTTTTCAGAGCCCTGCATGGCAGTATGTGACAGCTGGGAGCATTATTCTATATTACCAGTCCATTGGGAATCCCAGAGGATAGTAGAGACAATGATTCCCCACTCAAATCCCCTTTACCAGGTCTGTACACCCATCCTTCAGTTGCTGTGAGTAGTGACTGCTAGTGTCTCACAACTGCCCCCTTTTCAGGAGAGTTGCCCTTGGCTGATGAGAACCACCTTGCCTGGGAGGTTAGGGCTACCTCCTTCCCAGGGGCAGCTCCAAGCCAATGACTGACTGATATAGCATACAAAAGCCCTCGCTCTGTAGATCAGAGCAAAGCTGGGCTTTCTCTGCGACCACACTGTAGCTCAGCAATGTCCCCTTCCCCATTCTGCTTCCTTCACATCCTTACAAGTTTCTCCTGAAAGTGTTCTCCCAATAAATCTTACACACTAGAATCCTTGTCTCAGGCACCACCTCTAGGGAACACAACTCAAGACACAAAGTTAGAAGCAAAGATAAGCAATAGCATAAAACCCTATAATGAGACACCCCATGATAATAAGATTCTTGGTGTAATGCAATTAGTGATGGGTTGTGCTTTCAAACAGGGCCAAGGTAAAGTCCTTATTTTGGTGGAGGGGATGGAAGAAATGTGCAGGGGAAAGTGAGGCTAGATAGTGAACTGGCAACCATGTCTCAGCAAGGGAGGAGGAAGAGAGTTAGTTCCCAGAGTCCCCAGTATTCTCCTGGCTCAGTTTTCCCTGATAGACGGGAATATCCTGGAATATCCAGGACTATCCCTATTGATATTTAAGCAAGAGATGGCCAGCACTGCCAGAGAATGCCACCATAGACTGTGCTGGGATGGATTAGGATCACACACACAGTCAGAGTCCCTGAACTCCTGGCTAGGTAGCTATGTAGACATCATGGCACAATGTTGTATATGTTTGAATTATTTTTTGGTCCTCACTTATATACTGTGAGTGAGCTTTAATGTATTAGGGTAAGGCAGCTAAGTCCAAAGTGGACAACAATTATAACCTCACCAATTTTCACCTGTTAAATTTTCTAAATCTATACAAACACGGGGAGAAGTTTAATATGAGCTTTCAGTGTATAAGCAGGTTAGAAAGCATCACTGGGCTGTCCAGAATGTCCAAAGACAGAGAACACTGGTGTGGTCTCAGTAAAGTCAAAGTTAGGATATCTTTGATGCTTTTCCACAGTCACTCTGATCTAACCACAATGGAGGTCTGGACTTGGCTGAACATCTTGTTTCTCCAGCTGCTCAGGGGACTATCACATTGGATTGGTGGCTAAGCAGCATTATAGCAATATGGCCCATGTCATTTGTCCTTTGGTACCCTCAAAACTAGATATTTCAGATGAGTGCCAAACCATGCCATGAAAAGATTATGAGACTATACCAAGTTGAATGGATGATAGGAACCTCTTGACCACAACACCTTAAATTGCAAAATAACGTGGTATTGGGTGCCCCTAGCTTTTGAGTTATACTTTATGAGAACAGTTCCTATTCTACAACCTTGGGAAGAGGCAAGATTTTATCAGGGGATGAAGTATATAGAGGCAGGCATGAGAGGCCACCAAAGAGATAGCTCTCTGCCTCCTTTGAGATCCCCGTGGGGAAAAGATCAATAAAGTTTAGGGGAGGAGACAATGCCACAGGAACAAGAGATCTCATACTCTGCTTGTGACATTTTCACTGGAACAACCACTTTGGATAATAATTTGGCAATATCTAAAAAGCTGAAAAGGATCAAGCCCTTGACCCAGAAATTTCATTTCTAGATATATATCCTAAAGCAATGGTTGTCAATGCTGACTGCACATTGGGATTATCTGGGGGAGCCTTAAAAAATACAGATGCCTAGTTCCCACTTCCAGTGATTCAAATTTAATTGGGCTGGGTGCAGCCTGACTGGGACTTTTAAAAGCTCTCAGGCAATTCGAATGTATAGAAATGGTTGAGGTCCACTGCCTGGAGACCTTCCCCCATGTGCCAGAAGGACATTTGACATAATTGTTTGTGGCAGCATTGTTTGCAGGAGCAAGAAATTGGGAGTAACCTAAATATCCATCAATAGGAGAATACATAAATAAATTGCACTGTATTCCTTTATAGCATTACTCAGAGCGGTGAAAGATAAATACAGCAGAGCTGTGTGTATCAATGTCTAACTCATAAAACAAGTTACAGAATGACACATACAATATTCTATGATTTATGCAAATTTTAAACATGTCAATATTGTTTCTGAATATATATGTCTGTAGTAATGAGATTAAAATGAATCAAAGAGAAGATGATAAACACAAAAATAAGGATAATAGTTACCATTGGGAGGAGAAAAGGTTAATCATATTAGTCAGGGAACAAAGGGGCTTTCAATTCTAACTATAATACTTTATTTCTTGAAACAAATATAAAGCAAGCATGGGAGAAATGTTAACTTTGATAGAATTGGATGATGGGCACATGGCTTTTATGTTATTCTCTGTTTAAAAACTTGCATAACAAACATTTAAAGCTACAGATTATAAAAATGATAAAGCTGATAAAGTGACTCAACATATGCATAGCTCCAAATTAATCACAAACTCAACAGTACAGAGAGGTGAGGCAATAGCTCCGTAAAAGAACTGAAACTAAACAAAACCTTGAAGATACTTTATTTTTTAAGGTTTAATAAGTCCCCAGAAAAACTCCAAGATATTAGTTGCCTGCTTATCAAATGCTTCCATGTGTATTTAAAACAAAAGGCACCTGTCAAAGGAAATGAACAGGGTACTGTACATTTTGCTTATTCCCATCCATTCAGGGAGCGTTTCTTTTTTGAGAACCTATTGTGCACCTGGCCCTGAATAAGGTATAGGGTTTCCTTTTTATCTCTTCCCAATCATGAACCCAAATGACCATGAGTTTCCCTTTTCATTGGTAAGAATTCACACAACTGTGCTATGAAGCACAGAAATGATTTTTCTTATGCCAGGGTTTTCCCATTTTGGTTTAAGGGCATCAGATGTCTCCAATTATCTACACAGAAGGTTGGGGAATAAAAGAAAAAAAGTCCTGCAAGCAAACTTACTTTTAAGAGAGAACTATATATGGGAAATGGAATTTGGGGGTAGAGGGAGGGCAGTGGCCAAAAGGAGACAAGAATCCTGCAAAATCCATCAAATCAAGAAAGGATTTTACAAAGCTACAAAGGTTAAAATTAGTATTTTAATCAGGCTAATTAAGTAGTACCAAGAAGAATGGGTGATGTATGCCAGTCCTTTGGGTCTATCAGCTTGTTGCCAAACCAGTTCTCCTGATGGGGCATTTGGCAGGGTTCTTTTTGGCATCTGCTTGCCAAGGTACTCACTGACGTAGTCCTTTGTTGGGTCATTGGAGCTTTGGTCCCTGTGTCCCAAAAGCAACAGAAGTTTCTGTCTAGGCTTCAAGTGCATAACTACACCAATCTAAACCACTTTCTCTCACCTTTGGAAACTCCCTATCAACTCCTATTTTTGGTCCTGAAAACTGGTCAAAAATGAATTGCAACAAACCTGTTGGAGAAGGAGGGAGGCAAATAGAAGGGGAGTATCATCAAGGAACCAGGGGGGAATCAGGCGTCCTTGGAGGAAGAAAATTTGAGGGCGCAAATATAGTTCTGGGAGTGTACCCAAACTTAGGAGGAGGAGATGCTGTACTGGCCCAGATCCATTCCTCGCCTTCCCCTGTTCTGCTGGACATCACAGGGAGGGCTCATCCCTGCAGGCTGCATCCTCCAGGTCCACTGGCTTCCACCTAGGCTCAGACAATGGAAGGCACTAAGAGGAGACTGGAGGGCAGGAGGAGGGAGGAAGTCAGGGTTTTTCCTCCCTTCACCCTTAGCCCATGGCCATGTCTTCTCTGGGGTTCCAACTCCCACCAAGCTGGATCACCATTGCCCCAGCCTCTGCAAGAGGCCTCAACCCTAGGGTTCTGGTAGCATTGCTCCTTCCCTCTGTCCCTCTGCCTTAAGTGATAGCAGTTTCCTGTAATCACTAACCTCTGGCTTATCTTGCCATTTTCTGTTTGGCTTCTCAGCTCTTCCATGGTCAATGTAACCAACCCCCTCTATTAAATTATCTCTGTGTGAAATACCTAGACTGGTTCCATTTTCCTGGTTAAATGCTGAGTGGTACATACACTTTGAGGTAGCTATGTACCAATGTGTTTACAGTTATATGTTATTCTTGGTTGGCATATGCCTATAGGTATTTGGTTTTGAGTCAGAAGACTTAGGTTCATATCCCTGCTCTAACATTGCCTAGAGGTATAACATTGGGCATTTAAATAACTTTTCTAAGCCCGAATTTTCTCATTTTTAAAATGGAGCTAACAGTGTCTGCAAGATTGCTAAGAAGCTTAGATGAAATGATGTATAGCAAAGGACCTATATATCTGTAGAATACTAAATAAACCTAAGCAAGTATTACTGTACTATCAACAATATTATTGTTAAGTTTTTGCTCTATCAGTAACATTTTTATAAAATGATTCACTTAATAACTATGAAATGTCTGCTCTTTCCTATCCATTCATCTCTAAAGGACAATTTTATAAGATATTTTAAAGTGAATATTTCCCTTTCTTTTACAGAAATGTTTACCATGTAAATACACAGCCAGGGCAAGATAGAAGTAGGATTGCTGAGCTCTATTTGAAAAGCCCCAGCTAAACACAATGTGTCATGTAATGGATGTGCCAGGCAAGACTGGGGAGTGTTGGGGGAGGAGGGCAGTGAGGAACATCACCTTGACCATCACTATTCCCCATAATCATTAAGAAGCTTGAGTTCTGCCTTCCTGAATGGTCTAGCTGATTAGAATCCATCCACATTAGAATAGGACAAAGTGAGTTTAAAAGTAAGAATGGCCCCAAACTGTCTGAATTCGCTTGAGCTAAATTGACTCAAGCTTGCTGGTCCATGATTCCAATGAAAAGAAATGGACATGACCATCAGGACTTGCAACAACAGGGCTAAAGCAGGCACTTGTCCATGTGATACAATTCTAGTGGCACACATATATGCAAAGTTTTTTTTAAAGATTTCCCCCACCAGTCTTCTGATACCTACATTGGGGGGAAACTTCTATTCTACAATCAAGGACCCAAAATTTTTAGGGAATGAAATGCTTTGTGATCACTAATATCGGATGTTTTGCCTAGGAACAGGATCTTAGGAGACAGTGTATGTGATGCCCCAGAAGAAGAAGGATGTCACAGAAAAAGGGGAAAAATGCAGAAGTGAAGGGCAGGGAGCAGCAGAGTCAAGCCTCCCAATTCACAAATTTTCCAAGCATTTTCCATGATTATTACCAAACAAGAGGGGAAAAGATTTCCAAAACAAGTGAAAATGATCAAAAGTCAAAATTATTAGAGCCTTTGAAAGATGAACAAATGTCATTTCTTCATATTCTAGAAAGACAGCCATGTGGATTTAGCCTAGGAGTTATGCAGAATCTCTCTGCATTCCATATTAGAGTCATTGCCTTATTATTTACTTTTTATTCATTCATTCATTTTTTAATGTTGTTTTATTGCTTAAAATATTACAAAGAGTATTACATATGTCTCCTTTTTTCCCCTTGACCTTCCCCCGGCCTCCCCTACCCCCCAGTGTCTTGTGTCCATTGGTTATGCTTATATGCATGCATACAAGTCCTTCGGTTGATCTCTTACCCCCCCTCCCGCCCCCCAACCCTCCCCAGCCTTCCCACTGTAGTTTGACAGTCTGTTCGAGGCTGCTCTGCCTCTGTATCTATTTTTGTTCATCAGTTTATAATGGTCTTTATTATCCATAAATGAGTGCGCCCATGTGGTATTTTTCTTTCATTGACTAGCTTATTTCACTTAGCATAATGCTCTCCAGTTCCATCCATGCTGTTGCAAATGGTAAAGAATTCCTTCTTTTTTACAGCAGCATAGTATTCCATTGTGTAGATGCACCACAGTTTTCTAATCCATTCATCTGCTGATGGGCACTTAGGCTGTTTCCAAATCTTAGCTATGGTGAATTGTGCTGCTATGAACATAGGGGTGCATATCTCCTTTCTGATTGGTGTTTCTGTTTTCTTGGGATATATTCCTAGACGTGGGATCATGGGGTCAAATGGGAGTTCCATTTTTAACTTTTTGAGGAAATTCCATACTGTCTTCTATAGTGGCTGCATCAGTCTGCATTCCCACCAGCAGTGCACGAGTGTTCCTTTTTCTCCGCATCCTCTCCAGCACTTGTTGTTTGTTGATTTGTTGATGATAGCCATTCTGACAGGTGTGAGATGGTACCTCATTGTTGTTTTGATTTGCATCTCTCGGATGATTAGTGACTTTGAGCATGTTTTCATATGTCTCTTGGCTTTCTGAATGTCCTCTTTTGAAAAGTGTCTATTTAGATCCTTTGCCCATTTTTTGATTGGATTGTTTATCTTCCTTTTGTTAAGTTGTATGAGTTCCCTATATATGTTGGAGATTAAACCCTTATGGGGGGGTAAGAGATCAACCGAAGGACTTGTATGCATGCATATAAGCATAACCAATGGACACAAGACACTGGGGGGTAGGGGAGGCCAGGGGAATGTCAAGGGGGGAAAAAGGAGACATATGTAATACTCTTTGTAATACTTTAAGCAATAAAACAAAATTTAAAAAAAAACAACCCTTATTGGTGATAACATTGGCAAATATGTTCTCCCATGCAGTGGGTTTTCTTGTTTTGCTGATGGTTTCTTTTGCTGTGCAGAAGCTTTTTATTTTGATGTAGTCCCATTTGTTTATTTTCCCTTTAGTTTCCATTGCACTAGGTAGGAGCTGTGTCGGTGAAGATATTGCTTCGGCATATGTCTGAGATCTTGCTGCCTGTGGATTCCTCTAATATTTTTATGGTTTCCCGTCTTATGTTTAAGTACTTTATCCATTTTGAGTTTATTTTTGTGTATGTTGTAAGTTGGTGGTCTAGTTTCACTTTTTTTGCATGTATCTGGCCAATTTTCCCAACACCATTTATTGAAGAGACTGTCTTGACTCCATTGTATGTTCTTGCCTCCTTTGTCAAATATTAATTGAGCATATTGGTTCAGGTCGATTTCTGGGTTCTCTATTCTATTTCATTGATCAATATGTCTGTTCTTATGCCAGTACCAGGCAGTTTTGAGAACAGTGGCTTTGTAGTACAGCTTTTATTTTTAATATAATTTATTGGGGTGGCATTGAATAATATAATTATATAGGTTTCAGGTATACAATTTTATAATATATCTTCTGTATACTGTATACTAGTAGTGTGCTCAACACCCCAGAGTCATTGCTTCATTTAATCTTTCCATGATGCTGGGAAATATGCCTCATTCACCCAATTTTCAGATGAAAAACAGAGGCCTAAAGAACAAATAAGTGGGCAACCCAGAGTTTACAGGTAGGATGCCCCTGCGGGGCCCTGCCCTCCTGGGTTGGTAAGATCTTTGAAATAATAGCAGGAAGCTCTTCCTAGTTGGCCTTAAGAGGGTAAATCAGTGTTTCTTAAACTGTGATGTACCTACAGAATTACCTGTGAATCTTGTTTAAATGCATATTCTGATATAATAGGTGTGGTGTGGGCCTGAGATTCAAGATTTCTAGCAAACTTCCAGAAGACATTAATACTGTGATTCTGGGACCCCACTTTCAGTAGCAATGTCCTATATCCCCATAGCCTACCTTTTTTCTTTCAGCCACTCACTCATTCGAAATATATTACATTTACTAAGCACTTACTTTATTACAGGTATTGTGTTGGGATCTGGGGATGCAGCCATGGACAGGTAGACAAAGCCTTTTTCTCATGGGGTTTACATTGTTGTGGAAAGAGACAGAAAATATATGTAGAAGTGAACAAATAAATACCTCATCAGATACATGCTGGGAAGTACAAGCTAAATAGTGGCGGGGGGTGGGGTTCTCTGAGTGGAACCAAGTGCTACTAAAGGCATTTCTGAATCAAGCCTCCAGCAATTCATAAAGATTTAGTGGCCCATCAGCTATATGTAAATTAAAGTATGGTATGAAATTTCATAATGTCTGGGATTTGCTTCAAAATAATATGGGAAGTGGAAGTGGGTGAGGGTAAATGTGAAACAAAATTGGTGGTGAGTCAATAATAATTGAAGCTAGGTGATGGGTACCTGGGGGAGGTACACCATATTGTTCTATTATATGTTTGACATTTTCCAGAACTAGAAAAAACAAAGTATATAAGTGGTTTGAACATAATACCTGCCCTGAAAGAACTTACATACTGTCATGCAGCCTGATGCTACCTCTGGGGTCCTTAACCTAGAATTCTGAACACTTGAAAGGGAATTTCAAATTTTATTTCATGCACCTATAACTGAAATACAGCATTTCTTTCCGTTATGAGTGTAGGCAACAAACCACAGTAGTATGAGCAGGACCTGTTATTCTGTCACCAATAGAAACCACAAGCATTTTCATATCAGAGTAATTGTCTTTACAGGCATCTTGAAATGTCACTCAGTTAAGCTTTGGCTGATCTTGGTAATTAGTGGGTTAATAGCCACTCATATTTTACACAAATTCATATTTTAATAACTATTCTTTAGTAACTATTTTATTAATGGTTGGTACATTGTAATTCTGCATATTTTTACATTTCCAAATCTTAATCTTTGATGGACCCAGGTTTTACCCATCCACCACAGGGGTCCAGGGCATTTAAAAAGTTAGGAATCCCAGCTCTAAGTCAGGTTTCTAGGACATAGAGCCAAAGCATACCACCACCACCTGTCCTGGCAGCGTTGCAATGCCCCTGCACATCCTCAGCAGGCCCCTTCTGCCTATAGCGTCAATAAATCTCCCATCTCTTCCCCCCTCCAAAAATAAGGGTCCTTCACCCCTAAAAACCAAATGTCATCATTATTGTAGCACTCAGAATGGGGGTAAGGGAGCTTGCAGCATTTGGAAGTTTCTAGTATCTTGAAGATAAGCCCTGATCTAGTTTAAAAATATTGAGCTGTGGGCCAAAAAAGAAGTAACATTCTTTTCTCTTTGCCCTTTCTGGATCATTTGTGCCATATCTATAGAAATCTCTGCCTGCAGCTGAAACTCCTGAATGACAGTGGTGTAGCAGTCATATTCTGACAGGAGAGAAACTGGGAGGAGGAGGGGAAGGGGCAAGTACGATACCAGCAGAACACAGGTGAGGAGAAATACATTAACTGGATTTCTGCTGGTGTGGAGACATTTTCCAAACCTGTTGCAGGCATGGAAGCATACAGGGGATGGGAAAAAGTAGGTTTACAGTTGTTCATATGGAAAATAATGCAATAGTTAATAATTAATAATATAAGAATAAACCGTGTTTTACATACTCACAACTGTAAACATATTTTTTTGCCCACCCCTGTATTGGCACAACTTCTTCAGCCAATGAGCAGCAAGCTCATCAGGCTATGTCCACTGCTGTTATTTTACATTTTATTTGAGGTTTGAGAACTTCCAGTTCGCTTGAGCTCCCCAAACTGATGGCTTGTATCCTCTCATAGCTTTGGGGTAAAAATGTTGCTCAGACCCAAACACTTGATTAAAATTTCAACTTCCAGCTGAGGCTCTAATGTCTCCACACAATCCAAACACACTTGGAGCTCTGCTTTCTCCCAGGTTTCAGGAGACAGAGACTTGTGGCTCAGGTACACCTGTTAACAAGGCCTAAAGAACTCCCTTCACTTCCCCTCACCTTTCATCGAGGACTAAAATTACAGCCACTGAGCTGGCCTCGCCCTTCTGAGCCTGTAACCAGATACCACAGGACAGCCTTGGCTGCCACAGTTCTCTGAGAAGGAAGAAAACCAGGGCAGGGTGCACGGGGGAGGGAAGGGGACACTTGGGGACATGCCATGTCATGAGAAACTAAGGCCTTGGAGACCGTGAGAACTAACATGCAGCTATCTCGCCATGGCATCAATCCCATGCCAAGGAACCAGGGCACAAATCCCCTGTCCAGAAAATAAATAAAAAGGCTGCCCTTTGGGTAGGAGCCTTAAATTAGAAGCCTCCCAAGGATTCAAGGCAAAATTATAAAGAAAAAAAAACAACAAACACTTGATAACTGCTGAGAGGCTCGTCATTCACAGAAGAGGAATTCCTGCCAGAAGCAAGGCCCAGAACTCCATGTTGGCTCAGCCACTACCCAGCTGTTTGACTTTGGCAAGTCCCTAACAACTCTGAACCTCAGTGTCCTCATCCATAGTAAATGGAGAGAGCAAGACCTCCCCTACCTGGGCTCCCACAAAAGTTAAACGAACCATTATCTGTGCTACATGTTGCAGACTTAAGGTGCTCCAAAGATGTAAAGCACACTTGCAATCTGAAGAGAGAGACCAAAGTGGCGAAGAGACTAGGGGTTGAGATCAGACTGCCAAGTGTGAATCCTAGTTCAGCTGCCTCCTAGCTGTGTGTCCTCCAGCAAGTTCAGCAGTAATTCTGTCTGTCTCTCAACTTTCTTATCTGTAAAGTGGAACTTAAACCTAACAGAACCCACCCCATAGGGTTGTCATGATGGTTAAATGAGTTTATTCACGTAAAATGCTTAGAGTAGTGTCTGGCACAGAGTAACATCCAATAAATGGTAGTTTTATGAGAGTGTGAATTAGTGTTAAGTGATTACTCAATTTCCTCATGGTCCCACTGAGGACAGAATATACTTCACCACCTATGGATTTTAGACTTGGCCTTATTACTTGCTTGGCCAAGGGGAAGTTGGAAAATCAGATGTGAGCTAAAGTGTAAGATGTGCTCATGCTGTGGGGCTTGCTTCTTGTGCTTCTGCCATTGCCATGAAAAGAATATATCCTGGTTAGCCTACTGGTCCCAGGAGGACAAAAGCCACGTGGAGCCGACTGGACCAAACCTGAAGACCAGAGCCAAGCCCAGTCTAAATTAGTCAACTTGCAGTACTGCAACTCGATGCAGTCACCATGGCTGATAAGCAAAATTAAAAGCCTGAGAATAGGTACTTATTTTTATATGCTACTGAGTTTGAGGGTTGTTACACAGCCATGGCTGACTGATACTTATGATCATTATTTTTACAATCCAGCTCTGGCTCAGACACTTTGGTGGTTTTAATGCTAAATATTAAAACACACTCAATTTTTAACAACTCTTATTATTTTTTTTAAAAAGGGGAAAAAACACAGGAAAGGTTGTTGTCTTTCTACTGCAGGATGCACAAAACAAGCAGCAGTTTATTCATCCAACTACCATTTACTGAGCACCTACAGGTAGACACCACACTAGGTGCTGGGGAAACATATGTTTCAAAGCTATCTGCATTTAATTCCTGCAGCTAAGTCATCTTCTACTGTCTGATATGCTGATTCTTAGAAAGCGAAGTCGTGCCCTCTGATGCATCAGCCCTGGCCAGGGGAGGAAGGCTTGCATGCCATGATCACCACTGGAATCCACCGAAGTCTTTAGCCAGCCATGTGTCTGCTCAGCAGGAAAGCTGTCAGTGTCCAAGATCATCTCAGCCCTGTAGAAAGTTCTATAGCCTCCAAATTGCCACTGATGTACACGATCCAAAGCACTGCCATCTTTTTCCTGGATAAACCCCAGCTCACACCTAGGATCAGAAAGGCAGGAAGTTGCATGTCTCTTTCCCTTGGGCTAAAGCAGTCCTGATCTTTAACAGCCAACTGTTTTTCTGAGGCTTGGGGGAATTGAAAAGCAGTTCATCTGGAAATCCCTCCAATAGCTGATACTGTTTAGAACCTGGCAGGAGCAAGAATCAAGGGCTGGGCCGCTATTTTATCATCCCTTTGATGCAGGCCATCTAAGAGTCTATCATTCAACCTGGGCTAACTGGCAATATTCCAGGTCAGCACATTTCAGAGTCAGAGGGTACCTCAGAAGCCATTTCACCCATGCTGCCCTCACTGACCTCTGCCTCGGCCCTGGGGATAAAGAAAGGGTTTAGTCTGCAGATTATTCCATTTGGACTCCACTGTGAGCCATGAAATAATGGATCTCGTGTGTAGAATGTTTACAACTCTCCAGAAGGCACACTTCTTTTCTTAAGTACAACATAGAATGTGGTAGCAAAAAAATAACTGGCAAGTGTTTATTTCTTCTAAACGCTCACTTGGTTTCTAGAAATATAACATGTGGGTCTCCTGAAGTTTGAATTTAATCCACAGAGGACTGACTGGTGCTATGTAGGTAACCTGAGGACCTCTGTAGACCCATCATAGCATAGTTACCTCAAGCTTTAAATGGCCATAAACCTCAGCTTTTATTTTCTATCATGCTTCTTATGAGGACAGATGTAGCTGCCAATATGGGCAATGTGAGACATCCTCACCATTGGAGCTAAAGGCAGCAGGGGGGCACCTCACACCACTTATTGGGAAACAACTAGAACATAATTATCTGCCTCCCACTCTCAGAACAGTATTGGCTTCTGTAATAATCATGTTTTTTTTATTCTACAATTTTGATGCTTTGAGATTTTTGGGACTTGAGCCTGAAGGGACTGCCTCTCCTAGGTCTAGCTAATTCCTAGAGCTAGCTGACCACTCACCTGGGAGCATGTCTTTCATATGCAAGCTTGCCAATCCATAGTTCACAATGCCAACCACTTCCTTTATGGAGTTCTAGCACTTCAGGCCACTATCAATCTGCCTTAACCACCCAAGGTCAGGTACCAGACAACTAGGGACAGCTCCTATACTCCAGACCCCACAAAAATTAGTCAAACCAGTCAATCCTAAATCTGCTCATTACTCTGTTTTACCCATTCCTTCCCTTGGAAACCATAATAAAAGCTCTTACCCACAGTTTTTTCCTCTCCCTTTGTCTCCTGATCAACCCTGGTGCTTCCCCATGTGCCCCCACCCTCACCCTCACCCCATGGTATGGCTTGGCCACTTCTCTTGGGATCTGTGAGCAACAAACTGCCTTTGCAATGGCAATTATCCTCTGATCTGTTGGACTTGTCATATTTGAATAATAGAACCTACATTTTAGAATAGCTTTAGTGTCCAGGAATGGGTAGGGATGGAGATGGGAACAGTAAGCAAGTAAGCCAAGACCTTGCATCACCAAGGGAAACTGGTTCCTCTAATTTTTCTTTGAGGTGGTTGTTCAAATCCTGTCCTTTGGAGGGATGAGGCCTAGAAATACATGAGGGACAAAGGAGAATGTTCAAGGGCAAATATTTAAAAACTGCTTTTTGTTAAATAAAAATGCCCTGATTAGTAGTATTTAGGAATTCTATCAAGTAAATAGTCCCACCATGGCCGATTTCAAGCTACCAGCATGAGAAAAGATGCACACAATTGGTTCTTGCAATTGTTAGATCTGGCTTACCAATGGAGCAGGAGCTCCTAGTATTTGCTGGGGTCCTGGAGAATTCCCAAAATGTGGTCCTGGAAACTCAAGAGTAAAAAAATATCTCCTTGATACTCCCACAGGACAGGTTTTTGTTACAGAAGAGATGGGAGCCTCTCTTCTCCTCAGAGAACTATGTAAAATCCAGGAAAGGTTTTTCAAAAACCAGTGTCCCTTAGGGGAAACTGTAGCTCCGGGCATGCAGGATGTGGGAGAGAGAACCTATGCTCTGATATCACAAAGGCCTGTTGTGCGACCTTCAGCGAGTTAATCCAACTCTGAACCTCAGTTTCCTCATCTGAAGAATGGGAGTAACAACTCCAACATTACTGGGTTGTGGTAAAGGCTAGGAATAATGCTTGTTCAGGGGTTAGCACAATGCCTGACACAGACTGAGGTTCTTAACTTGGTCAAGGGAGTCATGGATTGTTTTCATCAATTTGTAACTGAAATTTGAGGCATTAGCAGTACTTGTAAATTTGTTTCCAATAGAAATTACAGATATTTTCATATCATATTACAGTTGATGTCTTGAAATATTATTTGTATCACCACTATTTCAAATTAACATATTGTTGGATTCATCAGTAATTATAATTATTTAATGTATTAATAAAGAAGCATATATCTATTGCAATATTACAATTTTAAAATAGTTTGATAATTGTATCTCAATATATGTGGCTTCCATTGTAATCCTATGTACCATATTTTATGCATTCAGAAATGTTTTTTCTGATAAGCAATCCATAAATTTTACTAGATTGTCAAAGGGCTCCATGGTTCAAATAACTATTAAGAATCCCTGGGTTGATACTATAAATGGAAGCTTGATGATGATGATGATGATGATGATGATGATGATGATTCTAACAGCCTCTGGAACAGTAACAGCCTTGCTTCGGTGAGCCCGTGGAGCAGCTACCCCCTGAGAACATCCTGACTCCATGTGACCACAAGCTGTTAGAACATCAAGAAAACCATTGAATAGGAGGGCTGTGCTCACTGCCTGGTCTTCTCTCTCACTTCCTGGAAATCCCAGCCATTGTTCACCTGGCCCCAGATAAGGCTCTCTGGTCCACAATGGCACCAGGTGCAAATCCTTGGTTCTCTTGGGCTAGGGCAGTGATGGTGAACCTATGACACGCGTGTCAGAGGTGAAACGCGAACTCATTTTTTTGGTTGATTTTTCTTTGTTAAATGGCATTTAAATATATAAAATAAATATCAAAAATATGTCTTTGTTTTACTATGGTTGCAAAGATCAAAAAATTTCTATATGTGACATGGCACCAGAGTTAAGTTAAGGTTTTTCAAAATGCTGACACGCCGAGCTCAAAAGTTCGCCATCACTGGGTTAGGGCATAAAAGAGGTCAATGTTGATACCTGCACACTCATTCCCTGAAATGGGGCATATACCAACCCCAAGAAGTAAGTTGTGGCAGAGACTTTTTGTAATATCCCAATATTTATCCCCATCTTCTTCCACATTTACATGGGCACATGGTTTCTCAAAATAAAGATGACCCCTTGCACTTTGGGGGAGGGTGGCTGTAACTCAAGTTCTGGTACATGCACTCTCAGAAGTAGTGTGCCCCAAGCTTAAAAAGTTTGTCTTTGCAGGGAAGGGGCATACTGTTGACTTCCCTCTTTGTTCTCTTTTTTTCTGGAATGTGAACACTGCTGTCAGTCATCTTGGACCATCAGAACAAGGGCAACATCTTGGAAACAGCAGAAGATCAAAATGGACAGATCCTGGTCTCTGACTAGTACCTGAGAGAAATAAACTTCTACCTCGACAAAACCACTGTTAGGTCGGTCTTTGTTAGAGCAACCAAACCTTCCTTTTAATCGATAACCCAGCAACTCCACTTCTAGGTATATACCAAAAGAAAAGAGTGCAAAAACCTATTAAAAGACAAGTGTAAGAATATTCACAGCAGTTTCATTCATAATAGCTAAAGGTTAGAACCAACTCAAATATCCATCAATGGGAAAATAAATAAATCAATTGTGGTATATTCATAGGTATATTCATACAGGGTGGGGCAAAAGTAGTTTCACAGTTGTGAGTACACAAACACAGAATTTATTCTTGTATTATTATTTATTAATGATTATACTATTTTCCATACAAACAACTGTAAACCTACTTTTGTCCTACCCTGTATAATGGAAAACTATACAGCAAATAAAAAGTATTGATCCACACAACATGGATGAATCTCTCACAGACACAATGTTGAAAAATGCATTTTGTGTGATTTTGGCAAAACTAATATGTGGTCACAGAAGTCAGAAGAGTTACCTCTGGGTGGGATATACTGACTGGCAAAGTAACATGAGAGAACCCTTGGGGGTGCTGATAATGTTCTTTATCTTGATCTGGGTAGTTATTATCAGATATGGTTATAGTTATATATCTGATAATGTCATATTTTTAAATCTGCCTTTCAGAATTCTCTTTCTTCTGTGTGCTTTTCTGCTAAACAAGATGAAACAAAATCCATGTTGAGGAAAAGCATATGCACACATACACACACATGTGCACACTTCTCAGAACAAGACAGAAAGTACAAATACTGTGGAAAACATACTCTACTCCCTACAAATAATTGTACCATCAGACACACAAAGGAGAAATTCATTTGTGCCTACATGTTGAAAGAAAAAAAATAAGATTACTTCCAAAACCCAGAGAACACAATGTCTCTCTCAAGAAACAAATTTCCCATGCATGCAAGAAGTCAAGAAGGGAAGGAAAAAAGTCATGTCAGAAGCAGCAAAGTTTGTCTTTCCCTTCTCAAATGTCACTACCCACTGATCACTAAATCACTCCCACATCTTATAAAGTAAATGTCACAGAAAGTTACAGACACCACCTTATTCATTAAATGCACTTTAAGAGCTTTCTGGGGGAGAATTTTCTTTTAAATTGAATGGGAGGTTTGCATTGCAGTGAGAGGATTATACCCTACACCAGCCAGGAGGTCATTCCTCACAGTGAATGGGTATTGGATGAGATGTTTTCATTCTCAGGTTGCACTAAAAATAGGGAGAATGTAAAGTTTAACCTTTAAGCCAACTTACTCACAACGCATTCATCTATCTCCAGCTGGCATTCACTAACCCACAGGAGTCTATAGCAGCCATGTGCGAAGGAGGTCATGGGTACATCTTCTTAGACCATCCATTTTGCTCCACAATAGAATATACATATTATAAAGAGCAAAATCACAATATTATAAATGTAAATTCATCTAGCATTTTAAGCTAAGATTTTAAAATAATTTTGTACTTGAACCCTAAACCATTAAGGTATTCATTCTTTTCTCTATCATCAGGAGAACTTCAGTGTAAAAATTTGATCAGCCCTATATTGAACTGCATAGTCTAATGTGGTATTTAAATTTAAATTTAAATTAATTAAAATTTTAAATAAAATCAAGGTGAATTAAAAATCCAATGGCTCACTTGTGGTAACCACATGTTAAGTACTCAATAGACAAAATTGGCTTGTGGCTACCATATTGACCTGTGAAGATATGGAGCATTTTCATCATCACATAAATTTCTATTGGATAGCACTGGTCTAGATTACAACAATCTGGTTAATCTATAGATGTTTTTCAAGGTCCTTCTCTCCTAGCTTGAGAAGAAGAGGGAATGGTCTGAAGTACCAGACAGATGGTTGTAGAAACTGACCTCAGTTCTATGGTCACCTTAATTGAAAATCCATCAGGTACTAGGTATTGGGAGGAGAATCAAAGGAACAGGTACAGACCTTGGCTTTAAGAAATACACACATTAATTATTCTAATACAAGAACATAGTACTAGACCTTTTGTCAACACCACATTCAGAATACCACTGTTCACCTACAGAACCTAAAATAGCTTCAGTTCCAAAATCAAGTACATCCATTTGTAAAGCAGTTAGAAAATGAATAATATTAACAACTGGCACAGAACTTATCATGGGTGGGTTAGGGTTGAGGGCCATGTTTTTGGTTGGGAAAGTCCCTTGGAACCTACTAGAAGTGAACTATGACATTCAGTGCAAAGTGATCAAGAACAAGGTTACTGAAGATCTAGCAAAGTGCTCTTCATGACACTAGGGTTGGATGTTTGTTCTCAAGAAAGAAGGGCATGGAGGACTAGAAGAGGCAGTAAAGAGAAGGGAGGAAAGAAGCTGACAAAAGAACATTGTAATAGGACTGAAGGAGCAAAGAAGTCAAGGGGAAGTGCTTTTACAATGTATTCCCCATCTCTATTTGTCATATGCATGCCCATTGGCATAGATGGTGGCCATGGTACAAGATAGACATGGTACATCTTCCTGGACCTTCCATTTTATTTCACAACTAGAGGTCCAGTGCACAAATTCATGTATGGGTGGGGTCCCTTGACCTGGCCAGCAATTGGGGCTGATCAGGGGGGGCCCGGCCTGGGGAGATTGGCCAGCCAGCCAGGCGGACGGACCACAGGAGGTTGGTCCCAGCAGCAAGCTAACCAATGGCCTATTCCACGAGGAATAGGGCTCCCTCCTCCTTCCTGTCTGGGTCCAGGGTGCGGGTGAACCAGATTCGGGGCTGTCAGGGCCCCAGCAGCAAAGTCTGGGTCAGTGCGTGTCATAGCTACTGGTTGGTTGTCTGGTCGTTCCAGTCATTCTGGTCGTTTGGTCGTAACAGTCGTTTAGGCTTTTATATATATAGATATGAAGTGGGGTGGCCAAAGGAAATTTTAGGAACAAGGATACTAAAAGTTCAATTTGAGGTTGTTTGCCACTGTAAATTGTTTGCAAAAAATGGTCACAATAAAGAAAATGGTCACAATAATATCCCTCCTGTATCCACACCCCTTTACAAAGTGATTTTGCAGCTCTTCCCACCAATAGGTGACTCTATTTCTCCTTCCTTGAATCTGGGCTGGTTTAATCACTTGTTTTAGCCAACAGAATACAGAAGAAACTGGATTGTGCCAACTCCACATGGAGGCCTTAAAAGGCCTGGTCACACTCCATTTTTATACATTTATTATGTAGTAAAGTAGAAGGTCCTGGACGATGTACCACCTAATGGGCATTCCTGTTTCCATTCACTCCTGCCCTGCCTTGGTATCTTCTCAGGACAGCAACACAAGACAGAACATGTACCTTCTTTGCTAAAAGCCCTCCAACAGCTCCCCATCTTGTTCAGAGTAAAAGGCAGAGGATTACAATCAGCCACAAGGTCCTGCATGATCTGCAGGGTAGCCCCACCTTATGACTTACTTCTCTGAATTCATTTCCCACTGCTTCATGCCTCACCCACTCTGTTCTAACCATACCACAGCAAGGCCTCCTTCCTGTTCCTTGAACATGCCAGGCACACAATACTGCCTCAGGACGTTTGCACTTAGTAATTCCTCTGCTTAGAAGTTTCTTCCCCCAGATATTCACATGAATAATTCACACCAGGGTTTCACTCACATGTTAACTTCTCACTGAGGCTCTCCCTGACTGGCCAATTTACAAGGCTTCCTCAGCAATCCTTAGCCTCCATCTTTATTTTTTCCATGGCATTATCACTACCTAATTTATGTATTTTATGTCAGTCTCCTCATAGTCTAGTCTACTTACTAGACTATAAGTTCTCTGAGGGCAGAGATTTGTATGTGTTTTGTTTATTGTTGTAACCTCAACACTTAGGACAATTTAGAAACATAGGGGCAGCTCAATAAATATTTGCTGAATGTGTGAATGAATGAATGAACCTTAGCTACTGTAGCAGACCATCAGTTCCCCATGCATATCTTTCAGACCTTTTAGGTAAGCTCAAGTAGATTTTTCAACTGTCTCCATCTCTGAGCCTGAGAGTCAGTTTTCCTGAACTACAGAAAATCTCTCTTCCTAGGGACGAAATGGGCTGAAAATGCCAGGGAATTAATGCTCCCAGGAGAAGCTCCCAACCAATGACTCTTGGGAGGTTGGAGTGTAAATACTTCAGTTCCCTTGCCCCTTGGATGGGATAATTCTCCTATAGAATTAAGCTCAACAATCCCCCTTTATTGGCTTCCCTCCTTCCCTGTATCATATCTTCATGGCCTGCTAGTGTTTCTGAATTTCCCCAAATAAACTACTTACACTTGGATCATTGTCTCAGGGACTGTTTCTGGGGGAACCAAATCTAAGACAGCTGTGAGACCTGGCTGATTACACATTGAGGAAACATTTTCTGAGCCCCAACTTTGTGCCAGAACCATGTGTTGAACCCAACACAAGATGTCTACTTCCTGCCTTCAGCCTAATGAATGGGGCAGAGGTAGATGTATATAAACTATATGACCATCATCACCATTTATCACTTTACCGGAGGAAAAGTGGGACAAGGATTAAAAAGCCCATTACAGCTTTCCTCAACAGTGGTCCCTGAGCCCCAATGACATGTCCCCAGCCCATCTCTAAAATTAAATAAACAAAGGATGCTCTGCTGCTTCTTCAGGTTTCTGATAAAATGCACAATATTTGTCACGTTGGGCCTAACCCAACTAATCCAAGCATCCTGAAGCTATCACATCTCTAAAAACTGCAGCCCTTCCCTGTCAATCTTCCCCCACTCTTTTACTCCCTTTCTCAGTCCCACTCTTCCCCATTCCCATCTCCCCCCAGAGTCATTCCCTCTGGTAGATAAATCAGAGCTCTAAATTCTCTTGTGATGTTGTAACAAGTTGGCAATGGGCATGACGTGTAGCAGGGGAGGGCATAGGAGCCCCTAAATCAGAAATAATGAGATTTCTCTCTCAGAGGTAGCATGAAATGAGAGGCAAAGAGCCAGGCGGCTAGAGATAGGAAAGGGGAGGTCAGGAAGGGAAATGAAGTAGCTGGGGGCAGCTTTAACCCAGTTTGCACTAATATGCTTTTAGAGGTGTGAGTTAAAGAGTGTGCACATCTCTGTGTAAGCACAGTCACATGTGACATGCTTAGCTGTTAAATTACAGATAGCAGTCAGGAGAAGCAGAAGAGGGTTATGGGAAAATGCTTCTGTCCAGGCTGTTGAGCATCTCTGATTAATCAGCTTTTACAAATAGGCTGGGGAGATTCTTGGGAATATGTAAACTTGGCCTAAAGGACAAAATAGAAGATGGGGAAAAAGAAGAACCAGATAGATAGAGAAACAGACACACAGAAAAGTCAGTCAAGCTCTTAGGCATCATGTGGTTACCAAGTTCTTATTTCCTCTGCAGCAACTGCAGGTCACTCTCTGGAGGAACTGAGACCTGCTCTCTTTCTTGGCATGTTATCTGAGTGACAATAATTCTTCATGTGGTTGGGTACCAGTAGAATGCTAGTTTACACTGAGTCTTGACTTCTTTTTAAATTGATGTGTGCAGAGTATCTGCTGTGGGACCAGCTACCTTCTTGCCCTTCTGGTCCACATTTCTGAATGGCTGCTGGGATTTAGGTATAGCCCAATCCAGAAGTTAGAGGAAAATAAAAGGTATCTCTGCATATTTATAACAACAGTGATTTAAGAGTAGTTGAGTTACATTGATTCATCCTTTCATTCTCCCTCTCTATTCTCCTCTCCCCTTCTCCCAATCCCTTAATTTTCTGTACTCTAGAAAATGTGACTTATTATAGGTCAGGAAAGAGAGGAATGAAAGAAGATACATATACTACTCCTTATTCTTAGGCACAGGGATGTTTTTTTAGTTCCCCAGGTCTAGGATGATGCCATTTGAAAGGCTTTGCATTTCTAAATCTGACTGAGGGCTGATGGTTAAAGCAAGATTTAGATGTCATAGTAGATGCTGTGCTTTGCCCACCAGACACCCTATTACAGATTGAGGCACTCCTAACCCCAGGTGCTAGAAGTATTGGCTGCTGAGGGTTCACAGCTGTTTCTTGTTCTGGGAATTGCCCTCTGTGGAAAGGAGCTGCCTCACTCAAGGTTCAGCACCATATTAGGGGCAATCTACATCAAAATACTGGTCAGTTGGAGGACACAAAGGCCCAACCTCCTCACCTCAATTAGGGCAACTCTAAAGAGCCAACTCACCTCAAGAGCTGAGGTCTCTGTTGTGCTCCATGGCAGTTCAACTCCTCTCCTGCCCATTTCCTTGCTTCCCTTGCTCCTGTGTTGATCCCACATACACCCCTGGAAGCTTCATGTACACAAATCATCATCTCAGAGTCTGTCCAATAAAACCAACTCAAGATAGCTTTTAGGAGGAAGTACATAGTCCGAAACCATTTACCAACTAGATTCTTCATTGATCTTTTTTTTTAATTTCTTTATTGATTAAGTTATCACATATGTGTCCTTATCCCCACATTGTCCCCCATCCCCCCACTCATGCCCCTCACCCCCCTGTTGTCTGTGTCCATTGGGTAGGCCTATATGCTTGCATATAAGTCCTTTGGATGATCTCTCCCCCCTTACCCCCACCCTCCCCTACCTTCCTTCTGATCTTAAGGCTTAAACATAACACATCAGAGTTCAGTAAAACCTAGCTTTTTCAGCACACAGAGATCTACATTAGATAAATCACCTAGTGGTTGATTTCAGGGAACAGAAGGAAAGAGCAGGGAAAATTTATGAGTCTAGAGCAGTGGTTCTCAACCTTCCTAATGCCACGACCCTTTAATACAGTTCCTCATGTTGTGGTGACCCCCAACCATAAAAGTATTTTCGTTGCTACTTCATAACTGTAATTTTGCTACTGTTATGAATCATAATGTAAATATCTGATATGCAGGATGTATTTTCATTGTTACAAATTGAACATAATTAAAGCATAGTGATTAATCACAAAACAATATGTAATTATATATGTGTTTTCCGATGGTCTTAGGTGACCCCTGTGAAAGGGTCGTTCGACCCCCAAAGGGGTCGCAACCCACAGGTTGAGAACCACTGGTCTAGAGGGTTCACCATTTTTCTTAGATTCCAATTCATGTCAATCTTCAGTGGCAAAGCTAGCCTTAACCACCAAATGTGGTGCCTAAAGCACTGTCCAACTGAACTGTAATACTAGAATGCACGCCTCACATGTAATTTTACTTTTTCCAGTAGCCATATTTTGAAAAAGAAAAAGAAAAAAGTAATCAGGTGAAATTAATTTTAATAGTGTATGTAATTTAACCCAACATGT
This sequence comes from Myotis lucifugus, assembly GCF_000147115.1. Lineage (NCBI taxonomy): Eukaryota > Metazoa > Chordata > Mammalia > Chiroptera > Vespertilionidae > Myotis > Myotis lucifugus. The sequence continues at coordinate 2,877,637 of NW_005871097.1, forward strand.
CTAAAATATTAACATTTTAATACATGATCAATGTAAAAAATTAATAAGATATATTACACTCTCTTTTTTATATTAAGTCTTTGAAGTCCTATGTGGTTTTTCATACCTAAAGCACATCTCAATTTGGGTGGTAAATTTTCATCAGAAGTACTTGATCTGTATTGAGATTTCATGAAAAGGTTGGAAAAGTAGATTCACAATACTAAAGTTGTTCCAAAGCTACTAGACCTTTTCCAATGGAATCAAATATCAGTTTCTTAAATTAATTAAAATTAAATACTATTTAAAATTCAGGTCCTCAATCATACTACCCACAATTCAAGTATTCAATAGCCACCAGTGGCTAGTGGCTGCCAAATTGGACAGCACAGCCTTAGCATTCTTGACAACTAAATATTTTGAATTACTAATAAACTGGTTAGTTTGTTGAGAAAAAAAAAATGATCAGGTTACTCTCTTCCATTGGGAAGAAGTATCCTTCCTTTCAGTGATCTGGCTTGTTCATATACACTAAAGAGAAAGTTTCCAGTATAAATGGGCCTCTATTCAAGAAAATTATTTCTATATGGGCCTTTTAAAAAGAATTCAAGCCCTAGCTGGTTTGGCTCAGTGGATAGAGCATCGCCCTGCAGACTGAATGGTCCCAGGTTCAATTCCAGTCAAGGGCACATGCCCAGTTAGGGGCTCAATTCCCAGTAGGGGGCATGCAGGAGGCAGCCAATCAATGATTCTCTCTCATCATTGATGTTTCTATCTCTCTCCTTCTCCCTTCCTCTCTGAAATCAATAAAAATATATTTTTTAAAAAAGAATTCAACCCACAACCACTTATTCTTTCCCACTGCTTAGTAAGCTGGGTTCTCATTTTCCTTCTGGTGTCTGTCAAGATTTTACTGGCACACTCATGTTTCCTGGCTTGGCTTGATAGTCTTGATAGTCTGTGGTAAATAAATCATGTGTGTTTACATTCAAACTTCACTCTCTGCATATCATTGGAAAATTTGAATCTTCCTTACTCAAACTTGTACTTAATACATGGTCTCTGTTTCTTTGACACCTTTGAAAAAATAGAATATAACCTTTTCCTCCTGCTACAGCTGTCTAGAACTTGAATTCCATTTGCTAAAAGAAAACATCCCTTTGATATCACACATTGAGGGACTCACCAGTGAAAACCGCTCTGCATGTAGTGGCTACATCATTCCACTGGATCAGTGTCCTAGGGTCCAAAAATTCCAGACTGGTTCCCAATGGGTTCTATAAAGTACCCTATCCTAGGTCTATGATTGTCTAGGTACTGGACTCAGATGTATCTGAACACAGGATTTGCAGGGCACATTTCCTGTGCTCACAGTTAGATAGTACTTGGGGATCACCACCAACCTTTGACCTTCTAAGTTATGTTGAAAGTTGTCCTGTCTTGCAGATAATGTTGTTCATGTATTTAGAATCAAAGGGTAGGGGGTAGAGGGTTTCAGCTGGAAGGGACATTAGGAATCTTATCTCTCACTGTGGACCTCAATGGTGGGGGCCTAAAAAATTGAATTGGGTAAAATTTTCATATTTAAGAGAACAATACAGATCTGCTTTTTCATTATCCTCAACAGTCCAAATGTGTGTGTCGGTTGCTGTCATTTCCACTCTTGCTCTTTATCTCTCTCTTCCCCCTTTTACTTTCTCTTTACTTCTTGTCCCTGATCACCCTTAAGGTCAGAGATGATCTCCCCAAGTTGCAGAATCCTTGGTGCTTTCCTGATCACATTTCACATACTAAGTGCTGCCTTGATCTTAACAGAAGTAGGCATGGTGTCAGGAGACTCCCTGGGAAAAATCAAGCCTATCAGATTGCTACCCAAAGCCAGAATGAGACACAAGAATCTCTGAACAAATTTACGACCACTTCTCCATCACTTTATAAGACAGGGTTCATCAGATGACATTTTGCTGTGCAACCATTTATTGTTTTCTAGACTAAGATTTCACCCCAGAGGTTAAGTGTTTAAACTAGATATTAAGCTGTCATCAATCTTTTCCCTGCCTCGCCCCCCAAGCACACAACCCCATCCCTAAGGGTCCATGCACAGGATTCTCCTTGGTCACATATGCTTTATTTCCTACTGGCTAAGATGTACACTGGGAGAGGCATCCCTTAGCGATTTACCTTCTTTCATTTTGACTCTGACTCTGCTAATTTCCTAATTATAGAGATAGATTTTCTGTCTTGTTAGTCTAGCATAGTGAGATTTCACTTAGACCCAGAGAAAAGAGCCCCAAAATGTGGTTTGAACTTTTTCATTCTAGCATAACCTCCATCTCCCCATGGTTTTAATTATAGCAGTAAAATAATAGAAGTAACACTGCAAACAATAGAAGACATTTGTTAGAAGGGAATTAACAAATGATATTATAATAGCAATTATAGTCACAAGTTAGAAACCAAATCATACCAATTAAAATGTTTAAAATTATCTTGGTTTAAATTTTAATTTGACTAGAGGCCCTGTGCACAAATTCGTGCACTGGTGGAGTCCCTTGGCCTGGCTGGCGATGGGGGCAATCGGGGCAATATGGCCCAGTCCTGATCAGGGCTGATCGGGGCTGGCCGGCCAGGGGAGGGACCGTGGGAGTTTGGCCGGCCAAGGGAGGTTGGCTGTGGGAGCGCACTGACCACCAGGGGACAACTTCTGTGTTGAGCATATGCCCCCTGGTGGTCAGTATGTGTCATAGCTACCAGTTGGTCATCTGGTTGTAATGGATGCTTAGGCTTTTATATATATAGATAACTTTTTAAAAAATCTAATGTTGCTCTATTCCACACCAGTGGCTCATGCAAAACTGGGAGGGCAGGAAAAGGAAATATATAAACCATGAACTCCCAGACATGAAGGTTCAAAGATCTAACCTAGTTGGTGGGCCTCATCATAGCTGTGGTTGGTTATGATTTCAACACTCAAACAATCTTTAATGTAGAGAGATAAATTAGACATATACAAACCAAAGTAAATATACATACAGCCAAACAAGAAGAAAGGCATGGAACAAAAGGCTCAACTAAACCAAAAGCTGGCTCTTTGAAAAGCCTAATGAAAAGATAAACCTCTGGCAAGAATAATCAAGTAAAAAAGAGAGATTGCAAAAATAAATAATATTGGAATGTAAAAGGATACAGCACCTCAACGTTTTCCTAATTAAATATTGGTTCCAGCTACAATCCTTGGGTGTCAATTTTCTGAATTTTCAAGCCAGGGCCATTCATTCATTCAATATTTATTGATGTACCAGGGATATACAATGATTAAAATACCACAGCCCATTTGAAGTCTACCTTGTCTGTCAACTGATATAAAACCAAGTAAATCAATATATTGCATGCTAGGTATCAGAAGTCCCTTGAATAAAAGTAAAGCAAGTCAGGAAGTGGAAATTGATGAAAAGGTAATTTTATATAAGGGGGGTCAGAAAAGGAGCTCTTTTAGTTAAGTGACTTTGAGCAGAGCCCTGAAAAAAATTAAAAGGCAAGCCATGAGAGTATGTGGGAAAGAGAATTCCAACCAGAGGGAACAGCAAGTGCGAAGGTCTTGAGACATATTAAGGAGGCCATGTAGCTAGAGTGCAGTGAGGTATTGGTGGAATATGAGTAGAGAGAATGACAAAATAAGGCCTACTAATACTTATGCTTATCACACAGGTTTTCAGCAACAATCACAGAAGATTGCATGTGTAGAAGGGCAAATACAAAGGGTTAAATTCTGCTGAGATAGAAAAAAGGGAGGGGCAATTGGTTTTATTTGAGCCTGTATTACACTGTGGCTTCTGAACCAGAGAAACAAAAACTTGAACCAAAAGGGTCAACCACTGTCACCATATTATAACATGCAGGCACTACACAGTCTGATATTGTGAAATGGGCAGTGAGTGGGAGCAGAATATTCTGGTTTGGATAATTAAGAAGGGGAGCCCTGGAGTCAGACTGCCTGTGTTCAGCTCTGTCTCTTTTAAATGTATGTCCTTAGGAATGTCATCTAACCATTTTAGCCCTCAGTTTCCCCAGCTGTAAAATAGAGCTAAAAATACAGCTGCCTCATAGGGCTGATAAGAGGATTGAGTGAAGTAACAGCCATAAAGTGCCAGCACTGTCCATGTACATCAGCTCTCCCAAGATCTGCCATGTAGACTTGTTTTCTGCTCTCTTGAGTGAGGATAATGAACCAAAATAAACTATTTTCAATTTTAAAAAATAGAACCAGAACTCAATTTTTTAAACTAAATTGATTGGGGTGACATTGGTCAGCATGAACATATAGGTTTCATGTGTGGGTTTCTATGTTACCAGATCTGTATATTGCACCCAAAGTCAAATCTTCTCCTGTCACCTTATATTAGGATCTCCTTCTCCCCGCACCCACTTCCCTCTGGCAACCACCACACTGCAAACAGAACTCAATCTTAAAATGAAATATTTTGTGAAATTCCAACACTGTCTATGATCCCGATCGAAGGGTTGTTGCTCTGGTTGAAGGTAGAGAGCCCAAAGTCCCACCCAAGCTCCTCCCTCCCCTCAGTGAAGACCCCTGAACTCCTAGAGTGTGGTGGGGCAGAATCAGAAAACCACTGGCCAGATATGTGTTCTCTATGGCCCCTCCAGTCCTAAAATCCCATAACCACCTTCACTTATTGAAGATTGGGGATAGGGGGGATGAAACAAGATTTCTGGCTAAATAACCTTTCTTGAATGATCCAGAATTTCCTCTCTTGGATATGTAGCCAACAGAAATACAAACACATGTTCTCCAAAAGTCACGTACAAGAATGTTCATGGAAGAGCTATTAGTAATAGCTATATATTCAGTCTGAAAACACCCAATTGTCCATAGGCAACAGACTGGATCTATAGATGCATTGTGGCCTATTTATATGATGGAATGCAATTTACTAGTAGTTATGTGAATGAATGAGCCACTCCTATACAGCATGGCGGGGTTGAAGCTCACAAACATATGTTAAGTAAAAGAGGCCACATACAAAAAAGGCACATACTGTAAGATTCCATTTATATAAAGTATTAAAACAAGCAAAATTAATCTATGGTGTTAGAAATTCAGAATGATGGTTATTCTAGAAGTGGGATGGTGGTGGATAGAGACAAGAAGGGCCTCTGGGGTGCTAGTAATGTTGCTGCTTCTTTTCTCATGAGCTAGTAACAATTGATCAAGCTGTACTATTAATTTGGTACATTTTTCTACATGTGTGTTACACTTAAATTTAAAAATGTATTGGAAAAGAATTCTTGGTGAGTTTGAACTCTGGTGGTAAGTAGACCTTCGTGGGATCATTGGTTTTGATGCCACAGCCAAAATGTCACTCTTACCTAATTCCTTCAATAAGTGTTCTGAGCATGAACAAGGTAGCAAACCCCACTCTGAGAGACACTTTCTTTCAGGCCAACGTGTATATGGCAAAGGCTTACATCTCAATCTACAAGAGAAAGGTTTGTAGTATTTTACAAACTGCGATGGATAGTGAAGGAGTTTTTATTTTAAATATCAGAGTGAGCTTATTCCTTATCTTTTTTTAACTGGCAAATAGAAGTATCAGAAAAAACAGCAGTGGATGTGGTAGGTGAGAAGGGTATAAGAATTCCATGTTGTGTCTAGAAATCACATGGATTTGTTTCCTTTGTCAATTACAGTAGATAAATGAGTCCATTTTTTTATATGTTAAGAATACAAGCAGAAATAGTACATTCCCAAATGCCTGGTGTGGAAGTGGGGTATGGAAAGAGATAAAAGTCAATATGATGATTTATATTAATGTGTTCAAATACACAAATTTGTTCTTTCCCATCCAGAGTCTCTAAGTATATTTCACCTTTAATTGACTAAATTTGTAAGCCAATTAATTAAATTCAAACCTTGGTTCCTATCAAATGCAAGATCCCATTTTTTTACCTATATTCCACAGATTTGATCATCTGATCTTTTATTTTTTTTTAATCTTACGACCTGCTTTTATTTTTATTTTTTTAAAAATATATTTTATTGATCCATCTGATCTTTTAAAAATATTTCTGTTTAAGAAAAAAATGCCTGTGTGGTTTTCTGTTTTCTTTTTTGCTTTTTCTGTTAAAATTTAGATTACCCAATTATTGGGTTAAATTAGTGAGTAAGTGATTAGTGAAATGGCAATTAATTTAATTTTAAAAAGCTATATCTAGGAGAATAACTTTAAGTGAGAAAATTCAGGTTCTAAAAACATGTTAATTGTAATTGGCAATATTATCATTTGGAAGAATAGTGAACCAAAATCAAATTTTAATCACTATGAAAGTTGATATCACCCCCTTACAACCTCCATCTTCAAGAAAAAGTCCTAAAGTAGTAGGAACCCAATACGCCCAACTCTTGGAACAGAGAAGTGTTATTAAGTTAATTTGTTTAGTTTGAAATGAAATCAAGGAGTGGGGTGTTGTGTTGGACATTGAAAGGAAAGAGCAAGAGTTTGGGGAGAGTAGATGCATGCTCTGAGGTCTGTGTATTCTTTTCAGAATTAAAGTAAAGAAAAGGCAACATCAACAGGACCATCTTGTTCATTAGAAGCATTAAGTTAATGTAGGGGACAAGATGAATTAGGAAACAAATAATAGAGCAAAAAGAGCACTCAATTAGGAGTGTGGCTGGAAACTCAAGAACATTCCCTTCACTTCATCAAGTCTAAGGACCAGGGATCTGAAGACCTCTCAGCCTTCTAAGCTCTCACATCCCAGAACTAGATGCTCACTATGGGAGCCAATAAAAAGGAAGCCCTCAGTCCATGTGGAGTCACTGGCCATTGTACATTAATAGCTGGTTTGCATGGACATGTAGGCTTACACATGTCAGCCAGTACATGACTGTTTGCAAATCTGATTTTCTTCAATAGAAGTGCATGAAAGGACGTGCATAAAGAGAGTATTCCTTTGATCTCATATCATGGGATCAAACACGTCAAATGAGCTCCCATCACCTCTAAAGGTATTGTCAATAGGTGGATGGGTGCATTGGTCAGGAAGAGATAGCCTATGTTTTGGGACTGCATCAAAAACCTCAGAGATGATAATAAAAATAAGATGTTGGGGTCTGATGCTGGATTAACAGATATCCTGACAATGACTTCTTCCCCAGAGATGCAAAGGAACTTTCTGTTCCTCCTTTCCATTTTATTGTTGACAAGATTACAATAAGATTATTTTCAGACTCTTTTCTTTCCACTGAGAAGTGCTTGACTATCCCAACTCTGGCCAACTCCTTCCACTCAAACTCTGCTTAATACACAGACCTAGTTATTCCTTTCTTTGATCAGCCATGAATTAAACATCATTATTCAATGTTTAGTTATATACCAATCCTACCTGGGAAATTGCTTTGTATCATCTAATTCTAACCTGTCTTGAGCACTAAAATTCTTTCTAACGCCCTAATAACGAGACATTCCTTAAAATACCTGAGGACAACAAATTAGATTTTCCCAGACTTTCCCCATCTGTTTTCCAACCACTTCCATATGGCACCTCTATCTCCCCCTCCTTGTCCTGGCCTGCTTGCCTGCCCCACTACAGCTCTCTCAGGGTCAATGAGGTAAATATGATGCCTGCTAGGGCAGGAGGGAAAAACATGATTTTACTACCCCCACAATAAGCATGTCTGTGCTGTTTGCATTTGCAGGGAGGCACATGCATGCAGATGCCTGTCATTTTGCCACACATGCTTATACATCCAGTGACACAGGTACTAGTAATTGTCATATGCTAAGCATTCAAATTCCATCATTTAACAAGGGCAGGCCATACAGGAAACAATGGACAAGCAGAAGGCTGCCTCCCCTGGGGCCAGAAGGGTGCTGCTGGGTAAGCACCCAAACAGATTTAAACACCACCAAGAAATGTATATAAAATAGCTTTGGCATGTTGGACATTACCCATGATAAACTGGCACCACGCACTGAAGAACTTGATGCTTTAAAAATAGACAAGTCTCCCTGGCCGGTGTGACTTAGTAGGTTGGAGCATCTGCATCTGCCCATCACCAAAAGGTTGTGGGTTTGATTCCCAGTCAGGGCATGTACCTAGGTTGCGGTTCAGTCCCTGGTTGGAGTACGTATGGGGGGCAACTAATCTATATTTCTCTCTTACCTCTCTCTCTCTCTCTCTCAAAAAAAAGTGGAGAAGGCAAATGGACAAATTTCTCCATATACAAGTATGAAAAGATAAAAATCAAACAAAAAATTATGTGTTCCTAGAGGCGAAAAACAAAACAAAACACGCTGTCCTGAAGCCTAGCTTCCATTGTATAAGGAATACTTTTCCCCCCCGGAAAAGCAGATTCTTCTGAGACACATTCAAACCTGTTCTTGTCCCTTCCTCTACTGATCCAGCAATCTGAGAAATTAGCCAAAGGGAATTTCATTTTTCCCCTCCACAAATACCATTACAAGTATTAACAATGAACAATCTCACCCTCATCTGAGCCCCACACTGACAAGGACACAAAGAGCCCTGTCCTTTATTATGTCTGCTGCTGTCTTGACCATATATGACACACATAAAATAAATTTCAATGGAGACCTCCAAAGTGCTACTTTAATTCTTCTCATATTTTTTTGCTTTGGGGCATTTATGAAGACTTTTATTAACTTAGCAGTCAATTGCATTATTTATGTACCCTGCAGTATCATCACACTCTCCAAAATCTATCCACAAGCTTCTGAGTCCTGGTCAAACTCTGTATCCCAAACACTTACTATCCACATGTGTAATCCCTCAAACCACCTTACCTTGAAACATGAGTAACCTTTATTACCATTGTCCTTAACAGCTCTCCTAGCCCCAATAAAAATGCATTTGTGTATCAATGATTCACTAGCCACAATGAATGCTCTCACAAACTGGTGGCAAGTTCCTATCTTCTGTTCTACATCTTTCTTCCCAGGAATTTAAGGCATTTTGAAAACATAATACCAGAGGCCAAATATTGCCAGCTAGAGCATCAGAGATGATATCCATCTTGGTTCAGCAAGCTGGCAATTCCATATGGCTGACTCCCCCTGCCCCCCATATATGTTCTCCTACTCTTTGGTTTCCACAAATTCACTGCCAGCATGGCATGGTTACCTCTGGTCTAAAAGCAAACCCTACTGCCCAGCCAGCATGGCTCAGTGGTTGAGCATTGACCTATGAACCAGGAAGTTAGGGTTCGATTCCCAGTCAGGGCACAGGCCCAGGTTGTGGCCTCGATCTCCAGTGTGGGACATGCGGGAGGCAGCCAATCAATGATTCTCTCTCATCATTGATGTTTCTATCTCTCTCTCCCTCTCCTTTCCTCTCTGAAATCAATAAAAATATATTTGAAAAAATAAATAAATAAATAAATAAATAAATAAATAAATAAATAAATAAAAGCAAACTCTACTATATGTGATAACTTGAGACATTTTGCTCTGGTATTTTTTCTGAAATGGTGGAACAAAGGTTTTGGCTGAACACAATGGTGGGACATTTTTCAATGGCACATACAACTGGGATCTTCCAAGTTGTTCCTTACACCTGGCTGCTGGCTCCAACCCTAGAAATTCAGAGGAAGCATCTTCATTTTCCTTCTATTACCTGAACTGAAGAAGACTTCAGAAACAAGATTCATGTTCCACCATTATGTGGGGGAGTGGTGTGGAGGTGGGGACTCATTTCAGGGTGCTGGTAAATCACAACAGACATGCTAGTTCCCTTCTCATTGTCATGCACTTACTCTTCTCCCAAACCACCCTGAAGACCAGGAGCAAACTCCCAGTGGGGAACCTGCCACCTCTTAAGTAAAAAAGCAGCTTCTTCACAAGTCTTAAATGGTTACCAGACCCTCCTTAATCCCTGGGAGCCCATACTCTTCTTCATTTAAAATTACAACAGAAAACCAAGAGACAAAAATATGAAAAGACATTCCACTACCCCTCTGGAATATCAGTTTTGATAACGTCTCATTTAACTATTATCTAAGGTTATGAGGTGCTCTATCTAAGAAATATTAATATCATGATCATTATCTATGGCAGTCTTTCCAAGTCATATTATTTAATTCCCTCCCCTGATCACCAAAGCATATGAACAAAATCTGATCTTTTTTTCTCCCTAAAAACCAACTACTGTACCAAGTAGTAAGACAGTGCACAGTTGGGTCTGCCAGTTAAAATGGACAACAAACTAATAGATTCCCCCCACAAATGCATGGGCTTTGTGACGACAACTCTAGTTATCCCTCTAGATGCCTTTTTTCCCTTTTTCTTTATTATATTCTCATCTATGCCCTGGAGAGTTCCAAGATCCACTCCCCAATCACAATAAATTGAGACTGTTAAATAAAGTCTAGCTAAGTGAAATGATGCTGTGAATTAGATAAAAATCATTGACTCTTCAGACCTGGATTCAAATCTTAGCTTGCCCATGTACAAGCTGTGTATCCTTAGACATATAACTTCTTTGTTTTCTTCATCTGTTCAATGGGGATAAAAGCAGTCCCGGATGGATCAGATTGTGGGAATGAAATGCCACAATATAAAGGGTGTCCCAAAAAATGTATTCACACTCTGAATAATTATTCATTTAAATGGTTAAATCTGAAAAGAAAGAAACATCAACTAAGCCATCAAAAAATGTATGTGTAGCCTTAGCCAGTTTGCTCAGTGGTTAGAGCATCAGCCCAGAGACTGAAGGGCCTTGGGTTCAATTCTGGTCAAGGGCACATACCTCGATTGCAGGCTTGATCCCTGGCCCTGGTCAGGGCTCATGTAGGAGGCAACCAATTGATGTGTCTTTCTCACATTGATGTTTCTCTGTGTCTCTCCCCTTCGTTCCACTCTCTCTAAAAATCAATGTAAAAAAATATCCTTGGGTGAGGATTCATTAAAAAAATATATGTGTATACATTTTCTGGGACACCCTACATATAAACTGCTTGGAACAGAGCTAGGCACAGTGTAAGTCTTCTATACATGTTAGTATATATTAGTTTTATGCCTACATAACCCACAGAATATAAGCCAAATAAATGGTGGAAGTTTGGGGGAGGTTTGTTACACAGCACAAGCCACCTAATCCAGGCCCCCTAGAGTCTAAAATGCATTTCCATGTATCATTCTTACTCGTGAATTTGTGCCTGCCAGGCTTCTGTTGCCAACCCAAGAACATTTGAAGGCATTTAAACACACACACACACACACACACACACACACACACCACACACACACACACACACACCACACCACACACCCTGGCTAACCATTTTTTTCTAAAGAGAGAAAAACCCCCTCAAGACATTTCTATTAAAAACAACTTAAGAGGAGCCCTAGCTGGTTTGACTCAGTGGGTAGAGTGTTGGTCTGCGGACCAAAGGGTCCTGGGCTCAATTCCAGTCAAGGGAATGTACCTCAGTTGCAGGTTCCTCTCCGGCCCAGGCCCTGGATGGGGCTTGTGCAGGAGGCAACAAATTGATGTGTTTCTCTCACATCAATGTTTCTCTCTGTCTTTCCCTCTCTCTTCCACTCTCTTTAAAAATCAATGGGAAAATCAATGGAAAAATATCCTCGTGCAAGGATTAACAACAACAACAAAAAAATCTTAAGAGGAAAAGCTTCTTGATATAATTATGGACACATAGATGGATCTAAAAGCTGGAACCTAACAAGCAGAAAACTTTGTGGGTGGAAGGGACGTTAAGACAAAGGGCAGGCTCTAAACAATTACAAGCTTCTACTCATGCAACTTGGGACTGATTAAGCCAAAGAGCTAGAACTGGCTCAAAGCCACCTCTGACAATTTATCCTCAGCTCTTCTTACAGACATTAACCTCTTTTTGTGGACTTCCTATATCTAGATGCATTTATTTAGGCTTTAGATAATATCTGATCTCATATGGCCCTAGAGGATCTACGTTATTGTATGCATCGGTGTCTTGTCTACAAAACAACAAATTCTTTGAAGGTAGGAAATTGTCTCACTCCTTCACAGCACCTAGCAAAGTTCCAAGCACAAATGAGGCATTCCAAAAATCTTATCAGATTGCACAAAAATAAGCCACTGACTTTTAGAAATTCAGTGGCCATTACATAAAAGAAGATCTCCAAGTTATAAATGAATACATATTGTGTCCCCATGGAGAGGCAGCATAGTAAGAGGTTCCAGGAGCTCAGACTCTAACACCACACTGCCTGGGTTTGAATTATTACCCTCCAAATTATTAACTGTACCTTGGTTTCCTCAACTGTACATGGTGATAGTAAAAGCATCTCCTCACGGGATAGTTATGAGGATGAATTGAGGTCATAAATGAAAAGCACCATATCTATACCACTGAATACTATTTGGCAATAAAAAGAACACATTTCAGTTCTGGGTGTTATGGCTCAATTGGTTGGAGCATTGTCCAGTACACCAAAAGGTTGCGGGTTCAATTTCTGGTCAGGGCACATACCCAGGTTATGAGTTTGATCCCTGATAGGGGCGTGTACAGGAGGCAACAGATCAATGTTTCTTTCTTCTCTCTCTCTCTCTCTCTCTCTCTCTCTCTCTCTCTCTCTCTCTCTCTCTCTCTCTCTCTCTCTCTTTTTCTCTTATCAAATTTAAAAAAAAATATCCTCAGGTGAGGACTGAAAAAAAAGAACAAATTTCTGAAATGTTATGCTCACATATTATATGATTACATTTATATGAGATCACATATTATATGATTACATTTATGGAGACAGAAAGTAGGTTAGTAGCTGCCTGGGGCTAGGGATGGGACTGAGAATTGACTTTAAATGGGCATGATAGGTGAGAGAAATATTCTATAATCAGATTGTGATGATGGTGGCATAATTCTGTAAACTTACTATGAAAACTCATGGAAAGGTACACTCAAAACAGGTGAATTTCATGGTATGTAAATTATAAAGATGTTTCTCAAAGTGTAAGGGATTTAGAGAACTGTGCCTGGCCCAGAATGAGCACTATATGTGTTTATCAAATAAAATACATAAGCATTGTTCTCAGAAAAAACCTGGGCATAGCAGTGTTCCCAGGGATTCTGAACCAACCTAATCTTTCTAATCCCTTGTTTACCCTACTTCCTTGTCCCAGGGATTGAAACCCAGGGATACTCTTCCCATGAGTCCAGGATGCTGCTAAGTCAGCCATGTGTGTCTCCTTGGCTGCTACTGTCCCTCCCACTGCCAAAATGCTACACAGCTTATTAAATGCCTCTTGTTTATGTAGCTCATGGTGCCAAGCTGTGTTTTATTACATTGAGCCAACTGTTCTTATGCAAGGTTTTTTTTTTGGGGGGGGAGAGTGTTTGGAGGAAGTGATGATCACACTATTGAGGGAGGGAAATTCCTTAAAGCCATGACCCCAAAAAATAGCTGCTGATTACACACAGAAGCCCACACATCTCTGCCCTTGACAAATATCATGCCACAGGGTAGCTTTAACACTGATCAAAGTCTGGACAATAATATCCTCTTGGGCATAAAAAAGGAAGGATCTGGGTGCGAGGGGAGAGTTCAAGAACATGAAAAGGGAAAATGGGATGGGAGAAAAAAAAACAGTTTGAAATAAATTTACAGCCAGGCTCTGCCACAAACTCAGGAATAGGGAGAGTTTGATTTGTAATAAGTCCCTGGAACAGACAAGAGTTCCAAGCATATAATTCTTGTCAACTAGTGTCTTTTGCATCTTGCCCCAAACCATCTGTATGGTGTTTTCACTCCGCCCTGTTTTATCTCCTGGCCTTCATTATGAACTGGCCCATTCACTCAGTTCTCATCAGTTCACATGCTCAGTTGCTCACCATTTCCTGCATTGATGCTGTCGGGGTCTATCTTCCCAGCTATTTAAATGAATGCATCCAAATTTTTTGAGAGTAAAAGAAATATGACTCCATTTCCCCACAGCCTCCTTAGACTTTGCAAAATGGATACCTGGCATCATGCCCAGACCTAGTAAGACCAAGCCACTTCCCCCACTCAATGTCAATATGTATGCAATCATTCAGATTATTGATTGAGCACCTACATGTGACAGGACCTGGGTTCCATTCCCTAGCAGTGCATCTCAAACTTGAGCAAGCATTGGGATCAACTGGAGAAATATTAAAATACAACTTCCTGGCCCTCCCCTCAGAGCTAATTCAGTAGGTCAGGGATGGGGCCCAAATTCAGCATTTCTAACAAGTTTCCAGATGATGTTAATATTTCCAGTCCATTGATCACACTTGGAGGAACACTGTTTTAGAGGCCACAATGGTGAATAACATGTACAGCTTGCCTCAAGCAGTTAATAATCCACCACTGGACCTAAGACACATGTGCATACTTGAACATACACAAAACAAAATAACACCACATAAAATGTGAAAAGTTTTAGCCTTAGAAGAGACCCAGATGGCAAGCAAGGGAAACTGAAGGGAGAGGTTGGGATGAAGTTTTTCATGGACAAAGACCTCATCTTATTCATTTTTCTGCTTCTAACATCTATATATATATATAAGCCTAAGCGACCATTGGACCGTTTGACCAGTAGCTATGATGCACACTGACCACCAGGGGGCAGATGCTCAACACACAGGCATGGAAACATGGAACAGACTGATGAATCTCAGAAGGAAGAGGGGAGGGGGAGGCTGGGAAGAGATTAATCAAAGATCTTATATGCATACTAGAGGCCCGGTGCACGGATTCCTGCACCGGTGGGGTCCCTAGGCCTGTCCTGCAGGAACTGGGCCAAAATTGGCTCTCTGACATCCCCCAAGGGGTCCCGGATTGCAAGAGGGCTCAGGCCAGGCCAAGGGACCCCACCAGTGCATGAATATGTGCACTGGGCCTCTACTGTAGTATAATGCCTGCAGTAGATGTTCAATGGAATGCTTATGGAATGAATAAGTAAATGAATAAATATGAATGTAAGTATTTGCCCATTACATCATATATAATAAAGTTCCATCTGGCAGTGCATTTCTCTGCCTCATTAAAAATCAATGTGTCGCCCTGACTGGTTTGGCTCAGTGGATAGAGCGTCGGCCTGCAGACTCAAGGGTCCCGGGTTCAATTCCAGTCAAGGGCATGTGCCTTGGTTGTGGGCGCATCCCCAGTAGGGGGTGTGCAGGAGGCAGCTGATTGATGTTTCTCTCTCATCGATGTTTCTAACTCTCTATCCCTCTCCCTTCCTCTCTGTAAAAAATCAATAAAATATATATTTTTTAAAAAAATCAATGTGTCAAGGAGCATTGAAAGAGCATGAGGACTGTGCCAGGAATATTCTGTGCTGAATCCCACAGTAAACATGACATACATGGCTCCTGCCCTCCTAAAGCTGAGATTCTGGGGTTCCTCTGCAGGTGGTGCTCTCCATACTTGAGTCCAAAATCCACTGGAGCCTTTCCTAAGATCTATCTCTGGCTGGAATGCTATAGTCTCTGGCTCTGAATCCTGGTTTGTTGGCTATTGGTCTTGGGGTGAGTTACTTAACCTCTCTGTGCTTCTGTTTTCCCATCTCTAAAATGGATAGAATAGTAGAACCTTCATCAGAGGGCTAGAGTGAAGACTAATTACATTTATGTAATGCATTTAGAACAGTGCCTGGTACATAGAAAGTGGTTGTTAAATGTTCAATCTTATTTTTATTATCATCATTACTATCATCATTATTACTATCTTCATCATCAAAAGCTGACACCTTCAGGAGGGCAAGATACTATCAGCTTATAAAGTGTTAAGCTAAGAAGTGAGAAGATAAAATAAACAGGCCTTTTGAGCCTCAAAAAGCCCAGCCCAGGCTTAAAGTCTTCCTTCTCAAACCTTATTTTTCCTGTTCTCCCCAATCCACTCTCATAACAGCTTCTTGAAACATTCAATCCCTTTATAAATCAGAGTCACTGCTGGGATGGCTCAAGTCCAGGCCCAAGCTGGTAGGATCAAGGAAAGACAGGCCCCTCTCATTCAGCCACACATAGTTTATTTGTCACCCTTTTGGAAACCAGTGACTCAGATGTAACTCTCCTGCAAGGTGGCAGCTGGTGGGCTTTGGCAAAGCACACAAAGGGAGTACATTCTCCCAGTGACCCAGGGCACCAAGGAGAAGGTCCTAACGCAGCTCTCATTCATGCTTTAGCCTAATTAAAAAATGGCATTACCAGTTTCAATGGCAGGTTTCTTCTGCCAGCTGCAACTGGTTCTCTTTTCTAGAGCTTTTTCTTCTTGTTTTCACAAATTACTGATCCCCCAACATGGAACTAAGGATGGCTGGATTAAAAGACAGTAATTCTGATCTCTTTCCTCTCTTCTCTGTCCTGCCTGAAATCCCAGGTCTGCAGACAATTATTGCTGTCTCTGTTTATCTAAACTGGCTCAGAGGCCTCACAATGGGCACATTTTTATAAACCAATAGCCCAAACTCTTCTGGGTTAACAAATGGACTTCATTTTATAATTCAGCATAAGACTTCTCAGGGGCCAAGAGCCCACATTTTATACAAACCAAGACACCCCTTGGCCTGCCCATATAACAAAGTTAGAGTGTTCATTCTGGTTCTGGTAGGCTGAGATGACAGGCAACAAAATTGACCTCATATTTCCTCTGAAAATTATAAATTCCTTCCTCTCAGGAGGGGGTATTTACCTGAAAATATCTCCAGGGAATTCTGTGAAGAATTCAGTTTTACCTGCCTTCCCTACAAACCAAGTGCTACCTGGCAGTCTATGGCTCAAGAGACCCTTAGAAGCAACATTTAGTGAGGGGTTCAACTGCCACATCAAGCAAAAGCAGCTAAACTCTGAGTTGAGATATACAGGAACAAAGCAACAGAGTTCTACTATTTGGGATGGGAATTGAAGAAACAACAAAAGAATAAATGATACTCCGGTAAATCCACCGTCATGACCCTCAGTCCTTTTTTCACCCTATGGCATTTGTTCTTTTATCCATTTGTTTATGTGTTTCTTACATGTTTATTGAGAACCAAAGAAATTGTATATGGCATGCTGGTTGAGGGTATGGGCTTTGGGTTCAAGCAGATCTGCTCAATTTGACCAGCTGTGTCCTTTGACAAGTTATTTGGTTTCTTCAAGCCTCAGTTGCCTAAATGCAATTGTGTATGACTGTGAGAGCTACTAGTAAATGATACTATGTATGTAAACCAACAGGCACAGTTCCAACACAGGAATGTGCTATGTAATATGTGATTACCATGATGGTGATATGATGAGAATGAGGAGGAGGAGGGTTAGGAGGAGAAGAAGGACCTCTCTTGGGTATTGGGAGAGAGCCAATGGTAGTTATTGATCTGGCTACTAGTCTTGTGAAACTCCTCTTCCAACTCCAAGATTACCAGCCTTTTTTGATGAGAAACTACATTTGATCCTTCCAAAGCCTTGAAATTCTAGCTTACATTTATTTGCTGGGGAAGCCAGCCCCTGACAAGGGTAGTAGATAGGGAAATCAAAGCGGGGATTCCATTTTGCTCTTCACTGTTACCCATGATCCCCTCTCTTCTGAGACCCACTATGATTGCTAAATTAGACCCCTGAGTAGAAGAAAGTCCGCCCATTCTCTAACCCTACAAGCTTGGAGCTCAACCTGGTAAGGAGTAGAAACCAATAGGGACCCTATTCTAATTCAGCATAAAATTAAGCCCTTTCATCACAATTTGGCAGATAGTCACTAGAGGTATTCCAGGCATAAAACAAACCTCAGTCCCTCAGACTCTACTCTTCAATGAACATTCAGTGGAAAGACATGATGAAATTACAAAGAGGTTCTTGTGATGGACCTAATAGGTGCCTTCTGAGATTCCCTTATGCTCCCATAAAGTTTTGTTCTCCCCCACATATTTCCATACCCTTTGGTGCTCTTAAGAATTCTAATCAGGGCACTTATTGAACTCAATAGATGGTGAAACTTAAATGAACAGAAGCAATATGGCACTCCCAAGATCACACATCATCAGAACAGTAAAACTTAGAACCTCAGTCTCCTTACACAAACTTGTGCTCTTTTCACCCAGAGCCTTTTACCAACACTCAACTGCTGAGTTGAGCTTACATACTCCTCACCAGAAAAATGAGGAAAGAAATTGATTGTTACTGGAATAGGAGTCAGTAGCCTTGGGTGCAGGTATCAGGGAAGCCTTAGAGGTAACCCACATGAATGTTCAACTGGGATTGTAAGTGGCTAGAAACACTGATAAGAGTGTCCATAAGAGTTCTCCACGTTCCTGCAGTTCATGTATTCTGTGGCCCCTTCTGCCTTTAGATTATTTCTTCATCTCATCCACTCAGTAGCTTCCCTTACTAGGCTCTTCAATGGGGAAGACATAGATAACCTCAATGAGCACCAATGATATAAAATGCAGGACTCCAAACACTCAAACTTGGGCTCCTCCACAAAATGTGCCCACTCTACTTCCTTTAAACCAGGGAATGGAGGCAATAACTTAAGGCAGCGGTTCTCAATCTGTGGGTTGCGACCCCTTTGGCGGTCGAACGACCCTTTCACAGGGGTCGCCTAAGACCATCCTGCATATCAGATATTTACATGACGATTCATAACAGTAGCAACATGACAGTTATGAAGTAGCAACGAAAATAATTTTATGGTTGGGTCACAACATGAGGAACTGTATTTAAAGGGCCAGAAGGTTGAGAACCACTGACTTAAGGTCTCATATCATTCCATAATACAAAACATGCGGGGCCGATTAATGCCAGAGAAGAAGGCGTGCAAACCATGGAGCATGTTTATACACATACTATGGGGTGAGTGCATTAGGGTGGCTTAATTAAAGGCCTCCTGCCACCATTCTCTTTAAATGACTGTTCTACTTATTCCTTGAATAGCTTGGTCCCTTGACTATAAACCACCTGATTCACTCTCCCAAGGTTTTTCTTCCTTCAGACTAATACAAATCAGTTCAGTTCCAATGAATTAGAGACCACAGAGTGAACAGACAGTGGCCTCCACAATGGGTATGTGCATCAGAGGATTACTTCCTTGAGCAGGGGTTCCTAACCTTTGCTGTGCCATTGTTCCTATGGCAGACTGGTAAAGCATATGAACCCCTTCTCAGAATTCATAATGCATAAAATAAAATATATAGGATTATAAAGCTAAATTATATAAAAATGCAAGCATCCAAATACTAAACAGAACATTGGTCAGAGTGCTTAGTGCTTATTTATCATGCTGAGTGCTTATGAGCACATGACATAGTGAGATCTAGTGGTGAGTCTAATACTACCATGATTTTGAAGTAATGAGCATATTTTGAGATTCCTCTAGGAATTGTAATATGACATGGACGTGTCTATGATTTCTATTAGTGATCAAGCCACAGGTACAGCTAACACTACTGCGGTTTGTGTCTTTATTTGAAATTGAAGGAAATGCCAAATTGCAGTTTAAGGTTAGTGAAACTAAAGATGTCATCCTTTCCTGGACTTCATGAATTCTATATGTGGGGGTGGGAGTCCAGGGGGTGTCATGGGCTTCAGGGTAGGACAGACTTTTGTCCCAGAAAGAGGCTACCTGGATGGATTGCTGAAAAATAAATGGATGAGCCATGTATACCAATGAGGGGTCGTGTCAATGACTAGTTGTTGTTGGGAAGGGTGGAGGGACAATTCCTAAATATTGAAATGACACTCTGAGCTCCTAACAATGAAGAAAAGATGATGTTTTGCAGCAAGGTATTGCAAGCATTATGAAACCACAGCTAAAACAACCCCAATGCTCTGGATCCAGAGACCTGCCCTGATACTATTAAAGAGACAGGCTCCTGGGTTTTTCAAACTTGCTCACTTGTCCAATATGTTGCTTCTCTAGATATTATAAGAACTTTCTAGATCAGTGATCATGCCTGTCATGCCACAGCCCAGAAAAGGTGTATGTGTAGAGGGTGACTTTGGTGGCCATTTTTGTGTGCCACATGTCCCTGCCCCTTTATATGCCATAGTTGATTGCACCAACAATGAGCACCAGATTCAAGAGCAGCCTGAGTATTGGCTGGTCAACACCTAATGATATGGCTTGATTTTTTTTAAATGATCTGAGTCAAACAGCCTATCATGCTCTCTTCATAAATGTGAACTGAGATATACTGCAAGAACAAGGCTATGACTGGTAAAAATCAAAGATGAAAGAAAACACAGAAGAATGCCATACTTTGACTCGGAGTAATAAGAAGGGAAAACTCAGAGAGTAGCTGAATCCAGCTAAGGGTGAAGAGCCCTAAAGATGGCCCCTCTATGTTGGCCTTCGATTCAAACTGCCTTCCACTTCCCATCTCCACAGTAAAATCTCAGTAATAGAATTCAAAGCATCTGTAAAAAAGAAAATCACATTTTTAATTTCACTAACCTGGAACTGAAACTTAGCATTTCCTTCCCCTTCTGGGAAGCCTTCTATAACTTCTTAAGATTGGGTAAGGTACCCCAATAAAGTGCTCCCAAGTCTCTTTCAGCTACTCTTATCTTTGTAGGAACAATGTTCATTGTAATACCTATTGACATATCTCTATCTCATTTCAGACCGTAAGTTCCTTGAGGACAGAAACCTTGTTGGTCTCCTTTGGATTTCCAAGGTTTGGCACAGTAAATATACTATAGTATACACTTAACAGATTTTACTGAATACATCAAAGAATGAAATTTCTACAGGAAGTCATGGGGACATAAAAGTAACAATTCAATGATGCAAGCTTTAGGGACATACCCACAACTCTTAAGAGGAAAAGAATGTAGCAGATATTGAACCCTGTGGGAGAATATTAAAATTAAGGTCTCTTATACAATGCTTGTTAAAGCAATTCAGTTCACTGAATATTTACTGTAACCTATTGTGGGTCACAGTCCCTTTCCATAAGGATTTAACTAATATGGAAGAGTAGGTCATGTATAATATCTCAAAGACAGTGTATAATGGGATACATACAGTATAAGATGTATAGATAATTTGGGGGAAACTGTCATCATAACTAGAGTCAGATGACCTATATCTAAATCCTGACCCCACCACTTATTAGTAATAGAAACTGAGACAAAATGTTATACTAAGCCTCAATCTTCCTGTCTATAAAATGGAGCTAATGGTACTTATCTCGTAGAAGAGTTAGGAAGATTAAATGCAACCATTGTGTGAAAGGTTCTGGTGCCATAACTGGTACATAACAGACATTCATTAAGGGTTTAGATTTTTTTCCTAATATATAAAAACTTTAATTGTACATAGTCAGCAATGTGATGATGGGAGAAGATAGGAATTTGATCTGTGGCATTACTCCTAAATCCATTTTGCCTGTGACTATACTGGAACAAAATTTTACTGTATTTGAAATTGGCTGGAGAGATGGTTTAACTCAGTCTTACAAACCTAAACAGAAATACAATTGAGCCACGTGTAATGTTAAATTTTCTAGTAGCCACATTAAAAAAAACACACAAAAAGGTGAGATTAATAATATATATTATTTAACCCAATATATCTAAAATATGTCAATAAATAATTAATATAAAAACATATAATGATATATTTTACGTTCTTTTTCTCATACTATATCTTAGAAACAGTGTGTATTTTCCACTTAGAGCACATTACATGTCAAGTAATCATATAGATACACTTCAAGTGTTCAATAGCCATGTATAACTAGTGACTGCTGTATTGGATAGCACAGGTCTAGCTAGCATTGGAATAGCTGTGGGGGTTACTCCACTGGAAATCAATTTTATTTAGATAGTGAATAAGAATTCAGACTCAGGAACCAGACCGGGTTCAGATTCTGTCTCTGTCACTTACCAGCTATGTGACCTTGGGCAAGTGACTTCATCTCCTTGTGTCTAATTTCTTCCTCTATAACAGGGCAATAGTAGTAGCAGCTTCTAGAGTTGGTGAGGATTAAATGAATTAATGCATGCAAAATGCTTAGAACTACACCAAGCACATAGTAAGTTGTCAATAAATATTAACTAGTGCTATTATTACAGCTCCAGGGGGGGACAGGAAGAGAGTAGCAGAGAAGTATAAAACCTATACAGGATTAGAGGTTTGCAACTTCCCTTTCAGTGCAAAGGAACTCTGCTGTCCTCCCTTACAGACCACTGACAATCCTGGTACCCAGTGTCCTAGCATAAAATGGTCCTGGAAGGTGGCGGGCCCTCATATTTGCAATCTAAAGGCAATTTGAGGAGCTATGGTTCCAATTATGTAGGCAAAGCTGGCCCAAATACCATTCCCCAAAGCTTGGCAGGAAAAGCCATTTGCAACAAACCAGACCATGTCTCCCATTTTCTGTCTTTCTTTCTCTGTTAAAACATTTGTTAGTCATTCTAAATTTGAGAGAAGTGGCAGCAGCAACAGTTTTTAAAAGGCACAGCCAGGATCAAATGAAAGCAGGCCAAACACAAGTGGTACGGGGTATTAGAATACAGAATACAAATCATAAAAATAAAGAAGAAATTAGAAGTAATAAAATTAGTGTCTGCTGAATACAAGCAATTATGTTTTCCAGGAAATAACCTCTGATTCTTACAGTTAAGAGCTATCTATATCTCTAAACCCCTAACTGATTTTTTCTTTTAAATCTCACTCATATATGTCTATTTCTCTTTCTTGGCACTCTTGGCACAGCGTCTACAATATGGACACAGATCAATATAGATGCCTCCATTTTATTTACATTTATATTGAGATATTTATATACACTAAAGTACATAAGTCTTAAGTGTACAGCTTGGAGAATTTTTACATATCTCCACAGACAGGTCAACAGCATTCAGGTCAAAATATTTCCAGTCACTTGGCTGAAGCTCATGAAAATACACAGTTCGAAAAAAAGATGGCGGCTGGCAGGACAGAGGTGAGGGATAGGAAGTGAGTGAGTGAGGGGATGAAAGGAGAGTGTGTGGATGTGTGGTGTGTGTGTATGAGTGAGTGAAGGACAGTTAAATCCGGCAGGGATTTATTCCAAGGATGCAAGGCTGGTACAATATCCACAAATCAATAAACGTGATACATCACATAAACAAATTGAGAGACAAAAATCACATAATCATATTGATTGATGCAGAAAAGGCATTTGACAAAGTCCAGCACCCTTTTCTGATAAAAAAAAAAAACGCTCAGCAAAGTGGGAATAGAAAGATCATATCTCAACATAATAAAAGCCTTATATGACAAACCTACAGCCAACATCATACTCAATGGGCAAAAACTAAAACAGGCCCTAGCCAGTTTAGCTCAGTGGATAGAGCGTCGGCTTGCGGACTGAAGGGTCCCAGGTTCCATTCCGGCCAAGGGCACATGCCCGGCATGCAGGAGGCAGCCAATCAACGATTCTCTCTCATCATTGATGTTTCTATCTCTCTCTCCCTCTTCCTTTCTCTCTGAAATCAATAAAGAAATGTATTTTTTTAAAAAAAAACTAAAACAGGAACAAGACAGGGATGCCTGCTTTCACCACTCCTGTTCAACATAGTACTAGAAGTACTAGCCATAGCGATCAGATAAGAAGAAGAAATAAAAGGCATCCAAATTGGAAAAGAAGTAAAATTGTCATTATTTGCAGATGACAGGATACTGTACATAGAAAACCCTAAAGACTCCATCAAAAAATTATTAGACTTAATAAATGAATTTGGCAAAGTAGCAGGATACAAAATTAACTCCAAGAAATCTATGGCATTTTTATACACCAATAGTGAACTTACAGAAAGAGAAATTACAAAAACAATCCCATTTACCATTGCACAAAAAAATTAAGATACATAGGAATAAACTTAACTAAGGAGGTAAAAGACCTATACTCAGAAAACAAGACGTTGAAAAAAGAGATAAACAGATGGAAGTGGACGGAGTCGGCGAAGAAGGAATGACACGAAGACAGCCTTCAGTTGGTCAGCAGCCTAGTCAGGACCTATAGCCAGTCCCCATAAAAATACCAGTGGCATACTTCACAGATCTAGAAAGAACTCTCCAAAAATTCATCTGGAATAAAAAAAAAAAATACCAGCCGATTTCAATCCTGTAAGGTGTTTCTCATCTCCATTCCAGGGAGTAAAGACCATGTAGCTTAATTACCCGCCTGGCACCCAATTAAGGGGTTGTATCCCCTCCCTAACCTCAGGGAAAGATCCCCACCTGGGGAAACAACCTTTCTCGGAGAGGTGACCTTGGTTAAAACACATGGCGCTAAAGGGAGCAAACATATTAACTAGGATGGACCGGCCTCCGGCATATACTCAGAAAACAAGACGTTGAAAAAAGAGATAAACAGATGGAAGAACATACCGTGTTCATGGATTGGTAGAATCAACATCATTAAAATATCCATACTACCCAAAGCAATCTATAAATTCAATGCACTCCCCATAAAAATACCAGTGGCATACTTCACAGATCTAGAAAGAACTCTCCAAAAATTCATCTGGAATAAAAATAAAAAAAACCGAATAGCTGCAGCAATCCTGAGAAAGAAGAACAAAGTAGGAGGGATCTCAATACCAGATATCAAGCTGTATTACAAATCCACTGTTCTCAAAACTGCCTGGTACTGGCACAAGAACAGACATATAGATCAATGGAATAGAATAAAGAACCCAGAAATGGACCCAAACCACTATGCTCAATTAATATTTGACAAAGGAGGCAAGAACATACAATGGAGTCAAGACAGCCTCTTCAATAAATGGTGCTGGGAAACTTGGTCAGACACCTGCAAAAAAAATGAAACTAGACCACCAACTTACACCATACACAAAAATAAACTCAAAATGGATAAAGTACTTTAACATAAGACGGGAAACCATAAAAATATTAGAGGAATCCACAGGCAGCAAGATCTCAGACATATGCTGAAGCAATATCGTCACCAACACAGCTCCTAGTGCAATGGAAACTAAAGGGAAAATAAACAAATGGGACTACATCAAAATAAAAAGCTTCTGCACAGCAAAAGAAACCATTAACATAACAACAAGAAAGCCCACTGCATGGGAGAACATATTTGCCAACGAAATCTCTGATAAGGGTTTAATCTCCAACATTTATAGGGAACTCATGCAACTTAACAAAAGGAAGACGAACAACTCAATCAAAAAATGGGCAATGGATCTAAATAGATACTTTTTGAAAGAAAACATAAGGCCAAGAGATATATGAAAACATGTTCAAAGTCACTAATCACCCGAGAGATGCAAATCAAAACGACAATGAGGTACCATCTCACACCTGTCAGAATGGCTATCATCAACAAATCAACAAATGACAAGTGTTGGTGAGGATGTGGAGAAAAAGGAACACTCGTGCATTGCTGGTGGGAATGCAGACTGGTGCAGCCACTGTGGAGAACAGTATGGAGTTCCCTAAAAAAACTAAAACTGGAACTTCCATTTGACCCAGTAATCCCACTTCTAGGAATATATCCCAAGAAACCAGAAACACCAATCAGAAAGGATATATGCACCCCTATATTCATAGCAGAACAATTTACAATAGCTAAGATCTGGAAACAGCCTAATTCCCCTTCAGCAGATGAGTGGATTAAAAAACTTTGGCACATCTATGCAATGTGTAGTAAAAAGGAAGGAACTTCTACCATTTGCAACAGCATGGATGGAGCTGGAGAGCGTTATGCTAAGTGAAATAAGTCAGTCAGAGAAAGATAAATATCACATGATCTCACTCATTTGTGGACTATAATGAACAACATAAACCGATGGACAAAAAACAGATCTAGAGACAGAGAAGCATCGATCAGATGCTCAAACCTCAGAGGGAAGGTAGGGGAGGGTGGGGATAAGGGGGAGAGATCAACCAAAGGACTTGTATGCATGCATATAAGCCTAACCAATGGACACAGACAACAGGGGGTGAGGGTAAGGGCAGGACTGGGGGGATGAGGAGACAATGGGGGGGGAATAAAGACCCATTTGTAATACCTTAATCAATAAAAAAATTAAAAAAAATATTTCCAGGGTCTCCAACAGGCTCCCTTAGGCCCCTTCCAAGATAACCACTCTTCTGACCTCTCCCATAAATTAGCTTTGCCTGGTGTTGAACTTCATATAAATGATGTGACTCCCTCTCCTGAATCCTGAAGCACCTAGTTAAGCATATTATAGCAGAGACAGCAGAAGAAAAGGGAGCAATAGAAAGTGATCAAGGACATATGATCTATCTCATTTATACAACTGAATACCAAAAAGGGGCACCAGAAAAGCGACCCTAGAGAGGATGAAAGGTCCCTGAATACGCCAACATGCTGCACAAAAACCTACTGCCCTAAGTTCCTAGGTATCCAAATTCATTTCTTTAGGATAGGAGGCCCACAGCCATAAGGCAATGAGTTGCATCATAACAAGATTCAGTTTTATCTGGAGGAAGCTCGGGAGGCCTTGCTTCTTCTAGTGACATCTGTTTTAGTTTAGCATGCAAGGTAAGAACTGGAGACAGTCAGCATGGGTTTGAAGCATAGCTTTGCCATTTCTTAGCTGGGTGACCACAGGTAAATTTCATCACTTCTCTGTGCCTCAGTTTTCTCATCTCAAAAAGGAGCATAGCAACAGTACCTACTTCATTAGGTGTTACAAGGATTAAATGCCTACAACAGTGCTTGAAATATGATACTTCATAAAGATTAGCTATTATTATTATTAAAATATCTGGAAATATCTTTACTGCCTTCAGGGATGTCTGGAAGGTACAATATAGACTGATGAATGTGCAGCATGCATATACAAACACATGGTCACAGGTGTACACAAACACACACATGTGTAAACAGGGTGTACATAAACAAGTACACATGGGTGCATACATATACATGCAAGCATACTTGCACACATGCATGCACATACATATATACCTTCAACTCTCCGTTTCTCATAATATAAAATTCTCCTAACCTTCTTACAAAGCCCTTGCTCATTAAAATCAAGAGGCAGCCCTAGCCAGTTTGGTAAGTGGTTAGAGTACCAGTCCTCAGACCAAAGAGTCTTGGGTTCAATTCCTGATCAAGGGCACATACCTGGGTTGCAGGTTAGATCCCCATCCCAGTTGGGGTGCATGCAGAAGGCAACCAGTTGATGTGTTTCTCTCTCTCTCTCTCTCTCTCTCTCTCTCTCTCTCTCTCTCGCTCCCCTCCACTCTCTCAATGGGGAAAGTATCCTCAGGTGAGGATTAACATAAATAAATAAATAAATAAATAACCCAGAGGAGATCAAAGTGAAGGACGTGTAAAAGAAAGAGAGGAACCTCATTCATAAGGAACATATTTGCCATAAGCAGGTCTGGGGGATACAAATGTCTCCTTCCCTGAATGCAGGAGGGATTCACTCATTCTGAGATGACATTGTGTGATCTGGAATGTACAAAATGGCCATAAAATACTGGTGGGGGACAAGACTCATGGCCCCAAACCACAGTGTGTATCCATGAGAGGAGACAGGGAGCTGAATTATTCTCATTCCTAGGAGAGCAAACACTAGATAGAAAACCAACTCATTCCAGAATATCACCTTCGAAATTCTATCCACTGCTATAATTCCATAACACCTACAGAATGTTCCATAGCCCCAGAGCTGGAGAGAGATAGGTTAAATTGCCATTAGGTAGTGTCAAGGTACCCTTGCTTCTAAAAGGAATATCTAACAACTCTAAATATTTTTGTTCTAGACAGCAATGAAAATTTTCAGAGAAGCTTTGATTGTAATAAGAAAATGAACTACTAAAACATTTTATAGTATAATTACCAATATCCTGTAACATATTTCTCCCCAGCATCTCACCCAAGAGGTTACCATGGAATGAAAATATACTGCCATACTTACTGCACAAGAGGGTCAAAAGGAAGCTACTCAAACCCTAATTGTAATGATCAGCTCAACAAGGCTGGGGGATAGGGAGGATGAAACAGTGGCGGAGTTAAAAGATGTCTGAAATCCCAGGAAGGCCAGTAACATATTGTATAAAATAAAAGCATACCTTTCTAAGCAGAAATAGTTATACCTCTTTTTTATTGTTTTATTGCTTAAAGTATTACAAAAAGTATTACATATGTCTCCTTTTTTTTCCCCCGCCCTTGACAATCCCCTGGCCTCCCCTACCCCCAGTGTCTTATGTCCATTGGTTATGCTTATATGCATGCATACAAGTCCTTCGGTTGATCTCTTACCCCCCTCCCTTCTGCCCCCCAACCCTCCCCGGCCTTCCCACTGCAGTTTGAGCAAACATAGGAAGGACCTGAAATGTTTCAGATATAGCAGTTTCTTCTTGTTGTTTTATGATTAAAAAATAAAGGACTAGAAAATTCTCATTCTCTCTCTCTCTCTCTCTCTCTCTCTCTCCCTCTCCCTCCTTCTCTCTCTCCCTCCCTCCCTCTCTCCCTCTCTTTCTCTCTTTTTCGTTCTCTCTCTGTCTCCCCTTGTATATGTGTATGTGTGTGCACAGGTGTGTGTGTGTGTGTGTGTGTGTGTGTGTGTGTGTAGCCAAAGTCCAAATGTTATTGTTCACTCAAAATCTTGCTAATACTGTGTCTATTTGTTCTCAAAGTGCTAGCCAGCAAATGTTGTTATGAGCCAAAATTACTTGGACTTCATCCATAGCATATGTATAAAGACGATAACTTTTATCTCCTTTTCCTCATCATTAATGAGCTTATTGGCTCAAAGTGTTTTAAAGTTCTCCAAAGTAGTTCTGTGGTTTATAAACACTCTAATAGCATCCCCAATAAAAACTACAATGTCTACCTGTCTCTTTGGTCCTCAGTTAGAAGATTCTATAAGAATTAGGAGTCTTATTTCCATTTAATCCCTTTTGGTATAAAGGGGGGAAAAGTTGACCAATGCTCACAGGTTCTAGTTAACACAATTGAATTATTTCATACAATTTAAAAGGTGTGCCTTCAAAATTAGAATATTGTGGCCCTAACACCTAGCAGAAACAGTTTGACTTTTTGGCAGGCAAGTAAACAGAAATTCATAAATCCTACCTAAAGGTGAGTTAATAAAAAATCACCCCTTAGCTCTTAATTTTCTGAAAATAACCAGAGATCAGGACATTAGACAGCTAATACTGGCCTTCACTGCAGAAATATGTGGAGACCTTTCCATCTTGACAACTATGCCCACTCAGCTTTGCACCACACAGCAGACACCAACTGGCACCCACAAGCTTGCGACAGTCAAGTATACCATTAGGACAAAAATTAAAGCCTGTTTTCCTTCAGAAGATATGGCAATATTTATTACTTATTACATTTAATAAAAGCTGTTTATGCAGCTCATGAATCTCAAGCAAAAAAATAGTTTAAAATATTAAGCCAAATTTTGCTATACCAAGAAAAAACTATGACAATTTAAGGGATGTGGTAGAAGAATATTTGGTGACACAAGAAGATATTCTTGTTCTAATAAGTGAAAAAATAAGTTTACCAAGAAATATGTAAACTATAAGCCCATTTTGAAAAATATGTACAGAGAAAATACTAAAGGATATACACTAACAGATTAAGAATGATTCTCTTTGGGTGGTGATTTAGAAATTATTTTATGTTCTTGATATTTACTTTTTAAATTTTGGTCATTTTACAGGCCTTATGCTTCTATGTTAAGAAAAAAACTTCTGTTAAATTTACTTTTACTCAAGTCCTAACTCTGCTCAGAGTCCAAGAACAATATTTGGACAAAATCCTTCCCTATAACTACACACAACAACATGGGTGAATCTCACAAACATAATACTGTGCAGAAGAAGCCAGGCACAAAAGAGTACAAATGAATGGTTCATTTACCTAAAACACAAAAGAGGCAACACAATGCTAACAAGTCAGAAGTTAGGGCGGTAGGTCCCCTGGGGCTAAGTGAGTACTTAGCATTATTTAGACTCACATTATTTTCAGGGTTTCTAGTTGTGCTAAGCGGGATGGAGCTGGGAGAACTGAGTATCTGCCAACTTGTGTGGGCTGGCCAGACAAGGGGAGCTATTTAAAAACACCTTACCTATCCCCTTATAAAAGACAAATCTGGTGGCCAAATGAGATGCCTGCTGTACCTTCGGGGCTCCCATGTACACCAGGACCAGCCAACAAAATATACACCTGAAATTTCATAGACATGATATGAGTCTGTATTCCAGTACAGGTATCAGGAAGGAAGCATTTCCAAACTTTCTTCCCCACACTTTGGCTCCCACTGGTTGGCAGTTGAAAATAAAGAAATGAAATGGGGATATTTTTTAAAAACAAGAATAAATAAAGCTCTTGCTATAATGTTGCAACAACAAAAAGACAGGCAACAAGACAATTCTGGATGAAAATAATTCACAGGGATTCCAAACCCTCATCAGCACTGGTTTCCATCATTCTTATGCTTGGGACCAAAATAAACTTCTCTTTTCAGGAAATAGGAAAATAGGAAGTCAGAAAGGGCAGAGAGAAATGTGGTGAAGGGAGAAAGGAAGAGGGACCTCTGGGTGCTCATGGTTTGCTGTCTGATCCCAGTGTTGTCTCCTCCAATCCTCCCAGCTACTTGGAAACCAGGCATTGTCATCTCCCCTAAAACTGGAAGGGATTGAAACACCGCCAGTTAGAGTTTCCGACCTTTGGTACACATTAGGGTCACCTGGGTAGCTTTTAAACATCCCAATGCTCAGGACCACTCCAGACCAATTACTTCTGAATCTCTGGGGGTGAGATGCAGGCACCAATATTTTTGAAACCCTTCAGATGAATCCAGTGTGCAGCTAAGGTTGAGAATAATGGTTTAGACCAGCACATGTTACATTTTAATGCTCAGACATTGCACATAAAAAGTCAGATTCTGATTCAGTGGATCTGGGCTGGGGCCTGAGAATGAGCCCACTTGAACTAGTGAGGGTATAGACCACCATCTGTCTGAGGCTACAAGGAAGTTAATGAGTTCGCATTTCAAAAGGGGGTAGGGGCATTCTAAAATCGATCTTTTTTTTCTAGCCCTTTCTGTCCACTTACAATGGGATTCCAAGTCTGTGTCCCTTTGTACTACAGCAGATGTGTGGGCCCTCTTTTTGCCCTCCTCTGCTTTAAATAGAGGCCAATGGAAGTGCAAGACACCTAGTTTCTGCAACATCAAGTCAGAGAAAGGCAGCCAGTTCCCCTAGTCCCACCCAATTAATCACTAGAGGCTGCTGGAGAAGTAACGGCTCCCTGCAGTTGGGTGGTTTACAAGGGCCTTCTATACGCTCCCCTATTTGACAAGATATTAGGCACAAGCCATACCCGAGTGTGCATTAATGAGACCCACATGTAACTGCTTAAGACTAAAACTCACTTAATCCTATGTAGCTGAACAGTCTAACAAACGAATTAGCTGGTGGCATCCACTTAGGATATATGATCCAATTTACATTATGATTTCTTTCTAAGGGCTGAACTGATTTTGACACATATAAAAATGTGGTTTCAATCACCCACAATTGCACCATTTGAACAAGGGGGAAGAATGGGTTTTAAAGAGCCCAGACCTGGGGAGAGCAAAGAACTAGGGGGAAAGGAGATCTGCACGGGTGCTGGGATGGGTAGAGGGCCTTTGGGGCATCGAGGAGCCCAGGAGACTTTCATCTCTGCTGCTGGGTCAACTTGGCCATGGGCCACTAATCAAACATGTAGGGGCAGCCTGAAAAAAGAATTGGGAGTATTCTGCATCACCTCCTCCCTCAGACTGTGTTCATGTCCATTGACAATTCAGGGATCCCCAAATCACTGAAAAATACTTGAGCTACTGAGAAAGGAGAGGGTCAGGCCTCGGTGGCCATTCTAAGATCAAACAAAGGCTAAAGGATTTATATGCTCAAAGAACCTCCATCTTGGCCTCAGCTAATGACGGCAAGAGGGAGAAATGACAGAATACCACAGAGGGCTAGGAAGTTAATGAATGTTTATCCAATACTTCTCAGTATAGTCCTTAGCTTTTTCTCATCCCATCATTACAACAACTGAATGAGGTTGGTAATATGATTATCCCCTTTTTACGCACAAGGAAACAGACACAAAGATGTTGATTCCAATCAGAGCAACTCCAGAAGCCCAGTATTTAATGAGACTGGCTGTGGTCTCAGGCCCAGACCACTCCCTCGGGCCTCACTGGGCCGGCCTGATTCCCTGTGGTATGTCTGAGGCAAAATGTTACAGCCTTTGGAACAGTCATCCAACTGCCAAGACTGTGTCCTTTAAAAGATGAATCCCACAGCTGCCTACATGAAGGAGCTCCTGGTGCCACAATAGCTTGGCTCCATCTGTCCATCTGAGTGCAGAGAACACAGAAATAACTATATGTTATGTGTTTGGCACTGGACCAGTGGTTTTCATATACCTTATCCCAAATTCTATATAGAAAAAAATCAGGTATTGAGCAGTTGTGTAACTTTATAATGTCAGCTATCCAGGTTTTCAATGAAGAGCATCTGCACATAAATCTGGTGATTATTTTTCCCACTCTGCAGCTACAGTATAATAATGCTAAATAATGACCTGAGCTGTCTGCAGCAGCTTTCCTTGGAAGAGCATGAAACATTCACTTATTCTCTCAACACGAATGTTCTTTTCCAGTCAAACCAAGTTCCTTGTGGATCATCAAGCAGACTGTGCCAAAGATCACCATATATTCAGCCTCTGCTCCCCTTTCTACCCAGGCATGTGGCTGGGACACATTTCCCAGACTTCCTTGCATTCGGTGGAAATGTGTACCTGAGTTCTGGCCAATGGCACGTAGGCAGAAGTAACATGTTTCTCCTTTAGACCTGGCACATAAAAACCTACTGCACAATCCTCCATTCTCCCTTCTCTCAACTGCTGGCTACACTCAGAAGCTCTAATGAAGGAGTTGAAGTCTCCAGGGAGTGGCAGAGTCACAGATAGAAGGAGCCTGGGCCCCTGAGTGCATGGGTGGAGCAGAGCACTCCCTTATCAACTCACATTAAACTATAATATAAACAAGAAATAAAACTTTATTGTGTTACACCACAAAGACTTTAGGGCTTGTTGGTTATTACAGTTAACCTATTCTAACTAATACACAAATCACATTCATTCACTTATTTCCTTTTTCTTGCACTTATAAAAAATCTTACCTATTGGTTAAGTCAGTGATTTCCCAAGTGTGATTCCTAAACAGCAGCAGGAGCTTGTTAGCAATGCAAATTCCCAGGCCTTACTCCTGTCCTGCTCAATCAGAAACTTGGTAGGTGGGATGGAGTACAGCCATCTGGGTTTTTTGTAATTATATAAAATTATTTTATCCCTCAGTTTCATTGAGATATAATTCACATATAACATTATGTTAGTTTAAGGTATACAGCATAATGATTATATATATATATATATATATATATATAGAGAGAGAGAGAGAGAGAGAGAGAGAGAGAGAGAGAGAAAGAGAGACAGAGAGAGAGAGAGAGAGATTATCAGAACTGTGAGAAATAAATTTATATTGTTTGCATGGTGACCACAGCCATTTGTGTTTTACTAAGACCTCTAGATAATTCTGCTGCATGCTTAAGTTTGATATCTACTGGTTTAAATGAACTAAGATCTACTGATGAAATCTACAAGGCTATCTCCAAGCTTCATCCAGCTCTTCCTTCTCTGATCTCTGTGCCATCCACTCATTTCAGCCTTTAACATCACATGGTCACTGTCATTGTGACCACATTGCTTCCACTATGCTGTACTTACTTGTCCCAAGTTACCATGGGCAGGTACCCTCTCCCTTACCTATTGGTAAATGCTGGAAGGAAGGGAAGGAGGGGCATACCCATAATACAGAATAGGGCAGGACAGCCATGTCATTGAGCAAACCCATTCAAAAGATGGAAAGTATCAACTGCCAAAAGACTAGGTGACATGTCAGGCTATAAGTTCAGTAAACATGTTCAATTTGGGTGGCTTGATGTCATCAACTACAGATTTGAATCCTAACTGCAGACAGAAGATGTCATAAGGAGGGAAGTACTTGAGTACTAGAGCCAGAATTTCTGGGTTCAAATCTGGGCTTCTGCACTCACTGGCTGTACAATTTCAGGTTAATTATTTAAACTCTCGGTGTCTGTTTCTTCATCTATAAAGTTGGGATAATAATGGTTCCTATCCTCATTGGGATGTGATAAGGATTTAAAGAAAATATTGTGTAAGATGCTTAGAATAATGCCTGGTGTACAGAAAGTGCTCCTAAACTCTGAGCCTTAGTTTCCTCATCTACTGAAAGGGGTGTTGCAAGAATGGAATTCAGATGATGAATGGTAGGTACTAAGCACAGGGACTGGCACAGAGGAGGAGCCAGGTTTAGGGCTTGGGGGTTCCTCCTCTCCAACGCCTGCCTTCTTTACATCTCTAGGTCTTGCTTGTGCAGAGTGAGAGAAAATACACAGATATGCACTTCCAGAAAAATAGGGTAGAAAGTCAGAGAGCAATCAGTTCATAGAGGGCTTGGCTTTCCCGGGGGTGGGAGTGGGAGATCAGGATCAGAGCAGGAACTAAACAGGTCTCCCAGAGAGATGAACTATGGAAGAACAACCCCTTGGACTCCCCAAATCCCTGCTTCATTTCTAAACAAGCAACAATGATGGCACCATTGACCTTGATCCAGAGAAATCTTTGTCCAACTTTGAAAAACTGCCCACAGCAGCCAGAGAGCAAAGGTTAGACACAGCTCTCCCCAGACTTACTATTAATGGATTCAAAAAAGGAAGGGGGTTGCTTATTTATTACCTCCTTCCAGGTCGCCCCTTCCTGAACTGAGGCGAGAGAGACAGGAAGATGAGGAATTTCCTTCTAAATCTTTTTCTTTTTTAAGATTAAAAGCAAATTTACAAGGTCAAGAAACCCCACAATGTTTACTTAGGCTTAAGAGGCATGCAAGAGGAGGGAGGAAGGTGGAAGTTTTAAGCTTTACTTTTTTTCTTACTCATTCTCTAGCTTCCATCTGTCCTTGGGGTCCATATTTTCTTGAGTTTTTCTACTTAAAAACTCACAGAAGTGTGAACTGGTACATTTGGAAGAAGAATTTGGCAAGCTCTCGCAAAGCCAAAGATACACATAACCGCCACCCACCAAGTCCATCTCTACGTTGGCCATGACCCACACAGCAAGTTTAATTTCATTAAACTTGTTTCAATTACAAGGTAACTGGATGTCAGAGTAAGCTGTGTCACCTTCTAATTGAAACAAGTTTAATGTAACATTTACCTCCTCTTGCCATGGGCCACATATTCTGATATTTTCTAATACATCATATTTCATTTTTTTCAATGCTGGTTGCAACCTATTGATTTGAGTGCATGACCCATGAATGGGTCACAACACACTTTCATGAAAAACATTGCCCAGGAAAACTCACAGATATATGCATGAAATTGAAAATGACATATTGTCAGTGAAGCATTGTTTGGAAAAGGAAGAATTATGAGTCTATCAACAGGAGAATAGATAAATAAACAGGAGTACTTTCATTACAGCAATTAAAAATGAATCAAGTAGAGCTACAAGTAATCGCTCCATAATGTGAAGCAAAAAAGGCAAGCTGCAGAAAGATAATACAGTATAAAACAATGTGTACAAATTTTAAATCAGGCAAAATAATACTAGATGCTGCTTAGGAATACATACAGATATAGAGTGGGGCAAAAGTAGGTTTACAGATTTGAGTATGCAAAACACAGTTTAATCTTGTGTTATTTGCTAATATTTATTAATTATTGTATTATTTTCCATACCAACAACTATAAACCTACTTTTGCCCCACCCTGTATATATAAAGACATGACTGGGAGTTATTAACACCAAATTTCAGGGTATAGTTGAAGGGGGTGATGCTATTTGTGTGTGTTTGCCCTTCAAGTAAACTCCCAAACTATTTGCCTGCTTGGACCAGAGCCATCTACCATAGAACACAGGAAGAAAAGTGGGTGGGAAAACTTGTACGTGGAGGGTGGGTGAGAGCATTGTTTTGATCTTGTTTTCCATTGCCTGAAATGTATGTTAGAGACAATGAGTGTGACATTCTAGGAAAAGGAGTTCTGATGGGCCCCATTCAGAAGTGTCAAAAGAAAGTGCCCAAGTAAGCTGAAAATGCTATGCGGCCCTTCTCCAGGGCTTCTCTGTACAGGTGGCAAACATGGATGGAAGGCCATTCCGAAGAAGCTTGTACTTACACTGTCAGAGGAGTGGGGGCAACAGAAGCTCTAGAACCTATTTTTAAAATAAAAATATAACGTGGTATAACAGTTGGAGACATAAAAAGTACAGCTAATCCTCTCACCTGTATCCCCAGGTAGATCAAGCTAATGACTCGCAGCACTTCTGAGTGAGTAAATACCAGGCCTCAGAATCCTTTTCAACACAGTGTTTTCACAGCCACTATCAAATGATAAAGACTAGCATGCAATTAAAAACCTGCCTGCCATCTCTGTTAAGGTAATGAGTTTACCCCAAGCTTCAGGAAACCAGGTTTCTAGCCATGGCGTTGCCATTAAACAGTTGTGTGACCTTAAACCAGGCACTTGACCTCTCAGGTCTTCTGTTTTCTCAGGTTCCAAATGGGAGTACTAAGAGATAAGGGCCATTGAATTGGAGTAAGGGGTTGTTTCTACAGAGAACCCAAGTTGAATCTCTTGGACATCTTGGATTCCAGAAGGTTTCCCTGTCCTCCATAGCTCATTTTTCCTGCATGGCAATGGAGACTTGAGCATTCAACTGGATGTCACATTCAAATATCTGAGAAAGCACAAGTCAAGCCCCATACTGCCATAGTGGCTGATCACCCACAGTGGAAGTCAATGGGGTGGGGAGTGGCTTGGTTTTGTTGTTTTGTTTTTTAGCATAAATGGTTACCTAGAATCTCCTGGCAAAATGGTTACAGTATATAATCAGAGATAATCACTACAATTTTATTTTTTAGGAAGTTTCTGGATATTCATTTACATCCACAAGGTAAGTATCCAGATATAATTTACAAAGCTTTGTTCCCACACCCAGCATCCAGGATGCCTAGAAAACTCTGTGCCCAAGAGGGCACCACGAGAGGACACAGCTCAGATAGAGGAGAGGTGGAGATTTTGTTCCCTTTATCTCTGAGAAAAACCCAATAACCATAGTTTTTCTGTGAGAAAAATAGTGAAATGGTCTAAACTTTTCCTTCAGTTTTATTCTTAAACAAGCTATCATCTATATTTGGGATGATCCTCCCCCCAAACCTCACAACTGTCTGAGAGACACAGCCCTGACTTTGATTCAATACCCAACCCCAACATTTTACCCCTCCAATTTGATAGTCTGAATGACAAAATTGTAAGGTTATGGCTTTATGTTTTCCAAATAGGAACAAAGTGTTTGCTTTTCATGTTAAGGTAATTCCTTATGGGTGAGCAGGTTAGTATTTGCTACCAAGGATCTTCCAGGGCTTCCAAACACATGAGGGGGTAAAAAGCACATGAGCAGGTGTATAGACAGGCAATTGAATGGGGAAGGCATGAGGCCTACAAAAACCAAATCTATCTAGCATGTAGGCCTAGGGCCCAGGGAACAGACTGACAGGCCCAAGGGGCAAGAAACAACAACCTGTGGATCCCTCCATTATGGGCAGGACCCCAACCTGACCAGACAAATCCCAGGGGTTCTTTCTCACTCACCAGCTTGCTAAATGGTGAGCTGACAGTTCTGAGGCTGCACCTGCACCCTGCCCGGCCCCAGGGAAAAGCAGACTCCAGCCAGTCTAGAGCAGAGCCTGCACTTTGGCCCTCCTCTGAGTAAGAAATCAGAGAGATAGGCGGGTTTTTATTTATGCCATCCTTGTTCTTGCCCTACCTTCCCCCAAACCACCAAAGGCGATGAGATAATTAGACCCTGCGGGAGGAGTTTCGGTGTTGGTGAAACCCCGCCAGGCTGAGAGCTCTGGAGAGAAGTGATCCCTCCTGACACCCAGAAGAAATAGCTCCTGGGAATTGGCTTCTCCTCAACTAAGCATTTTCCCCTCTGTCCTGCTCCCACTGACTCAAGCCTCAGCATGGAAGCAACTCCATTCTGGAAAGCTTTCAGTCCCTCATACACACCCACACACTGGCCTCTTTTTGAAGCTGCTACTCTAGTGATTCTTGACCTTGGCTCTGCATCAGAATCACCTGGGAAGCTTCTTTGAAAAGCTAAACAAAACCAATGCCTGGACTTATCCCCCCACCACCAGCTTCTGAGTTAATTGGCCAAATCTACCCAAAGTGGCTCCAAAATGCAGTTAAGGTTGAGACCTACTGAGCCTAGCACACACCCACACCACTTCCCTGCCTTTCTTCAGTTAGCTAAGTCTTAGTACCCCTCCTGTAGATCTCGATGTAAATGCCATTTTGTTCCTGGAACCTTCTCTAGTTTTCCCAGATCGGCATAGGCTTCTAGCAATGTGCTTCCACAGCACACCTACTTTCCCCCACATAGTCCTCAGATTGTATGCAATGTCCACATTCAATTGCCTGTCTTCTGACAGATGCCAGCTCCTAAACGACAGGGGCTGATTTTGGTGTTTCTCACCATCACAGCCTCTGTGCCCAACATAATGCCAGACCCAAGAGAGATGCTTAATAAAAAACTTTGAACAAATGATTGTCCTTGGCTTATTCAGTGTCAATCCCTTCCCTAGGACACACAG
The DNA here is from genome assembly GCF_000147115.1 of Myotis lucifugus. Classification (NCBI taxonomy): domain Eukaryota; kingdom Metazoa; phylum Chordata; class Mammalia; order Chiroptera; family Vespertilionidae; genus Myotis; species Myotis lucifugus. The sequence goes on from NW_005871097.1 coordinate 2,916,344, forward strand.
ATAGCAATTTTTAGCCAAGCATTTTCCAAACCACAGTAAAATACCCTGCCCCTCCTTATGACAACTGAGAGAGGACATTTCCAGTTTGATTTTTGTGGCAAAGATTGACTAGTTTTTCACCAAACCATTTGCCTTTCCTCTGGGCACAGTGCTCGACAATGTTTCCCAGCTTCCCTGTGGCTAGTTGTAACCATGAACTGAGGCTGGCCAATAGAATGTGGGTGGAGGTGATAAACAGCATTTCCAGCCCTGGACCATAAAAACTGCCCTCACACTCCCCAACACTTGCTGTCTCTCTCATTCCTTGACTGCTGGATGAATTTGAGGATCCAGTAGAGAACTCTGAGGACCTAAGGGAGGGTGGAGCCACAAGATGGAAGGAGCCTGGATCCTTGAATGACCATGTATAGCACAGCACCCTCCTCCATCCCCTGCCAATCCACATTAAATTATAGAGTGAGTGAGAAATAATAATTTTCTGGGATAAGTCACTGAGGTTTGAGTGTGTCACAGCAGTTGGCTTACTATGGATAATGTATTAAAATTTATTTTGCCAGTTTACCCAAACTTCAGAGTACATGTAATCCATAAATTCAAAGGTCAAAGTGAGAAGTCATCTGGACCCGGTCCATACTACTGTTTTGATACACATGGCTTCTTTTTATAGAATATGTGAGAAGTAGTTCAATGTAACGTGCTTTCCTACTTCCCAGCTAGGCCAAATGTTACCTGATCCTAAATAAAACAGGGAAATCTATTCAAGTGCCAGTTGGCATGCACCACCCCTTGACCTGTCACCTGTCCTCTGGGCATCCAGGAAGGAGCACAGCCTGTGTATTGACCAAGCCTACTCTATTCTGGACCACTGGCCAAGTAACTTCTCATTCTCTCTAACCAGCCATGTCCAAAAAGAGATAGTCCTCAGCTCCCCACTAGACAACCACAGCATTCCCAACCATGAACCAAAGAAGCACAGTAACAGAGATTATCTTCAAAATCCAGAACCCAATGCAAATAATTCATTTTCTTCAGACAGAACCGACGGGCTTGGGGGGGGCTTTTATTAAAAAACAAACAACAACAAAAAAAAAAACCCCCCCCCACAATTTTTGAAAGAATTTAAAGCAGAATGACACCCTTTTTTTTTTTTAAATTGTTAAACTCCAATAAAACTTTAACATCAACCTGTTCTTTGAACTGAACTCACATTTTTATTTATTATGAGTCTCTGGCTCCCACTGTTACCCACCTCTTTAACTTTTACCTTTATCACTTCCTTTAGGAAAAAAGAAAGCCATATGCCATGAAATTGTTGAAAGGATACCTTCTCTGTGCCCATATGTCTCTGTGTTTGCATCCAGTAAAAAACACTTGGCAATTTAATGGTTTAAGACCATCGTTTCCAAAGGGGATTAATTATTTACCAAATATTTATTGCCCTCCATGCAAAGCCTCACAGGAAATACCAATACAATTGACCCAGGCTCTACTCTCCAAGGGCTGACCATCTGGATAAGGGAGTTACATTTAAAGTGCAATTAACTCCAATAAAGGTTAAATGTGAAAAAATCCATAAAAGGGGGTAGAGACAAAGAACCATCAAAGTCTTGAGAGCAATGGATTGCTCCCAGATGGGAAAATACATTCACTCATTCAAGTATTCATTCATTCAACAAGTATTTATTGTGCATTTTATTATTATATGCCAGGCATGATGCTTTGTACCATGCACCCAGTAGTGAGCAAGACAGACAGTCACACAGATGCAGCTTCATAGAAGAGGTGAAATCTGAGCTGGGCCAACATTTGATGATAATAATAATAACAAATACAGCTAAGTATTGACTAAGTACCTTCTAAGTGTATTACATCTGTCAACCTATTTTATCTGCCCAACAACCGTATGAGATAGCTTTTCTTATTCCTATTTTACAGATGAGAACACTGAACTCCAGGAGGCTGAACCCCTTGCCCAGAGTCATCCAGAGCTGGGTTTAGCCCCAGGCATTCCACCTCCATGACCTTCAATATTATCTGATACGCCCTAAATCATGGATGGTCTTGAATTCCAGGTCAAGGAATTTCAAGCCCAGTTTTTGCCACGATCTGAGCCACTGCTACACACTGAAGACACATAAATGAAACTTGGAGCCAAAACCTGCAGATGATGTAAGTCAGGGAAGGCATCCCACCCCAAATTCAGGTCAGTTCAACAAAGCAGGAGAAATTTGTTCTGTGTGATCCAGAACATAAGTGATGAAAGTTTTCCTTGGTACTACAAGACCCTTTTGTCATTTTAGCAATTAAAGCTCCTGGGAAGGGGTCCTGTATAAAAAGTGGAGGCTTTTCCAGCCTGATGTGATTATGGTTTAAAGATCATTTCTCCTTGGTGTGCCATGCTCCTCCTCACCAGCGCACACACACACACACACACACACACACACACACACACACTCCTCCCATTTGTCATGAAATAGGAATCCATCAAACATCTTATTAAACTGTTGAATTTTAAAAATAAAAAACTATGGCCCTCCAGTCAAGGCCCAGACACCACACCAATAACAGATATGAAACGAAGGACCCAATTAAAGAGGACTGGCAACTGTAAGGCTATAACTTGGGCCATTGTTCGAGGAAGGGAACCTATGAAAGGCAGTTTCAGATGAGACAGGAGCTAACAGAGCTGAACAGCTGGTTTGTGTTCCCTGCACATACAAGCTGACAGTCCATCAAGCACTCTAGCGGGTCGTGTTTCACAGACATCCCTCATGAGAGGTTAAAAATCAAAAATCCCTACCTCTGGCCAGGATCACAGACCCCAGAGGGTTTTTAGTCTCTGGAAAACAAGAACACAAAAGACTGGAGAAGACACGATCGTTATGCCCATAAAAATGGCATTGCCAGGCTGAGCACTGCTGAGATCCACCAACATCTCTCCCATAATAACTTAACTCCTCCTCCATTTCCTACCTCCAAGCCTCACAGAACAATAACAGGTCAAAAATGCATAACCAGTTCCTCCAAAGGTCACAAGGAGTTACCATATGAGCCAGCAATTCACCCATAGGCATAGACCAAAAAGAAATGAGAATACATGTTCACACAAAAACATTTTCACAGATGGTTATAGCAGCATAATGGTCAAAAGGTAGACCAACAGATGAATGGATAAACAAAATGTGGCACATCCACACAATGAAATATTATTCAGCTATAAAACTAATGATATACTGTTACATGCTACATGGATGAATCTTTAAAAATTATACTAAGTGAAGGAAGCCAGACATAAAAGGTCACTTATTGTGTGATTCTATTTACATGAAATGTCCATAGAGACAGACAGTAGATTAGTGGTTGCTGGGGCAGGGGGATATGGGGAGTGGCTGCTAATGGGTACAGAGTTTCTTTCTGCGGTGATGATAATGTTCTAAAATTGATTGTAGTGATGACTACACAACTCTGTGAATATACTAAAAACAACGGAACTGTATGCTTTAAATGTGTGAATTATATATCAACAAAGCTGTTATTTTTAAATGCTTTAATAAGCTCTCTATTCAATAAATTTTTAGCATTCAGTAAAAATTTAAATGACCAAATTAAAGAAAAAGAAAAACAGAAAGAAATGTGGCAGGGACCACTACTAGTCTCTGGATATTCAAGGATGTCCACACCTCCACCATCTTCTTCTCTGAGCCTCTTTCATGAGTTCCCCAGCCTTTGGCCAACTTAACCAAAGAGGGCTATGGGAAGAAGGCAGCAAGTTCTGTAGGCCAGGCCGCACTGAGGGGAGAGGACTGGGGCCAAAGGCCTCCCAGACAGTAATGGTGAGAAGTTCCGTGATGCCACCCAGAGAACATTCTCACCATAAACACCTCAGGTATGAGAGGACCATTTTACAATTATCAGTACTAACAGAAAGTCAGCAATAACCTGATCTCAGGAGCAGGGTCAACAAGTTACTGGGGGTCACAGCTCAAGGAGGACAGAAGAGTCTCTCTGTGCCATTTCTTTTCTGAGGCATAGATCCTGGTTCATCTGATTGCCTCAGAGTGGTAACAGCCACAGTGCCCTTATGGCACTGCTTTCTCCCCAATGAAGCATTTACTTGTTGTTGTGTTTTTTTCTCATCTTAAATCTTGTGATTGACAGGATACATGCCTAATAGGTGATAAAAAACTGTACATGTGTGTCTCAGACAGAAAACAGAATGAAATTATAAGACTAGCCTAAAAACCAATAAAGTTCCCCTTCTCCAATTTCTCTAAAGGTCTTACTGGATTTGATTCCCAGCAAAGCTCCTAGATGCCTTGAAACTTCCCACAGAAACACTTGGTGTTACTGTGGACCAAATCAAAGGGAATTAAACATTAAAGCACTTGGATAACATTGCAGGTTTGTGATAGTTTGAGCTATAACACATATGCGTGTGCATACACACAGAGGCAGATGCATCTTTTCTTTAACAGACTTCAATAGCCTTTATTAGGAACTTTCCCCCATAATAAGGAGGCTGAGCTGCTGGGATAACACTGAGAGTTTCTTGCCATCCCTTCTTTCAGAATCCTATGAAAATCTCTATATGATTCCCACAGTGTTTCCATTGGTTATTAATGGTGACTGTTTCCCTATGTCTGCATTTGTCACCTCTATATACCTGTGTACCTGATGTACAGTACCTGAAGCACAGAAGGTATTAAATAAATATTTGATAAATTCAGTTGAAGTTGGAATTCAAGAGTAGACGAGGGAACAGGCAGAAGCTTTGGTTGTAGTGAACTGGGACTAAATTTCTTTAATTTGATATACTTGGGTGTGTATGCATGTACACACAAACACACAGAGACACACACAAACACAAAATCAAGGATAGAAGGGAGATTAAAAGGCTTGACTCCAAGAATTTCCAAAAGGGTATTAACTCATTCTCCAACTCAACATTCTTAAACTGGGGTTCACCTACCACTGGGATACCCAAAGACTTTTTGGCAGTATGTGGACATACTGATAGCTTTAAGAGTTTCCATTTCTAGACCCTCAACTTTCATATGTTGCCCCACTAAAGCTAATCTGTCAGATATGTGGTCCCCTGCTTCTCCTCAGTCCTCTTTCACTGCTCTCCCTTTCCTCTTTACTAAATAAAAGGTTTATTTTTCCCACCGATCCTCAATCTTACCAAGAAGCAAAAAACTCCTGGTACCCAGAAGGATAATTTAAGACAGCATCAGTTTAGAGGGAGAATTTCAAGAGTAAATCAAAGAAACCTTCAATAAGAAATAGTGAAGGCTACAGAGCCATATTTTATTCAGGCAACAAATTCATAGCACAGCTTTGTACCTTATATATTTATCTAGCCATTCAGCTACCCATTCATCCTAGAATCAAAATTCAGAAGGGAGAAGATTGGTCATGCACACATTTTAACACATTCAATTGAATCAATGAATAAAGTCAATTCTTTTTACTGACAAAAAGCCAGTCTGGTTTGGCTGGTTGGTTTGACAATAAGAAATGGCTTCTCCAATTAAGGCATATAACAGACCTTTTTCATAAACTGAAATATTTTTATAAAGATATACTTAAAGCATGTATATGATATACACCAGTGTTTTTCAGACTTTAATGTGCACATAAATCACCTGGGAATCTTATTAAAATGCTGATTCTGATTTAGTGAGACTAGGGAAGGATTTGAGATCCTGCATTTCTAACAAGCTCCCAGGGGATGCTGATGTTGCTGGTCCATGAATCACACTTTGAGCAGTGAGAATACAAAATGTGCTGGAGAATACATTTTTCAATAAATTAAAGTTATCAAAAATTCAGATATCAAATGTAAAATGTACAAGGTGTATCCTTAATTTTTAAACATATATTTTGGAAGTATTCCAACAAGAAAAGTTTGAAAAACTCTGAGTTGGGCCACTATTGGCAGTCTGAATCTAAGAGGTTTGCAGTCAGCCTCTGTTGTCTGTACAGGCCAAAACATTGTTTTTCTCTGAAGTTGAATCCTAGAGGAATGTACTTCTTTTCCAGCCCTTCACACAGCTTATGCTTTTGGTGGCAGATTCAATGACTCAAACCTTCAGCTGTGGGAATCATGGCTGCAGCCAATAAATACAAACAATCCAGTTGGGATGGTGGGGTGGGTAACCAACCATACAAATAGTCAGAAAAGCATTCAGGATTCCTGATTCAAGAATAAATGGTCTCATAAACACAATCACAGTAACAACTGGCATGAGTTGGCACATGTCATTCAGCAGAGAGGGCTCATCCTGCGGATACCTATTTCTGCAAATGCTGAAATATGGGCCTATATGTCTTGACAATGTTTCTAAGTAAAATCACAAAGTTACCAAGTCTGTGGCCAATCCTAACTCCCTATCAGCCCCTCTTTTCCTTCTAGGCATCCCATAAAGATGGGTTTCATCCCATCTACTATTCCATTAAGTTGACCCTCAATCCCCACTACAAACCCACATCACTATTCTTTTAAATAATTTTGAAGAGAAAGCCTTATTTAAACATGTATTTCAAAATATTCCAGACTAGCAAAAACCTATGCAGCTGTTCTGTTGGCAAGTCAGCCATGCCAAGCACAGCAAGTAATCTGGGACTATATACATCAGACTAATATCAAAACTGGAACTTCTTTAAAACGGGAAGTAGCCTCTTTTCTGATCAAGAAAAGATAAGTCGATAATTCCAGACCTTCAGTTCACCGCCATCATAAACCCCTTGTAAAGCAGGCACACTCACACAACCTTCCTTGGAGGGTGGCCATGAAGGGTACTAACTGCTGCCTTGAGTGCTTTGACACCTCCAAATAAAAGGAACTAATTAGTGATGATTTTCACCTGGAGTAGCCCTATTCATTCATGCTGGAAGTAAAAGTCTAGATAGAAGTGAAATTATTGGGAGCCCGAGGTCCAGAGAGAAAATGAGAAAGCTTTGAAAGGTCCCAAGCCTTTACAATACATGACATTTCCTAGTAGCTAAGCACTCATCAAAGCACAGCATGTCAAAGCTAAAAGGAAACTTAGCAATCATCTAATGATCCATATTATTTTTTATTATAGTGAAGAGGGAGCTGAAGACTAGAAAGGTAAAATGACCTGCCATATAACTTATTAGTGAAAGGAACAGAATCCTCACCCTGGTGATCTTCTGCCACACAGCCCACACCACAATGCTCTCTCTCAGGCTGAGTATAGTAGATGAGAGAAAAAGGAGCAGTCTGCCTTATACAACCAATACTCACAATGAAACCACAGCAAAGGGAGTTTCTTCCCTTTAAGCTAAACAGCCCATCATCAAGGCTAAGGAGATGTGAGGGGTGAGGATAACTTCCTATGAGTGCAGTTAGATGTTTAACAAACAGCTTGGATGTTGGGGAGCCCTGATTTGCAGCATTTGCCCATTTCTGCGGTGTCAATACTCTCACCATGTTAGATTTCAAGACACCAATGATGTCATTGAAAGCAAGTTAGGAAGAGATGTCACATTCAGTTTTTCAGTGCTGGCATAAGCTGACTCCAGCATACCATTTGAGTTTCTAAGAAATTCAAATCACTTGGGTTGGAGGATGGAATGACCTTTGCTTCACAAGGAAAAGACATTCAGGTTTGTGAGAACAATTTGGGCAGCACTCTCCCTCAGTCATTAAACATTAAAGTCTCCAGTTCCAATGTCCATGGGACCCAGAGAGAACCAAAGTTATTTGGTTCATCCTGCCTGCATCTGTGATGACTCCACGAAGGAGTATTGAGAGGTGAAGTCAACATAACGTATTTTAATGCTCAGGGTAACCAAGCATTCCTCTCCCGGCAGCAATTGGATCCAATTTCTAAGGTGATGCATGAGCTCAGACATTCATCTTTGCCAATTTCAATGGAGGTGCTTGAATTCAGCCTCAGACAGCCCTTCACAGGTCTCATAAGCAAGAGGGAAAACATGGAAAACCAAATTCCTCCTCAATTTCCTTTTGCTAGAAGATATCCAAGGCTATAGGCAGCAACTCATCAGGGAAAGTTCTTAACCTGTTCTTTCTCTTTGCCAAACATTGATTGGCTAATAAAGAAAAAACTGGTGTATAAACAAAGGTGGCTGATGACATCCAAGGGTCTGCAGCAATTACTCTACATTGTTCTGACAGCTAACAAATGGAATAGCTCTTAGGGAGCATGCTTAAGCAACAGCTGGGATATATAATGGACATTTTTCTGCGAGTTTGACAGGTTGAGTTCCATCATGATTGAGCTACACTCACCGGACACCGATCAGAATGAACTCTGCCATTCCTAGGAAGATTGCCAAGAGGCCTTCAAAGAGAAGTGAATCCGGGGCCTTGGTTTCAGAAATGGAGCTGAATAAATACAAGACAGATCATAAGCAGAACTGATTTAAAGAGAAAGACCTATGGATGCCAGCCTCTCAGCTTTCTCCCCATTTTCTTGACCCTATGATCTGCCCCACCCAAATGACATAAGTACAACCCTTTCCAGGGAGTCACTTGGGGAGAGATCCTACCGTATGTTGCCTAATGGTCTTTAGTCTCATCCCCCAACACACACACACACACACACACACACCCCTAATAAAGTTAACATGAATATACAAGATACTTTGCTTTATAAAGGATTCACTTTAAGCATAATTTAAATTACAAACTGCCATGAGTCCTTAAAATAACCTGATTTACCAAAATCTGACTTGCCCTCAGTGTTTCAGGAGCATACCCATTCTCTAAAGCAAAGTGGTTTTTAAAATCAATGACCAGGGAAAATTCTCGAAAGAATTTCATAGAAATTTTAAGATTAAAAGATTCAAATCAACAAATGATTGAGTACTCCTAGTACTATTATTTTTCTTCTTTCAGGCTCAAGAGATATTACAAATAATAACGTGCTTAGAAAAGATTCTGAGAAGGTTTCAAGATATAAAGAAGCCACCAGTGCAAGAGTCATAGACATGCTTCTCAACAAAGCCCGCATCCAGCCCCCTCACTGCAAACCCCATCCTAATACACAAACCTTAGGACAGCAAAGGATAAATTGATGAGCTGCAGTTTGCCGGAGGCCGGTCCATCCTTGCTGCTTGACGCAGTCGCTGCAGGAAAGAGGCATCTGCACAGCATGTGTTTCAGTGGACCTGGCGTATGTAGCATACTGTTTTTAATATGTTTGCTCCCTTTAGCGCCATGTGTTTTAACCAAGGTCACCTCTCCGAGAAAGGTTGTTTCCCCAGGTGGGGATCTTTCCCTGAGGTTAGGGAGGGGATACAACCCCTTAATTAAGTGCCAGGCGGGTAATTAAGCTACATGGTCTTTACTCCCTGGAATGGAGATGAGAAACACCTTAACCCTTGTAATAGAAATTGACGGGATTGGAATCGGCTGGTGTAAATACGGATGTAATAAGACAATAAACGTCAGATCCTCATCAGTTCCTGACCAGAACTCCGACCAGAACTTTGGCTGGAGATCCTGGCTATAGGTCCTGACTAGGCTGCTGACCAACTGAAGGCTGTCTTTGTGTCATTCCTTCTTCGCCGACTCCGTCCACACCTTTGGGGACCCCTGGACCTGCTGGGATTGGACCCCAGCAGCAGTTGGCATGCCCAATCAATCCATCCTCACATGGAATCCCTCTATTAAATCTGGGCTAAGAAGGAGAAATTTACGTTATGAAAGACATAATTGGAAGGCATGACAGCCTCGAGGAGCAAGCTACTTTTAAGTCAGTGGAAATTCTATTCCTGTTGTAAAAGTATGGGGAACACACAGCATTTTCCTCTCAGGTTCTCTCTCACTTGAGGCTTCTCACCTGTCATAACTTCAAAAATGACCTTCATTTCAAGAAATCCTTCTAACTCAAGGCCACCTGGCTTGACCTCTTCTAACCCCATCTCCTCCCTCCATCCCAAAGTAGATTAAGCTCACCATGGGCAACCACCAGAACTTGATAATTAAAATATTCTGAGCTAAAGATCTTCAGAAGTCATGCCAACTGATAAGCCAAATTAGTACCAAGGCATAAAATAAAGCGGCACTGTCTTTGTTCTATACTGATCAGTGCATCGACCTGCCCACTGAGAAAGCACTTTGCTCCAAGAAACACACTTAAAAGTCACGGGAAACACAACTGTTGAAAAGACAATGAGGAAAGTAAGGGCATTTCCAGCAAGCACTGGCTGCCTTTCCTTAATACTACTTAGCACTTCCACAAGCCTTTTCAACTTCAAAGCACTTGAGGAACATTAGCTAATTAATCCTCCCAACAGCCCTGCAAGGTGAGGAAGGATTATCTCCATTTCACAGATGGAGAAATGGAATATTTTGAACACAGGCATAAAACCCAGTGACAGACACAATTGCCAGAAACTGGGCTGGGTTCTTCCCGGTGTCTTTGATGCCTACCCAAGTCTGCCAAGGTATCTCATCCCCAACCTGAGTACTGCCAAAGGCTCCTAACCAGGAGGCAGCAGAGCAGACAGAGGGCCAGAGGCAAGACAGACAAGGCTCTCATGCTAACTCTTCCAAATCTATAATTAACTCATTACTTCACCGGACTGTCTGGTTAGGGGAGGTCCTTTTTGAAGGTTAGATGAAAGAGGAGGAGATGCCCTCTCAAATCGTCTTCTGAGCAATGATTCTGATATTGCTCTCTCTAATATATCTACTCTGGCTGATATTTTAAATTAATGTTGAAGACAGCACATGCAATGATGACAACCATCTTAAATCCTTCCTGGAACCAAGGCAGGTTCTAAACAAATAAATGAAAATCCATTGGCATTGTGCTTTTATTATTCAAGTTTTCTCATATTTGAGGACAAGAATTTCTCTGATCAAACTCCAGCTGCAAATGCCAGTTGGAACCCTGGTCAAAACCTCATAATAAAATACAGTATAGGAAGTTTATGCCTATCCCAGGGCTGTTACTCAAGGCATAATTCCAAACTGCGGTGGTGTTAGAAGTTCTTGAATTTTAAAAAGATCTAAAAATCACTTAGAGATTCAAACTGCCAACAGGCTCTTAAGAATTACCACTTTTGACTATTTGCCCTGTCAATAGCTACCATAAAAGCTTACCAATTTCTACCTTGGTGCTTTCTTTCATACTGTTTTCCAACCCTAGAAGTGAAATCTGTGTGATTTGCATATGCAGGTACATAACAAAAGGAGAACTTGGAGACCACCTTCCTTTTACTTCCAAAGGTTCTTCCTAACAGAAGCAGCACACAGTAAGTATTCAAAAGGGTGGATGAACTAAAATATAGGAAGCAGTAGAAGTATGTTTAAAACAGTGGTTTTCAACAAGGGTGATTCTGGTAATGTCTGGAGACATTTTTGGTTATCATGGCTGGGGGATAGGGGTTCTACTGGCTTCTAGTGGGTAGAAGCCAGGGATATTGCTAAACATCCTACAGTGCATAGGATAGTGCCCACAACAAAGAATTACCCAGCCCAAATGTCAATAGTACCTACAGTGAGAAACTGGATTAGAAGAGAACTATCTAGATGAAGCACACGCTGAGCACACAGTAAGAGGATTTTCAATAAAAACTGACAGACTGATAGACTGAATCATTAGTTGCCTCTGTCACTGGGACCAACCCCTGTTGTCAAAACGAAGAAGTCAGACAAACCCAACTTAGAGCAACTCAGGTAGTAATTTCACTTCCTTAGAACTTAGGCAGAAACCTTGATAAATGTGTCTGTGAATAAAAGCATAAAGTTTATTTACTTTAAATGAAGTATAAGAGATTTGATGGCAAGGATCATTTCTTATACTTCTTTAATCCCTGGTGATGCCGGGTACATAGTAGGTATAATAATTTTTTGTTACTTAATTGATGATTATGGACCTCAATTACATCATAGGGGAGGGGGCAAACCAGCAAATATAAATGGAAAAATAGAAGATGTTAGCTCAATCCTATTATGGTTTTTAAGAGAACACACCTAGGGAAGTGGTCAAGATTCAGTCATTATATAAAAATACAGCACAGAAATACAAACAAACAGAACAGCTCTTCAATAACAACAATATAAATGAATACCATAAGCATAAAATTCATCAAAAGAAGCCTCAACACAAGATAAATACTATATGATTCCATTTGTATGAAGTTCAAAAATAAGCAAAATGAATCTATGACAGAGCTAAGAATAGTAGTTACTGTTGTGGGAAGTGAGGTATGACTATCGATTGAAAAGGTATACAAGAAAACTTTCTGGGACACTGGAAATGTTCCATATCTGGATCTGGTTGGTGATCACATGTATGTGTATACACACAAAAATTTGTCAGATTTGTTCACATTCCTATATGTCAGTTGTCAGTTATAGCTTATTTTCTAAAAAGAGAACATTAAAATTTTTTTGTTGTTGCAATGGTAAATGGGGTTGTTTGTTTGGTTTTCCTTTCTGAGAGTTCATTATTGATGTATAAAAATGCCATAGATTTATGGGTATTAATTTTATATCCTTCTATGTTGCCAAATTCATTAATTAACTCTAGTAGTTTTCTGATGGAGTCTTTAGGATTTTCTATATACAATACCATGTTATCTGTGAATAAAGTCAGTTTTACTTCCTCCTTTCCAATTTGGATGCCTTTTCTTTCTTCTTTTTGTCTGAACACAATTACTAGCACTTCTAGTACTATGTCGAACAGGAGTGGTGAGAGTGGGAATCCCTATCTTGTTCCTGTTCTTACGGGAAATGGTTTTAGCTTTTGTCCATTGAGTATGATGTTGGCTGTAGGTTTGTCATATAAGGCTTTATTATGTTGGCTTATGATCCCTCTATTCCCACTTTGCTGAGAGTTTTTATCAAGAAAGGGTGTTGGATTTTTTGTCAAATGCTTTGTCTGCATCAATTGATATGATGATGTGATTTTTGTCTCTCAATTTGTTTATGTGATGTATCACATTTATTGATTTGTGAATCTTGTACCAGCCTTGCATCCCTGGAATAAATTCCACTTGGTCATGGTGTATGATCTTTCTAATGTCTTACTGGATCCGATTTGCTAGAATTTTGATGAGGATTCTGGCATCTATGTTCATCAGGGATATTGGCCTGTAATTCTCTTTCTTTGTAGTGTCTTTATCTGGTTTTGGAATTAGGGTAATGCTGGCCTCATAGAAAGAGCTTGTGAATGTTCCTTCTTTCTGAATTTTTTTGAATAGTTTGAGGAGGATAGGTATTAATTCTTCTTTGAATGTTTGGTAAAACTCCCCTGTGAAGCCATCCGGTCCAGGGCTTTTGTTTGCTGGGATTTTTTTTTTTATTATTATGGCTTCGATTTCATCAGTAGTTATCGGTCTATTCAGGTCTTCTGATTCTTTCTGATTGAGTTTTGGAAGATTGTATTTTTCTAGGAATATGTCCATTTGGTCAAGGTTGTCCAGTTTGTTGGAATAGAGTTGTTCATAGCATTTTTTATGATCCTTTGTATCTCTGTGGGGTCAATTGTAGATACTTAGGAATAAACTTAACCAACGAGGTAAAAGACCTATATTTGGAAAACTACAAGACATTGAAAAAAGAGAGAGGAAGATATACACAATGGAAGAATATACCGTGCTCATGGATTGGTAGAACCAACATCATTAAAATGGCCATCCTACCAAGGCAATCTACAGAGTCAATGTAATCCCTATTAAAATAGCATATTTCGGAGCTCCAGTGGCGCAATCGGTTAGCGCGCGGTACTTATAAAATAGCATATTTCACAGAGCTAGAACAAATTTTCCAAAAATTTACATGGAATCAGAAAAGACCCCAAGTAGTTGTGGCAATCTTAAGAAAGAAAAACAAAGTTGGAGGAATAACAATACCAGATTTCAAGCTGTACTACAAAGCCACTGTACTCAAAACAGCCTGGTACTGGCACAAGAACAGGCATATAGACCAATGGAACAGGACAGAGAACCCAAAAATCAACCCAAGTCATTATGCTCATTTAATATTTGATATAGGAGGCAAGAGCATACAATGGAATCAAGACAGTCTCTTCAATAAATGGTGTTGGGAAAATGGGACAGATACATGCAAAAAAATGAAATTAGACCACCAACTTACACCATACACAAAAATAAACTCAAAATGGAAAACAGACATATATAAAATGTGAAACCATAAAAATATTAGAAGAAACCATTGGCAGAAAAATCTCAGACATCTCTCGTAGCAACATGTTTACAGATACATCTCCTAGGACAGTGGTCGGCAAACTCATTAGTCAACAGAGCCAGATATCAACAGTACGATTGAAATTTCTTTTGAGAGCCAAATTTTTTAAACTTAAACTATATAGGCAGGTACATTGTTATTAACTTAATTAGGGTACTCCTAAGGCTTAGGAAGAGCCACACTCAAGGGGCCAAAGAGCCGCATGTGGCTCGCGAGCCACAGTTTGCCGACCACGGTCCTAGGACAATGGAAATTAAGAAGAAAATAAACAAATGGGACTACATCAAAATAAAGACCTTCTACACAGCAAACGAAACCATCAATAAAATACAAGAGTGGCCACTCCATGGGAGAACATATTTGCCAATGATACATCCAATAAGGGGTTAACCTCCAAAATCTATAGGGGACTCATACAACTTAACAAATGGAAGACAACCCAATTGAAAATGGGCAAAGGATCTCAATAGATACTTCTCCAAAATGGACATACAGAAGGCCAAAAAGCATATTAAAAAGTGTTCAAAGTTACGATCATCCAAGAGATGCAAATCAAAACGACAATGAGGTACCACCTCACACCTGTCAGAATGGCTATCATCAACATATCAACAAACGACAAGTGCGGGCGAGGATGTGGAGAAAAGGGAACTCTCATGCAGTGCTGGTGGGAATGCAGTCTGTGGAAAACAGTCTGGAGATTCCTCAAAAAATTAAAAATGGAACTGCCATTTGACCCAATGATCCCACTTCTAGGAATATATTCCAAGAACTCAGAAACACCCATCACAAAGAATATATGTACCCCTATGTCCATAGCAGCACAATTTACAATAGCTAAGATTTGGAAACATCCTAAGTGCCCATGAGCAGATGAGTGAATTAAAAAACTATCGTACAGCTATACAATGGAATACTATGCAGCTGGAAAAAAGAAAGAACTCTTACCATTTGCAACATCATGGACCTGGAGAACATTATGCTAAGCAAAATAAGCCAGTCAGAGAAAGATAAGTATCACACAATCTCACTCATATGTGGAATCTAATGACCAACATAAACTGATGAACATAAATAGACCCAGAGACATAGAAACATCGAACAGGCTGTCAAACCTCAGAGGGAAGGCAGGGGAGGGTACAGGGTGGGGAAGAGATCAACCAATGAACTCATATGTGTATATGCATAACCCAAGGACACAGACAGTGGGTGGTGAAGGCTTAGTGGGGAAAGAGGGGTGGGAGAGGACAATGGGGAGGAAAAAGGGACATATGTAACACTTTCAATAATAAAGATTTATTAATAAAAAAAGAAAACATTAATTAAAAATACAAAGTACTAAAAAGAAAAAAATCGGTCCCAGTATAAAAATTTTTAAACTATGGTTTTAAACAGGTAGGCTTATATTAACAAGGCTCCTCCCAATAGTAAATATTCACAGCTTTCATCCAAATTTCAGCTCTAAGAGTTATCTTCATTCTTAATTAAAATGCAAATATGGACTTGATGGCTAGAAAACAAGGCAGGAAAAAAATTACTCTCTCAGCCAGAAAGAACACACTAATTTCCCATTTAAACAATGAAATTAAATACAAGTTTGACAGCACAGGTCTCTCACCAAGACCCAGACTAGCAACACACACACACACACACACACACACACACACACACACACAGCTGCCTTTGATGTGGCTTCCTGGGGCAGCTCATAACAGGAATAATACTACTTAAAAATCTAAACAATTGCATTTCATAATTATGAAATCACCCCTTCCCTCTCCCTCCCAAGAAACAAAAATCATTAGTTTCCTGCTACTGAAAAAAAAAATGGCAAGACTTCTTAAAACCATTACATTATCAGCTATTTCCCCTTACTGAATTCGCACATTCCCATAGGCCCTTAATTCCATGTGACACCTGCCTCTATATTTCTTACTTTCATTTTGAAAGTATACCCTTGTAGATCATTATAAAAATACTGTACATTTAAACAAGAAGTCAGAAGAATACAGGAATAAAATATTCAGTTGCCAAAGTAGAATTAGCATTGTCTTTTAAAACAATAACTATTAAAGAATGCCAAATACATATCTACTGTGATTAGGCCACTGTGGTTGAAGAATATTTTTCTGCCAAGAAGTTTAAAATCTTTATAAAGAATTTTTTTTATTTAGCTTGTCTCCCCACTCGAATTTTGAACTTCTGGAGAACAGGGACTATTTTGTCAACTTTATATTAAAAATACCCAAGATATGTGCAAGGCCATCATAGGCAATGGATGAGTGGATGAATAGATGGGGTGATGGAAGGAAAAGGGGATGGGGGTTAAGTGGATGGAGAGAGGAAGAGATGAAATGATGGGGAATAGATGAATAGAAGGGGGTGGATGGATGCATGAATGGATGAAAGAGCAGATAGGAAGATGAGAAGATGAAAGTCAGGTTAATAAATGAATGAACAAAGTATTAGCAAACAGATTACATGCTTTGGCAAATTATATTTAGCTTCTCAAATGGTTTTCACTAGACATCTACTTATGACATCTCTGAGTCAGATTCATAATAGGTTCTCAGTTAACACTTACCAATTTTAAAATTAAAATATAACTTCATTTTTAGAAAGTGGAAGAAATAAGAAGATTGCACACTGAGATAGAATACTATGGCATACAGAAGTTAAAGAACTAGTCTATAGACACCATTCAGTTACTAGAAAGCCAAGATTAACACAACAGAAATCTATAAAACCATGAAGGCCATCAATAAGGTGAACATGGATCTGATCCCAACATCTAGAAATATTATGAAATATTTACAGAATTACTTATTTCAAAAGCATGTATAAGCAAGATAATTTAACAATTCAAAATTACAACTGTCCAGAAAAGAAGCTATCATGGACATCACTTTTAAAAGTGACATCAGGGAACAATCTTAGCTTTTTATGGTCTACTAGAGGCCTGGTGCACAAATTCGTGCACCAGTGGGGTCCCTTGACCTGGCCTGTGGGATCGGGCCAAAACTGACTCTCCAACATCCCCCAAGGGATCCCGGATTGCAAGAGGTCTCAGGCCAGGCTGAGGGACCCCACCAGTGCACGACTTGGGCTGGGGAGGGACGTGGGAGGTTGGCCAGCCAGGGAGGGACCTCAGGAGGGTTCCAGGGCATGTCTGGCCCATCTTGCTCAGTCCTGATTGGCCAGACCCCAGCAGCAAGCTAACCTACTGGTCGGAGTGTCTGCCCCCTGGTGGTCAGTGCACGTCATAGTGAGCGGTTGAGCGGCCTTAGCATATCATTAGCATATTATGCTTTGATTGGTTGAACAGATGACCAGACAACTGGACACTTAGCATATTGGGCTTTTATTATATAGGATACCTTACTGCTGGTTGATGGAAGAACCCTAGGCTGAGTGGGTCACGGTCATGTCCAACCATTTCTCACCTCCTAAACCTTCTAATCAATTATCCTGTACACACTATATTTAGAGATAGTCTCTCTGTCTCTCATGTATATGTACACGTGGACACATATATGACTCTGAAAGCATCAAACCAAGTTTAAGCAACCTTACATAAGCTTAAGCAGCCCAGAGTAAATACCACCTCGATTTCCCACTGACATTAAATATAACAGTTATTTTTTTTTAATCCTCACCTGAGGATATGTAGTTATTTATTTTAAAGAGAGAAAGGAAGAGAGACAGACAGAGAGAGAGAAAGAGAGAGAGAGAGAGAGAGAGAGAGAGAGAGAGATGTGAGACAGAAAAACACCGATCAGTTGCCTCCTGCACACAACCTTCGTATATGCCCTGGCCGGGAATCGAACCCACAACTTTTTTTGGTATATGAGAGAACATTCCAACCAACTGAGCCACCCTGCCAGGGAAACACTTTCTTTTCATGTTTTCTACCTGTGCATTTTGTCTACATTTTTGTTTTCACTTCAAGTCAGAAATGATAGTCATCCAAAAGTTTTTTTTAAGTGTTATTATTTTGAGAAACAAACTAGATTGTAGAAGTTTATGCCCAAGTTAAGAAGGTCCACTTGAAAAAGAAAAGAGTTTAAATAGAGATTTTGGGGGCAGGGGTAATCTTTTTATTGAATTTATTGGGGTGACATTGGTTAATAAAACCATAGAGGTTTCAAGGGTACAACTGTATAATACAACATCTGCATACTGCACTCACTATCCCATGACAAGTCTCTTTCTATCACCATTTATCCCCCCTTTTGCCCTCTTTCACCTTTCCCCAATCTCCTTTCCATCTGGTAATCGCCATAGTCTTGTCTGTGTGTGTTTGGTGGTGGGTTTGTTTTTGGTTTTTTTTCCTCAATCGCTCCACCTCTTTCACCAAGCCACCCAACCACCTTCCCCTCTGACAGCTGTCAATCTGTTTTCTGTATCAATGAGTCTGTTTCTATTCTGTTAGTTAATTTATTTTGTTCATTAGATTCCACATATAAGTGAGATCATATGGTATTTGTCTTTCTCTGAATGGCTTATTTCACTTAGCATAATATTCTCCAGGTCCATCCATGCTGTTGCAAACAGTAATATTTCCTTCTTTTTATGGCCAAGTAGTATTCCATTTTAATACAAACCAAAGATAACAGTTCAGAATTCAATTTTAAAATGTTCCTAGTGCTGATGATGAGCCATTGAAGATTTTAAACAAAAGATCCGCCTATAAGAACAACCTTGCCTTTTAGATTTCTAGGATTCACACCAAAAAGGGAAAATTCTATTTATAAAAGTCTATAGCAAAGCTTGCTGCTTTTAAGATCCATTGATCAAAGGAAAAGATCTATGTTGAACCATAAAGATACAAAGATAAAACTGCAGCAAAAATATTTACAGCAGAATAATCCCGTTTATTTGTGATCTCATCCACAAATACATATACACAAACCAGCAAAAGAAGTGTCTACTTTGAGAGCCTTAGTTATGAAATTTATGTTTCCCATTCTCCACTCTGAATGTCAATATTCTCCTCTATTTGCTCTTTGCTGTTAGAGTTGCTCTTTCTTTGCCTCCTCCTCAGCCCCCTCATAGATTTCCTTATCCATTCTCTGACTCTCTCTCAATCTCTCTTTTATTTCAATATCAGATGGGCTGAACGAACATCATCACAAAGGTAAGCCTTGGGAAAACGTGCTGGGAAGCACCCTTGGCTCAGGACTTAGTGAAAATTTATCATGGGCTCCAAGGCCACATAGAGATTTAAAAACTAACACATCCTCAAAGGAGAGATTTTTCTTTCTGCAAAGTCAGCCTGAATGTGGAAGAAGTTGAGGAAATGTCCACGCCTCCTCGATGCTGGATTGAGGTCAGCCACGAGTGAGAAGAAAGAAACTATGGTGTCCTGATAAATTGGATTTGAGGCTGCTGAGGACAGGCCCCAGGCAGGCCCAGCTGAAGAAACTATAGTGCTCCCTGAAGTAAAGGAGTGACTGCCCAGAGTATCCTGGGCCAGGCAGGGAGAGGGCCTTGGGCTGAGGGAGCACCTTCGGGGAAAGCAAGAGCACTCAGAAAGGAGAGGAAGGAAGGGCCAGTCTGTGCCAAGATGGTGAGGGGGTCATGTATAGACTCACAACCTGTTTTTTAAAAAAAATGAGCAACAATAAAAAATTCCAGCATTCTAAGAATGAATGAATTATCTGAATGCATCATCTTGCTATCTTGTAATATTAAGGCATTAACACATACATCTGCAATTCAGCTCATCTTTATCTTTTATTTTTGCATTGATTTCTTGCTGCTTAGTTTTGTCAGAAAGAGTTCTTGATGTGCAAAAACAGGATATAACCTTCCAAATATCCTGCAGTGATATCAACAGCTTCTATGCCTAAGTGGATATTTGAGCAGCCCAAGGTAAATAATAACGAAGCCCACAATTCCGTAGGCCTTGGCAATTTTTGAAGTTCTTTTGTATACGTGCTGTCTGGTGGCATGCATGATCTGGAATTAAGTTGCTTAAAATAAGGCATTTGTGAATGTAAAGAGAGGCCATCACTGACAAGACAAAAGAATTGTGAAATTAACCAAAGGCACAACATTGATATACAAAATCCATGGTCTCTTTTTCCTCATCCAAATGCAAATAACTAGAGTGGGTCACAGAATACTCTGCAGAGCTATTACAAAAATGCAAATATCTTGACCACACTGCAACTTCTACAACTATATATTTTAATGAGAGATTCTGACTGATCTGATCAAAACAATGCCAAAAAGGAACAGTAATCCTCTCTGAAAAAAATTCGTCTTTCTCAGATAAGCCTATGTTTAATCATTGTAAATGAGAAAATAAACCATGGAAGCTATAAGTAAGGAAAAGTATAGTTTAAAACTTGGAGTTTGTATTATATTTTATTTTACTGTGGCAGCTTCAAGAGTTCCATCATAATTATTTGTGGTTAACATGAAAATAAACTGATTCCAATACTATTACCCATTCTTGGTGTTTGCCCTTGCTATATCTCACTTCACATGCTTTGTATAATTCTGAAAAGTTGCAGAAAAAAATAAGTTTAAGATAAAATCATTGCTGAGTATTCACTATTCAAAAGTAAACATGTTTAAATCTGTAATTTTTAAAAAATGTGTTTTTAAATTATATATTGTCTGTGGCTGATTTCTTTTTACAAGGTAGACTTGAGCAGTTGTAATAGTTTGTCTCAAAGCCTAAAATATCTGTCCCTTTACAGAAAAAGTTGCTGACCCCTGGTATGTAATAAATCAATGAAAAAAATCTTAGTGTTTTTAAAACTGAGAGTTTGTGTGTATATGTTTGCGTGTGTGTGTCTGTCTGTCTGTCTGAAAGTCACATAGACCCACAAATCTCAGCAAAAAGCAGAAGCATTGTGTCACCTTATAACAATTTTGGGTGTTTGTCCAGAATACTGATAAAGGTGGATGTAACTATTCTGCTATTTCTTGATGGGAACATCCTCTCTTTCAATGCTCATTTAAAAACTATAACACTTATAATTAGATAACAACACCAATCTCTCTCTCTCTCTCTCTCTCTCTCTCTCTCTCTCTCTCTCTCTCTCTCACACACACACACACACACACACACACACACACACACACACACACATTGTTCCACATTTTCTTCATGGGCCCCATCCATCCATTGAGTATATCTATTGATTGAACACTCACTGAATACCAGGCACTATGCTGGGTCTAGAGAATCTAAGCAGAGTAAGACCCAATCCTGCCCTTACTAGGCTGGCAGTGGACTGTAAAGACATATAACAAATTATTATGGTCTCATGTGATAAGTACTATTCAGAGGAATATCAGTAAAATATGAACATATTTTGGTAGCAAAGTGGATGGAGTAAGCAGATAAAGTTAGGGAAGACTTCACAGAGGAAGGGACATTTGGCTCTGAAAGGGCGAGGGCTAGGTTGCCCCAGGGTAGGGGCTACGTCCTACTCTGCTAGCCACACCCAGGCGGCAGAGCACAGTTCTTTCTCCTCCCCTTACTCCAACCCCCACCCTATATAACCCGTCCTGAGACGGGGTTGGCGCGCTCAGCCATTTGGTTTGCTTTGGTGTCGGTAAGCCTTGTGGATGGGGAGCCCAAGTTAACTTGAAATACAGATTCTTATGCTTTTGCATCGAATTGGCCCCCCTGATGTGGTTTCTTGGGAATCTTGAAATCTGGGCACAACAGGCTCGGGATTTGAAGTCTGAGTAAGAGTTGTTTTCAGTGAGAAGAGAAGAACAGGTATGTTATACAGCAGAAACTGCATATTTCAGTGAAGTAAAACAAACATGGCAGGTCTAGGGAGGGCCCTGCACATTGCATGTGCTGGACAGGGTCCAAGAGGAGTGGAGGGGGCACAAAAGGATGAGCTGGTAAGTGGCTGGGGTCAGACCCATGCCTTGCTAAAGAGTCCGGACTTTATCTTTAAATGTGGGGGCTATAGATGTTTCTTAAGCAGAGAAGTAACATGCTCAGATTTCTGTTTTAAGATTAAAAAAAACATTGGAGGGGAGATGGATGGAGGATGAGGAGGGAGACAGACTGAAAGCAACAACTTCTGAGATTTATCAGTGTGCATCCACCTACAAGCCCTCTCCAGGCACATCAAGTGCACAGGATGGAAGGATATCCTAATGCCTGTGTGAGCTGAAGAAAGAGTTCATGCAATCTGTTTGTTGGAAAATACAGAATAGTCATAGCACACCAATTTTACTCCACAAGAGGGAAAAAAAAACAAACCTTCCTCTCTCTATTGTTGCTTGTGTGTCTGAAAATCCCCAGTATCCAGAGCAGAGCCCTGCAATTGGCAACGAAAGTATACAGAAATGCTATAGTCTCCAGCTTTTTTTGAGGCCAAGAAAGAATGAAGACTCTGTTTCCAAGCCCAGAAACATTGATTATTACAAAATCCCAATCGCAGCCCAGGCATCTTCAACTTGTGGAATGTTCGCTCCACACTCTCCTTTCAGAAATTCCTCCTCATTACAGAATTCTTACAAACGTGAAATAATTCCAGCTACTGTTTTTCCCATAAAAGGGACCACTGTGCTTCTGCTACTTTCCCCAGCATGTTTCTGTAGGTGGTCATTTCAACAATAAAGGAAGTTCAAGGGTTCAAACAGATTTCCACTGTTACAACCCAAAAATTTGAGGTTTTTTCAAGGAAGTCCCCCCTACTGAGCAATTATGCTTGAATTCAAGGCTGGCTGTTTCTTACCAAAGCTGTGGGAAGAGGAGGGCAAAGGGGAGAAGAGTAAGGAACTGGGGGAGGGAAGAGGAGACGATAAGAGACTAAAGAAATCAGAGCACTCAATCAGAAGTAAATGGTTGCAAGCAGCCATCTGATACCATGGAGACTCGGGAAGGGGGAGGAAAGAGGAGTCTGGGGGATTGTTTTATTTTCCGCTCTTACTGTTGGTGGGTTTTTACTATGATAAATCGATACACTAAACACACACACACACACACAAAGACCTATACACACACACAAAGACCTATAGGGGCCATATGGAGACTAGAACATGTCCCAGGGAAGAAGCCAGGTAGAGCTGCAGTGTCCAGAAGGGAACTTGTGCTTGTTTGGAACTTGTGCTTGTTTTTAGTATAGTCTTGCGACCACCACAGGCTCAGCCCACCCCAGCCAGGTCTCCACCCATATGTGAAGTCTCATGACTGTGTTGCCAAGGGCAACAGAGAACTTCTGCTTTACCATTTTCTCTTCTGCCTTTCTGTCCCGCATCCCTGGAAGGCCTAGGAGTGAAGGTGACTCCAAAGAATCATGGGGACAGTAAGGACCTTGCTGCTCCACCATGAATCTCTCATCTCTCTTGCCTGTGCGTGTGTGTGTGTGTGTGTGTGTGTGTGTGTGTGTGTGTCTGTGTTGCCCATCCCAACTTGGAATTCATTATCTTCACCATTTTCACAGACTCTATGCACAAAAACTTCCAAGGCTAGAAAAGTGCTCATTTCCCTTTTCCCTTCTGCCAAAACTGCTGAGGCACCAGACACCCAGTTACCCACCTCCCAGGTCCCAGTGGAGACCTTTCAGGACAGCTACTAGGGTGCCATTTCCTCACCACTGCTCATGAGCACACTTTGAGTAACCTCTTCGAGAAAACAGGCCCAGCCAAGAAGTGGCTCTCTTTTAAATGTATTACCAAATTATTATACCAAAGGGGGGAAATTATGAAATAAAAACCTTGAAAGCCCACATACTTTTAAGATCAAATTGCACATGAAAGCACACCACTGACAATGATTAAAATGACTGAAATATCACACTAACACTCATGAGCACACGTGCTGATGCGATTTCCGAATGCACAACTGAACTTCCGTCCACATGAATTCATCTCTGTCCTTCTCCTCAGGTGATTTTTGCATATTTGCTTGCTGCTGCCTTGAACTAAAGATTCGCTCTTTTTACAAAGAAGCAGACTAAGGTTAAGAGAATGTGCATGGTTTTGCAGAGATGCTGCAACCAATTGAACAGAAGGAAGTGAGGCGGGCGGGAATCTCATCTGGTCACTGTCTGGGCTAGTCCTCCCTAAAAATCCTGGTGGAGCCCTAGCCGGTTTGGCTCAGTGGATAGAGCGTCGGCCTGCGGACTGAAAGGTCCCGGGTTCGATTCCGGTCAAGGGCATGTACCTTGGTTGCGGGCACATCCCCAGTGGGAGGTGTGCAGGAGGCGGCTGATCGATGTTTCTCTCTCATCGATGTTTCTGGCTCTCTCTCCCTCTCCCTTCCTCTCTGTAAAAAAATCAATAAAATATATTTAAAAAATAAATAAATAAAATAAAATAAAAAAAATTAAAAAAAAATCCTGGTGGATGAAAAGGCCAGAAGAAGTAGCTCAGACCCCAAATGGTGCTAATATTTTAAAAGGATGGATCAGTGTCATTCAGTGCGCTATTCCATGCCTGTGATGTAGATGTGGGGTGTATCAAAAGGAACTGTGTGGAGGGCTTCTGGCTAGCACCTTAGGACATTTTTTTAAATATCCTTGGCTGGACCCAGAGCGCAGGCAGAGCCACGCCCTGGGGGCGGTCCTAGTCAAGAGGCTAGGACGCCACTCAGTCTGACTTTCCCGCCCAAGTGCTAAGGGGGATGGATCCTATTATGTCCCCAGGAACTCAAGGCCCACCCAGATGTCATGTAACTTCCTGTTACCTCGAATATGTATTAAACTTACTTCTGGTGCTGGGCGTCTGTCTGCCCCTCTATCAGAGGGCAGATGCCACACCGGGTCCCAGTTTTCCCTCTATTTCTGTCTCAGTCTTGTTTTATTCACTTTTCCTTAAACCTCGTCGCGTTCTAATCAAGATTCATCAACCCCCGCGTTCTCTCTCTCTGCTCTGGTCTCGGGAAGAGAGAACCCCCCCCCCCCAGTAGAACTGAGTATATTGATTTTAAAAAAACACTAAGAGAGCCCTGGCCAGTGTGACTAAGTTGGTTGAGTATTGTCCTGTGCACCGAAAGGTCATTTCGATTGCTGGTCAGGGCACATGCCCAGATTGCAGGCTTGGTCCCATAGGGAGGCAACAGATCCTCGTTTCTCTTTCTCTCTCCCTCTCCCTTCCTCTCTCACTCTATAATCAATAAAAACATTTTTAAAAATTAACAGAATGTTTTCTCAGGTTAAGAAGTATCTAACTGGCCCCGCTGGTGTGGCTCAGTGGTTGGGCATTAACCTATGATCCAGGAGATCACAGTTCAATTCCCAGTCAGGGCACATGCCCAGGGTTTGGAGCTCGATCTCTGGTAGGAGGTTTAGGAGGCATCCAATCAATGATTATTTCTAATCATTGATATTTCCATCTCTCTCTTCCTCTCCCTTCCTCTCTGAAATCAATAAAAATATATTTTAAAAAAATAAGTGTCTAACTATATTTATTTGTTTGGATTTTGCTAAAATATGTAAACCCTTCCCATGATGAAGGAGTTATTCTGTTTCTATATGGCTTTTGAAATAGATTTTGGGGTTGGGGGTGGGTGCCTCAAAAGGTCTATATTGACTTTTTTTTGTTTTTGATAAGTTGGGTATGCTTTGTGCTCTTTGAAAGCTAAGATGGTTTCTGTTACAGTTGAGGGTGGGAAGAGGGGGCAGAATGCCTCTTCTTGTAGGTAGGCAATTTCCAGAAAAGTCTTTGGGAAAATAAAACGTCATTGCCTAGAAATAAAATGCAAACCATATCTACATTTTTTCATTTGAATTTCTAAAATTATATGCCCTACTGTCATTTAGCTAAATGAAAACCATCATTTTAACTTTAACTCTTCCTATTTAGGAAAGATCAATTATTTCTTTGGTGAAAAAAAATAGGTATGTTTTGCCCAAGAGCTAGGAAGACTCACAGCCTGAATCTCTATAAGACAATGCTTCTCAAATACAAGGAAGGCCTGTTACCAAAGGCTACAGCTCTAGTCTGACTACCTGGCTCTCACAAGGAAGTACTCCTGCATGCTGTGCCCACATGTATTCAAAGCAGAAGAGTCATTTTTTCCCCATCCTTATCAGTTCTTTTTGGTCTGACTTGAAACTATCATTTCAATTTTTCCAGTGTAAAAGGATTAAGAAAGAGTGATAGTTCCCCTGAGGACAAACAGGTGAGCAGATAGTAAAAGCCAGATTTATCGTCCCAATAAATTCACTTCTCAAAACAAACAGCTTTATCATTTGGAAAAACATTGCTCTCTCCCATTTCTGGGCAAATGACTACAGTTTTGTTTTTTTCTGGGAAGAAAGAAAAGTATTTTGAATAGTCTGAAAAGAGTGATCAATCTGACCAAACCTGTGGTGTCATTTCAATTAATGCTTAGTTTAAAACTATGTAAAGACATCAATAGAGAATGACTCATAACAAATGCAACTTGCATAGCCCACATTTTTTAAAGTTTCTGTGAATATCATCATCTTCACTAACGTATTAATTAAGTAGCCCCTATGATCATGATGTAATGAAACTGAGAGGAGTGTGGGGGTTCAGACTGAGCCACCCTAGATGTGCCTCAGTGGTATGCATATCATTTTGAGCTAAAGGCAATTTTAGCTTCAAGCTCAAGAGAAACTTCTGACTCTCACTTTAACTACCTAGAAGAATTTAAATTAGGGGCCTTGCCCATAATAAAAGATTATCAGTGATAATCTCTGTTTGACCCACCTAAATGGCAGGGCAAACTTTTACCTACTAAACATCTGCTCTTCTTATCCTGCAATGACCCTCTGAAGCCCCCAAGGTGCATTATCTCATTCCTACCTCAGGATGCCTTATATACCCGTGTTCCCTTTCTATCTCTGAACCTCTCCTGCTGTGGGATCTCTGACTCTCTCAGGTATGCAGGGTTCCATTTAATACATATGTATGTATTAAATTTGGTTATTTTCTCTTGCTAATCTTTCTCATGTCCATTTGATTATTAGGCCAGCCAAAAGAGCCTGGAGGGTAGTGAACAGTTTAAACTTTAAGTGGATAAGGTAGCCACAATCCCAGAGAGAATCAAATGTTTATTTAGAAAATGGAGCATATTTATTTATTATAAGACAAAATTATATATACAGAAATTCTTCTAGCCTGATCTGAAAAGCACATACTAACAGTTCAACTAATTCTTGTGTGCACACACACACATTTGTGCACACGTGCATGTGCTAAATATACAGGTAGTCACATATTCAACTAGGTGCCATATATAAATTGTTTTTCAATTTAATTAGGCTATAGGTTAAAAGCTTCATAGTTAAGGTCAGGGGTTGAAAACTTTAGCCCACAAACCAACCTGGCCCATCATCTGTTTTTATAAATAAAGTTTTATTGGAATATAGCCATGCTCATCATTTACTTCTTGTCTATGGCTGCTTTCACATGACAGTAGCAAAGTTAAGTAATTGCAACAGAGATTGTATAGCCTGAAAAGCTTAAAATATTTACTATTTGAATTATTACAGACAAAGTTTGCCAATCCCTGATTAAGACAATGAATACCTTCTAATTCACACATTAGTCAGACTGCACACATTGTTCAGGTTTAATTCAACAAGCTCTAGACTTTTTTTTCCAAATTATTGAAAAGTGTTATTAAATATCATGACACACTAAGAATTCAGATCAAAGGAACTTTTGAGACTTAACATAATTACTACCTTTGTTTTAAACCTTAATTTCTTTCAAAATATGTTTAGTTATGTTCTTAATATGATATTATATATATTATTTTGACACAATATATATTATAAATACATACTTTAAGTATATAAATATCATTTAAGTGGAGCTACACAAATGTTACTTATCCATGTTTCAATAGCTTCATACATGTATAGAATTTTACTCACTTTAATGTAAACAAACACACATACCTCCATAACTACGTTTACTACCATTACCACTTACCCATTACAAGATGAGATTATACTATTTCCAAAAAAAAGTTGTTCTTTTTTCTCATATTCTTATTTCTCATGTGCTATGCTCAAAAACACATTTGGGGAGAATATAAATATAGATAGGCAGTCAGGGAAAGGAAAATATTACAGAAGATCATCAGGTTATTCTATACTATCTGAATATATTTCAAGGAATCTTCCATTTTCCATCTATTCCTAAGTTCAATAATTCTGATTTCATTTCTCACACGGAACCTATAATTATCCTTAGGTAATATTTAATTACCTCCTTTTAAAAAATCTAAATGTAAGGCTTTTACTGTTTGAGGCTAAGGATTGAGCATAATACATATCGCTACTGTCATCCTCTGCCAAACCCATGCCCTGAAGATGACAGCGACAGTGATGAAGTATAGTAGGGTAGCAAAGATTGAGTTATTCTGTATGTAGATGCAAACTGTCACATTCATGATTTGGATCAAGGGTACATGACCTCATTCCATAGCTAGTCAACCTAGAGCAAATGTAATTTATTGGAGCCAGGAGGCCTCATTATGATCTGGCATTCAACACAGCCCATTTCTCTTATCAAAGTAACTCCCCTTACAAAGAAAAATGATAGGCACATAAGAAATCCATATTACTAGTCTTCATTTTATCAACAAGATTTCTAAAGTAGTAGAAAGAAAATATATTGCCCAGGGTTTCCAAACCCATTATGGAACATACTTGGCATATTAAAACAATTATGCAAAACGAATAAGGGAAAATCATTCACATGAAATCTCATTGGAAACATTGACTTTGGGTAACACTTTTATGACACTTCACTAAAATCACCATCTCCTGGGAAAAGCTTAAGTTGCCATTGCTTAACTTAGGATTCAAAAATAGCCTTAATGTCTTGAAAGCCACATGGAACTGCCATTTCTCTTTAAAGGTAGAAGTACCCCACCCACACCACACTGCTTTCTAAGTATCACACAAAGAGTATGGCAAGCTCACTTCTTCCAAATGATTCATAATGGGCTCTTTTAAGGAAAATTGAAAGACATAACCCAAGAGGCAGAAGTTTCCTTTGACTAAGTAGATGGCATTTTTGCCTTTTGATGAAAAGGTAAAATTTAGGAGCAAGGAAGAGGTGTGAGATAGTGTGTAAAATGGGGAAAATTTAAACTAATAACATCTGTTCATGGGCTTATTTGAGTTTTTTTCCAAGAAAGGTCCACTATAAGTAATTTAAACAAAGGCAGCCACTCAAAAATTAATGGAAGTGAAGGCCTGTGCATTGGGAAGGATATGGAAGGGTAAGAAAGAGTGTCTGGAGGAACATGGATTTCCTTACTCACTGGTGTTCGAAGGTCTGTTTTAAAAAAAAAGAAAGAAGCAGAGTTGCTGTCAAAAAGGTCAATCTAGTCTTTTTTCCATGCTGTTGCTGAAAGCCTGTACGACCTTTATCTGGGCAGATAATGAACTAGTTATTATCTCAACGGAAGGTCCTGACTCTTTCTATGTTCCCCATCATCAACTCACCATGCTCAATTCAATCTGTGTTTATGTAGCTCAAATGTAATCCCACCAGATTCAGCCATCCCCTTTCCAGACGGCGATACTGTTGCTAACATCAGGCTGGTATCACTTTCAGGAAGGATGGGGAGAAAGCTTTATCATTACAAGGAGACCACCCTCAGACAGAGCCATTTTTTAAAAATGTTTTGGCATGTTTGGGGGGTTTTCATTTCTCAGTGGATCTGAGATAAGCCACCTGGAGAGCTTTTAATTGTTTCTTTCAGGCTATTGTTATTTATACTGCATGGACACTTGAAAGGCAACTCTCATGATCTCAATGGAAAATGGTTTCATTCTCTGAATCTCATTCTAGGCACAGAAATACTGAGCTCAGCAAGAAATCCTAGATGTTAGAACTATTTTACAAATACAATCTTTTTAAAAGCAGCATTAAAGTAAATAAAAACTCTCATTTGTGCCACAAATTTTGCTCAAGTTCCACACACATTTACCTAAGCCTCATTATTATCCCAGTATAGTAATAATCAGTGCTGTTGGCCATATACTTTAGCTTTCTTTCTTCTTAGTAAGATTGCTTCATCAAACTCTTTGGGGTTGGGTATGGCCATGTGACTTACTTTAGCCAATGAAGGATGAGCATAAAGTGATATGTGGCGCTTCTACATGAAAATTTCAGGAGCTGGTGTGCAATTTATTACATTCCCCTTTGTGAGGTTTGTGTCAAAATGGAGACTCCATCAGCCTGGATCCAAAAACAATTACAACTAGCAGAGAGCCCCTGTTGACATGCCTGCAACATGTAGTGTAAGGAAAAAATAAACATTTGTTATCTTCAGCCACTGGGATTTCTGGGATCTTTACCAGCACAGCATAATCTAGTTTATCCTGACTTTCCTATTCCACCTCCTTTTGCTACTGCTGCCCTGTCTCTAAACCATGAATAACTTTCTGCAATCCATATGCTCAGGAGAGTGCCCATGGATTTAAAAAGTCATAATGGAAGGGGAAAAAGGGCATTGTAAAATTAGGTGTGGAGCTGGTGACAAAAGGCAAGTAACACAGAGGCCCTGACTCCAAAGAACTCACAATCTAATGAAAAATGTATTAAGTAAACACATTACTTCAATACCACAGACATTTGCTGGGCACCTATCATGTGCTATTAAACACCATGCTGGGAGCAGAACCAGGCAGTACATAATTATTGATCATCTCACCATTCTTCATGGAAGTTCATGTACTGCTCAATTGTGAGCAGAATCAATATGCATGGCAGTGGGTTGGGGGGACATGCCTTCAGCACATGGAAGTGCAACTGTCTTCATAATGTTGCCATCTTCTTCATGAGCTGGGCTCAGTCTCACTGACTTACCTGAAAGATCTCAAGAGGCATCTGACCAGTATGGTGTCTCATAAACAGCAGGTACTCACAAAAGATGACTCAAAGGGGCAGTAAGGAGAGGTAGAAGAGGGTGAAGCGGGGGATAAATGGTGATGGAAGGAGACTTGACTTTGGGTGTTGAACACACAATACAGTGTACGATGATGTATTATAAAATTGTACACCTGAAATCTATATAATTTTAATAACAAATGTTACCCCAATAAACTCAATATTTTTTTACTGAGAGGAGAAGGATAGAGAGTTAGAAACATCAATGAGAGAGAAACATCGATTAGCTGCCTCCTGCAGGCTCCCTACTGGGGATGTGCCCACAACCAAGGTACATGCCCTTGACCGGAATTGAACCTGGGACCCTTCAATCCACAGGCCAACGCTCTATCCACTGAGCCAAACCGGTCAGGGCTCAATATTTTTTTAAAGATGAAACAATAACAGCCCTATCCTCAGCTCCACCAGGCAAGTGCTTGGCTCACAGAAAAGGTTATATGATAACATGTGTTAATGTACAATTCAAAGCAATTAGTGCATAGCACAGTATCTGAATTAAGCACGCCATTAGGCAGTCGTGAATAGTAGCAGAAGTAGGTTTGAACTCTCACCTGAACACTGGCAAATAATCCCCACAAAAAGCAACATCAGTACTCCTCATAGAGAGCTTGCTTTTCAGAGCCTTTCCTAACATCTTTTGGACCAAGCACCATTTCTTCATATCAGCCTCATTCAAGGGACCTTAGGACAAATCATAAAAGACCTGTAACTTCTCTCTTGGAGAAAAATGGGGTATTCTTCCCTAAGAGAGGATGCACAGATGCCATCCAAATTGCTTGGGCTTTTTACTGGTATTACTATTAGGAAAAGTGAGAAATATAGTTTATAGGGATGTGAGGGGAAAGCAAAAGAGGAAAACAGAAAATAGTATTAATAATCAACACTCTGATGACAGAAGAGGAAACACCACAATCTCCCCCTGACTCTGGATTTACTACATTAATCTTTTAATACGGAAAGGGATTTGCTGAGACAGATACCAACATAGATACTATTTGATGTCGGTCATGCTCTGCTTCTGAGAAAACAATGCATGAGAAATGACACCAGAAGATGTGGGTTTCCCAGGTCTACCTGAGCCAGTGGGAGGGAGGAAGGTTTAGGAACTGACATTAGCCAGTCTTTCCTCCACAAGAATACTTTGTGCCATTAGGATTTTGATGCTAGAAGTTTGCTTTAGGTTCTATGGGGTAAGGATCTCATCCTGACACCCCTCTGCCCCATCCTACATCCTCCCACATCACAGCCAACCTCTAGCATTACCCGCCTCCTCTGTGCTGGCAAAACCCATAAACCAGACTATGATAGACTAGGGAAACTATAACCTTTGCCTTTAATTAGGGAGATGGCAAGGTAATGTCGGCTCTCTGTCTGAGTGAGGTCAGGGGAGAGTGTTAAGGATTCCTGGGAATGCAACACAAGAGATCAGCAGCAAGCATGCACATGGACACTGACTGCAAGCATGCACATGGACACTGACTGAAACATCCCTGAACTGTTTTGTTTTGTTTTGTTTTGTTTTGTTTTGTCTTAATTAAAAAAAAGAGTTCCATGGTACAAGCCCACCTAGACCCTGTTGTAACGAGCTGTGATGTGAGGCACTGCAACTTGTAAAATGTTTTAGCTGTCCTTGGCTTTCTCACCCAACATTCGCAGAGAGGACACAGATCCACAGTGCACAGAGATTTAAATATAGAGGAGAATTTTGTGGTAGCTTCTTACAGACCCGCTTGTTTAGACAGGAAAATAAATGGCCAGTGTTGAGAGGTAAGGTCAGTCATCAGACATATTTTCCAGTCCCACTAATTGCAAGCTAAGAGGGAATCTTCTGGAAAATAGTTTGCAGATTCAAGCAATGAGGCTTGGGTGGAAACAGCAAGTGTGGAAGAGCAGCCACATGATCTTGGGAAAGTCATCTGAGCTACTTTGAGCCTCGGTTTGCTCATCTGTAAAGCAGACATAATAACCCTTGGCTTTCTTACCTCACCATGTTGTTATGAGGATGAAATGAGATAAGGTGTGGGAAAGTACTTTGGAAAATTCTAGAGCCACCCACAGGCAAGGAGTTATTATATCCCCACCCATCCAGAAGTTGAGTCTTTAAAGGCTAATTTTCAAACTAAACTCTTGGTCATTGGTAGCTATCACCATGTGGTTTTCTTGCTTCTTCCTGTCAATGTGGGCAATGAGGTTTTGTCAGCTATAGGGGGCTGGGTTGAGGGCAGAGTCTGGCTAGACACTTATGTCAAAGGTAGCATGGCCTCAAGTATGCTGTGATGGTGGAATAGAGAATGGACATTTCACTTGTGCTACACACACCTGGTCCCTCCTGGGCAGAAAGAAGAATGACAGGCGCATGCACAGACATGCCACTTGCTTCTTCCATAGACCTAGGAGCAATGTGTAAAAAAAGCTGACACCATTACATTCCACAAAATAAAAAAAAAGCAGTCCTCACTCCTCATCTCTATTACCTCCTTCTTTGTCCCCTCTGAGAAAATACATTTTAGAATTAATTTCAAACATATCTTGCCCTAGCTAGCCAGTTTGGCTCAGTGGATAGAGTGTCACCCTGCAGACTAAAGGGTCTCAGGTCTGATTCCGGTCAAGGACACATACCTTGATTGCAGGCTCGATGTCTGGCCCTGGTTGGGGCATGTACAGGCAATCAATTGATGTGTTTCTCTCACATCCATGTTTCACTCTCTCTGTCTCTTCCCCTCCCTTCCACTTTCTAAAAATCAATGGAAAAAATATCCTCGGGTAAGGAATAGATAGATAGATAGATAGATAGATAGATAGATAGATAGATAGATATTCAGCATCACTTGCAATTATATGTAGTCATATGACTAAGTTCTGGCCAATGGATTATAGGTAGAAATTAAATACACAACTTCCATATATAGCAAAAAACAAAAAACCTTCCTTATATGATCTCCATTTTCTCTTCTCCCATTTGCCTGTCAGATGCAGACTTGGAAAGAGAGGTACAAAATGAAAGGAGCATAGATTTCTGAATAACCATGTAAAAGGTCTTCTACCAAATATCCACACTGAACTGTCATGTGAACAAAAAAATAAAACTTCTATTGTTTTCATCTACTTAAATGTTTGGGGTTCTCTGTTACAGAAATTAATATTTCTGACTAATACAACTCAAGTACATTGTCCCTGATCCTATAAAGTTTCCAGTTTAGTGGAGGTGCACAAAAACAGACAGGTAATTACAACAGATTGATATAACTGCTATGGAGAGGGAGACACAGAGTGCAGTGGCAACTACTCAATGAGGCAAATGGGGTTATTCGGGAAGCCTATAAGAGAAAAGGGGTATCAAAGTCAAGACCACAGGAAGCTGTAGGAGCTAGAGAGCATGGCATATAAGAGGAACCAGAAGGATCTTAGAACTGGGGCCAAAGCAATGGGTCTAGAAAGGCAGAAGGAGAGAAAAGGCTAGAGAGAGGCTTGGACCAGAGATGAGACTAGAGAGAGATTCATATGGTCTTGAAAACCAATTCTTTTAGGTGCTATTAGAAGAGTACTAAGAAGCCATGGAAAAATGTGAACCAGGGAGTGATGTGATTTGATTTGTGCCTTGCAAGATTCACTAGGCAGAAGTTCAGAGAATGGATTAGGGAAAAACAAGACAGGCTAACATGATGACCAATTGGAAACCTCTTCCATGAACCAGAGCCTTGCACATTGACATCAGCCCAGATCTCACCCACCATTACTCAAAACTTTGGCCATTGCTATTTAGACTATTTGCCATCTTCTCTTAGGGCCTGACTGAAACAGAATCACTTCTCCCTTACCCTGGTGCTTCCCTCTTCTTGCCAGCCTGTCCTCAAGGTCCCAGCAGGCCTTCATCAAAGCTCACATGGGCTTATACCACAAAGGAAGGGCTGTACTATTCTATCTTATACTTTTCTTAAACAATGCTTATAAAGCATCCAGATTATACCAAGAGACAAGTGCCTCTGAAAACAAGGAAAGACCAATGAGGTGATTTTCACTACAGCATTAGCAGTTAGACACAGTCTGTCAGAAGACAGACAGCAGCTGTCTATAAGGGCAGGTACACTAACTACACAGAAATGTCAAGGCAGCCCTGAAAACTTATGAAAAAGGAACTTGGAAAGAGCTTCAATATGAGGGATCCACTCAGGTGAGTTGTCTCCCAAACAGAATAGAATTCAGGCCCCTCCACCACAAAGGAATAGATGTGGCTGGGAGTGAATAACACTCAGAGAGAGGGAGCCAAGAAGAAAAAGATCAAGAAGGCCCTGAAGCAGATTTCTATTTAAAGCACAACCTTAAAAGGGGAAAGATTCTTATTTTTATTCATCCCATGTCCAATTGAAAAAAAAACACCCAATAGTTTATTTCTCATATTCATTCCTCTCTAGCTCTCCATTTAATGGCAATGTGGACAGCATTGGCTACATTTGTCATTCCAAAAGAGAGATGCTAAAGTGTTCATTTCCCTCCCCAGGCATTACTAATGCAGACTGGGCTACATTCATCCACACAAATGTGCCCCATTACAGTACTTTCGACCTGGAAATGTTTCACCTAGAACAGTGAGAGAAAATGACCCAGCCCTGCTCTCAGCAGTGACCACAGATACATGACACCTCAAGCTGGGCTCTGAGCCTGAAATCTTTTTCCTTATCCTTGGTCAGCCCTTCTAGCAGATGCTGGCTAACTGTTTAGCAAACCCGTTTCCCCTTTCTTCTCAGAAGCATAAGTAAACTGTATGCATCAACCTCCTCTGCAGGTAGGTGTGGCCGTGTGAGTTGTGGCCAATAGATATGAGTGGAAGTGAAGCAAGTCAATTCCAGGCCTATACCAAGAATGTCTCCCATGTTCAGTACTCATTCTCTTTCCCCGCCCAGCAGCTGAATGGAGAGGGCACCACATTTCTAAAAGAGGACATAGACAAAAGATCAAAGAACTTGGGGGCCTGAGTCACAATGTGGAATAGAGCCACTGAGGATAGTTAACTAACCAAGATCAGACAATAGTGTGAGAGAAAGAAACTGTTTTTGTGCTCAGCCACTGAAAGTTGTGGGCTGTTGGTTGTGGCAGCTAACCTAACAAATACAGCTCTCTCCCCCATTCTTTTGAGTAGGGATTCCAAATCATTAACATTTTTCTCAACTCCCCTGACATCCCCTACTCCTGGAAGAGGACCTCATCTTATATTTTTAGAGCTTTATTGAGATACTAGAGGCCCGATGCACAAAATTTGTACAAGGGGCTCGGCCCTACCCACCGCAGTGGCTTCCTCGGCCCCCACCAGCACAGCTTCATCCGGAAGGACATCCAGTCTAATTAGCATATTATGCTTTTATTATTATAGATAATTCACATAGAACAAAATTCATCCTTTAAAATTTACAATTCAATGGTTTTTAGCATATTCACAGAGTTGATCATCACCACTATCTAATTTTAGAACATTTTATCACCCCTGAAAGAAAACTCACACTCATTAGCAGTCACTTTCTACTCCCTCCTCCCTCCAACACTAGGCAACCACTAACCCGCTTTATGTCCTGATAAATTTGCCTGTTCTGGACATTTCATATCATTGATATTATATAATATTTATTATTGTATGACTGGTTTCTTTCATTTACAATAATGTTTCAAGGTTTATCCATATTGCAACATATATCAATAATTTGTATTGCCTTTTATCACATTTTTATTGCCAAACAATATTCCATTGCTTGAATATACATTTTCTTTATCCATTTATAGTTGATGGACATTTGGGATATTTTGATCTTTTAACCATTGTAATTAATACAGCAATGAGCATTCATGTACATGTTTTTGTTTAAACATATGTTTTCAATTCTCTTGGGTATATACTTAAGAGTAGAATTGCCAGGTCATATGGTAACTCTATGTATATATAACATTTTGAAAAACTGCCAAAATGTTCTCCAAAGCTACTGCACTATTTTACCTTCCCACCAGCAATGCATATGGGTTCTAATTTCTCCACATCCTCACCAACACTTGTCATTGTCTGTCATTTTTATTTTAGCAATCCTAATGGTTATGAAGTGGTATCTCATTATGGTTTTGATTTGCATTTTCCTAATGACTAATGATATTGAGCATCATTTCATGTGCTTATGCCCATCTATATGTCTTCTTTCAAGAAATGTCTATTCAAATCTTTTGCCCATTTTAAAAATTAGGTTATTCCTCTTTTTATTGTTGAGTTGTTAAGAGTTTTTTTAAAAAATAATTCTAGATAAAGTCTGTTGTGGGTTGAATTGTGCCTCCCCCCAAAAAAAATATGTTGATGTCCTAACCTCCAGAACCTATGAATGTGACCTTATTTGGAAATAGGTTCTTTGCAGATGGAATCAAGTGGAGGTGAGGTCATACTGGATTAGGGTAAGCCCTAACTCCAGTGCCTGGTATCCTTGTAAGAGGCCTTGTGAAGACACAGAGACACTGTGCAGTAGCTTTGGAGAACAATTTGGCAGTTTTTCAAGATGTTATACATAGAGTAGAGTGCCATGTGAAGATAGAAACAGAATGGAATTATGTGACTATAAGTCAAGGAACACTAAGTATTACTGGCAACCACCAGAAGCCAGGAGAAAGGCAAAAATGTATTCTTCTTTAGAGACTTCAGAGGGAGCATGTCTCTGTTGACAGCAATATTTTGCACTTCTATCCTCCTGAACTATGAAAGAATAAATTTCTGTTGTCTTAAGCCATGCAGTTTGTGGTAGTACAGCATCCCTAGGAATTTAATACAAAGTCCCTTCTCAGCTCTATGACTCACAGATTTCTCCCGTTTTGTGGGTTGACTTTTCAATTTCTTATGGTATCCTTTGAAGGACAAAAGTTTTTCATTTTGATGCAGTTCTTTTCATTATTTTTTGTCATTTATGCTTTTAGTGTCATATCTAAAAAATCATTGCCTAATTCAAGGTCATAAAGATTCACTCCTATGTTTTTTTCCTAATAGTTTTATAGTTTTAACTCATAAATTTAAATCTATGAATCATTTTGAGTTAATTTTTGTGGGGAAAGAGTTCATTCTTTTGCATGTGGATATTCAGTTGTCCAGGCATCATTTGTTTTAAAAGATAATAGTTTCTCCCATTGAATTGTCTAGCATCATTATAAAAAATCAATTGACCATAAAAGAAAGGATTTATTTCTGGACTTTCAATTTTATTCCATTGATCTGTATGTCTATTCTTATGTCACTACCACACTTTCTTGAAACTTGGGAAGTGTGAGACCTCCAATTTTGTTTTTATTTTTCAAGATTGTTTTGGCTATTTTGGGTCCCTTGCATTTCCATACAACTTTTAGAATCAGCTTGTCAGTTTCTGTAAAAAGTCAGCTGGGATTTCGGTATGGATTGTATTGAGTCTTTATATCAATTTGGGGAATATCACCATCTTAAACAATATTAAATCTTCTTATCAATGAACATGGAATATCTGTCTCTTTATTTAGGTCTTTATTTCCTTCCAAAGGTGTTTTATACTTTTCAGTGTACAAGACTTGCACTTTTGTAAAAGTATTTGCTATTGTAAAAGAAATTATTATCTTAATTTCTTTTCTTAATTTTTCTTGCTAGTGTGTAGACTACAATTGATTTTTGTATATTAATCTTATATCCCCATTTCTAATAATTTTTGTGAACTCCTTAGGAATTTCTATATACAAAATCATGTCCTCTGTGAATAGAGATACTTTTACTTCTCCCTTTCCAATCTGAATGCCTTTTATTTTCTTTCTTAATTGCTCTGTATAGAATCTTCAGTATAATGTTAAATAGAAATAGCAAGAATGGACCGCTTTTCTTGTATCTCATCTTAGGAGGAAAGCATTCAATTTTTTACTACTAAGTATGATGTCATCTGTGAGTTTTTCCATAAATGTACTTTATCAGGTTGGGGAAGTTCCCTTATATTCCCATTTTAAGTGTTTTAGTCTTGAAAGGGTAATGAATTGTGTTGAATGCTTTTTTTGCATCTATTTATATGATCATTTGGCTGCACCTTCTAAACACTGAAAAGAAATTCAATTTCCATTCCTCTTCCTCATCATATTTCACTATAATAATCTGTTTAGCTTTTTCTTTCCCTTCCATACTATGAATTACCTGAATTTGAGGCTCATCTTAGACTATTTGTATCCTCAGTATCTAGTTAACTGTATTATACATAGGAGTCACTCAATAATTCTTTGTGGAAATGGTGAGAATGAAGTCATCCTTCAGAGGCATATGAAAAAATCAAGGTGACCAAGAACTGAAGGAGTCTTTCCATGGAAAGGACTATTGATGGAAAGATTATGATTGGGAGTAAAGTAGGGATGTTCTTGAGGTATAGTACCCCTTACCTCAAGCAATAAATACTATCTGTCTCAAACACAAAGAATTTGAAAACTCAAGTAGGTAAGAGGCCTCATAGTATATAGAAAGAGTTGTGGCTATGGTCTTGTTGTAAAGATAGCTTTGGAATTAGATAGCATTTTCAAACATACATATTTTTAATGCCCAAATTAAGAAGAGAAGATATGTTAATAACATAGTATTCTTATGGTAGATAGCAAAAAGGGCAACAATTCTCCCCTTCCTGTAGCAACACCCCTTGTAATCCTCCATTCAAGAAGTCTCTTTCTCCACCTCTTAATATGAGTTGGTCTGTAATTTGCTCTGACCAGCTACAAGCCTAGGCCTCAAGGGGCTATGTACACTTCCCTACTCTGTTAAAGTGCTGCTGGTGATGAGAGATTCCAGACTCAGTTACCTAATTACCCAAGCCAACACCCAGCCATCCCTCAGATGTAAGGCCACTTAGACCAGCCGATTCTTAGGTGACTTGCCAGCTGATCATAAATTCATCACTGACATGAGTGAACCCAGCTGAGACCAGAGGAACCACCCAGCTGGGTCTAGCCCAAATTGCTCACTCATAGAATTATGGCCTAAACAAACATTGGTTATTTTAAGCCACTGAGTTTTGGAGTTATTTGTTTCACAGCAAAAGCTAATTGATATAGAGGTAATGTCCACATAAATTAGAAGACAAGGTCTTATTTCTGGATTGTTAACTAACCTATTTTACAGCCTTGTGCAAATCCCTTCACCTTGTTGGGCCTCAATTTTTAAACCAGAGAATCAAGGAATGATGGTAGACTAGTCCAGTGTTTTATAAATATTATTAAGCAAACAAGGTCTTTCCTCAACTGATACTCTACAAGGAACCTCAATATATGAAACAGATGAAAAGGAACCTGCTCTGGTTCTTGAGGAAGCTAAACCCTATCTGTTCAGTTTTCCTCTAACTCCTCCCTACTATACCCAACTCCAATCCCTGGAATGGTACCCCAGCAATCTGTGGATGAAGTCTGGAAAGCATTCAATTTTTCTAAGGCTTCTTTTTCAGCTAACATTCCATGATTCTAGGCAGGAAGGGGAGACTTAGTTTTACATGAGTCAAGTCATGTTGGCCTTTCTAGTAACACTGCCCATATTATCATCTATCTGTACCACCAGACTCTGAGAAACTGAACTATATAGACTGCTCTCCCTCCTTTTGGAGTTCCTTCCCCTACCGGAGTTCCTTCCCCTACCCTAGTGATTACCACATGCCCCTCAATACAAAGCATCTAGTCAAAAAATGCCCTGATGGATGGATGGATGGATGGATGGAAAATGAATTAATGAACAAACAACCACATGAATGATAATCACCACTGAATTGATATATGATATAAATGGAATAAATAAAAATTAATTTAAAAGAAGCACAATAGCTTTCACATGTTATTCACAATTTTTCAAAGATAGAATGAATTTAGCCTTCTCCCTGAGTATAAAGTCAGGGCTCCAAATAACATTTTCAATATTGTGAGATTACTCTCAGCAAAGTCTGAGACAACAGTAACTAAATTAGTACATCTTGGAAAGCAACCCCAGTTATTTTTGCATATTTCTTCTCATTAATTTCTTTCAAGGGCAGGAAGCATCTCCTTTCATGCTCCTACCCTGATAATACCAACCAGCCTCTCCCCAACTCCAACCCTGTGGGTTGCCTTCTCCCTCTTAGCAGTTGTCACATGTGCCCAAAGATTTACTTGGGTTCTATGTAAACAGAACTTTTTGCAGAAATCTCTGCCCTTTGTCCACCAATGGTTTTTCTAGAGAAGAGCCAGAGAAAGCTCACTTCATATGCCACACCTCCTTTGGTTGTGTGGCCATGATAGAGGTAGTGCTCCTGGGGCCTGTCTGCAGATTTTCAGCTCTGTGCTGAGAGCAGGAAGCCCATGGGGAAGTACACTGGCTCAGGCCAGGGATTCTTCTTGTCCTCCTTTAAAGCTTCTGCTTCCTGCTCTAAGTTCTTAATGACTACCTTCCATTTAAAAGCATCTTTAGCTTTAAAGGAGGCTAACTTCAACAGTACTGTAAACCAAGATAATCTGGCAAGAAAGTAGTCTGATGAATTTAATATCCTTTTTTTAAAGGTGGGGAATGAGCATGAAAAAAAAATGCAACCTGGGACATAAATAGAAATAAATCCCAGAGAACTGATGCAACTTCGCTGGGATAAACCCAAAGTACTGATGTTTGGTGATCTTTTGAGTTTAAAGAGGTACGGTCATGTTTCATTTTCTTGTTGTTTTATTATTTAAACTATGTGTCTCAATGGATATATTTTTCCTGCCATGATGTCCTTTAAGGTTCCAAGAACATTCTGAATGCCTCATAACTATGGAGTAGAGCAGGCATCTTATTTTATACAATCAGTACATTCCTAAAAAGTTACAGGATATCACTTTGTTTTTAAATGTAATCCTATCATTTTAAAATTTTCATTAGCCTTTGTATTACATAAGTAACATGGAGATGCAAAAAGAACCCCCCTTCTCAAAACATAAAATTTGTCTATAACCCCGCCTGCCAGCGATAACCTCTGTTAACATTCTAGAGCAGAGGTTTTCAAACTGTGGCTTGTGGCACATTAGGAAATTATAAAATCAATTTAGTGGGTCATGACCAGACCCACTGGTCATTTTCATTTAAAAATGAAACAGAAGAAAAGGGAAGAGGAACTGAATTGAAGTAAAGTAGAATAGGGTAAGGAAGGATAGAATAAGATAATATGGTAAATAATAAGATTAAAAATAAATACATATATCAGAATGAACCATATAGAGAAAAGTTAGTACTGTTTAAAAAAACCATTGTGTCAGTTACATGTATCTACTGGGTCACAAATGTAAAATGTATTTCACACTATGGATCATGATCAAAACATGTTTTTAAAATAATGAATTTGCTTGAGGCCTTTTCAACTCCCAAAACATGTTTTTAAAATGTTTCCCCTATATTTCTACATCTTCTTAATAAGCATGCACTAGTCTGCATACTATTTGGTAGCAAGTCATTTTAACTGGAATGTATCATACAATATTTCTGAGTGAACTAATACCCATTTGTATCATTTTAATGGCAATAGAGTATTTCACTGTTCCAATATGTAGTAATGTTGTTTGCTGCACCAATGTACAGTAACATTTGTTCAACCAATTTTCTATTTTAATAATTTAGAGTATTTCTAATATTTCTATACATTCTTTTATTTTACTTTCACAATTATTTTCTTGGGTTAAATTCTTTTAAAAAATTTTCTTGTGGGGAATTAGGTTAAATTTTGAAGTGAAATCTCTAGCATACAGTTTTTTTGTATATTAATTTCATAAAGACCAGCTGCCTACCAGAAAATTTATACAAATTTACACTTCTATCGGTAGTGTCTGGAACTACCCTTGTACCCACCCCACCTTCATTCCCACCCCAAACCTGACCATTATAATTTTTTCATCTTGGCCTATTTGAATAAATGGAAAAAATGACAATTTATTTTAATTTGTGTTGGTTAGTTATCTGAATTGAGGTCACCCACAGCTAATTTACACCAGCTTTCAAGGAACACTATAGAATATAGAAGAGTAACCACTGAATTAGCAGAGAAACCTGTGTCCATGAAGTAAACCATTTGGGTTTAGATAGTAAAGGCCTTGACATATAAAATGAATCCTGCTACAGCAAATTACTTATTTTATACATTCAGTATGTTCTCCAAAACTATTAAGTTACAATTGAACAACTAATTACTTACAGCCAGACAGGCAGCCACTACCTTGCCCGATTACACGTGCTAATCTCTAACAGAGCCATATGCCAGCTCCAGACACAGAGTAGATACTTCTCAATTCGTGGGCCTTTTTGTCCAGAGGTCCCAACCCTAGACTTTCTGAGCATCCAAGGACCCACCTGGACATCATCCTTATCTCTTTTCTTTTTTTTGTCTCTGCTTCTCTATCAGAAACTGTGAGGCAGAGGCTATCCCAGTGGTGATAAAGTGGTAGAGATGGAAGAACTATGTGTTATATGGAGGGGTCCTGGGTAGAGTAGATGGAGCCCCAAAACTGAAGACAGAAAGCCACATCTGAATCCTGGATTCAAATGTTAAACAGTGTGGTCTTAAACAGTGTGGTCTTAAAGCCTCCATTTCCTTATTCACCCAAAGAATATCGTATTTCCAACACAGAATTTTGAGGGGCTTGTGAAATAAGGTGAGAGAATACTACAGAAAGCAGTCACACAATAAATGTTAATGGTATGTGTGGGGGGAGGAGGGGAAGGTGCATGCATGTGTGTGTGAATTTATTTGATGTCTGCCTGAACATGTTTAGAAGAATCCCCTTGATAACAGTCAATCATCTGAGACAAAAAAATTCAGCCATCTTCTAAAAACTGGGGGCAGAGCTGGCTACAGGAAAAAGTCAAAGGGATGAAGAAGAATAAACTGTAGGCTGTGGTCTCAGCCATACCCTACAGAAGAGAATGACAACTTGGGACAAGCAGCAGGTTTAAGTAAGAGTTACTCAGGTCCTCAGAGTACATCTGGATTTTTAAAAGTCTCTTATTCTGCACAAAGCTCTTTTGCATTTCACACCTGGTGAGTAAAGGAAAGCATATCCTCCCCCCACCAATCCCACCTGCAACTCCAACTTCACAGAGCTGCCTCACTATGCCTCCAGTTCTTAAAAGCCAAAACTCAATTACATAGTCACCTTTATATTTGAAAACAATGTAGGTTAATGGTCCAAAGCAGCTCTCTCATGGAAAAATCAGCTCACCTATTCTCTAGTTAGGAAAAGGAATGAAGCAAAGTATAGTAAAGTTTAAAACCATGTTCAAATTTATCATAAAACCTCACTTTTGAAGGCCCAGGTGTGTGTCACTCAGCAGCATGGTTCCCTGGGGGCTTCTCACAACCATTTTTCAGACTTAACTGTAAAGGTTTCACACACCTTCACACCCAAAGTGAACCAAACGTTCCATCAAAACACAAGGCAGCGGTGGGGCTGCCTGGGCCTCAAAGGTGTTTCAGACATTCCCAGGATGCTTGGAGGGGAAGGCTCAGGCAGAAACATTCACCCCCTCAGTTCTCCAATCATGGTCATTTCAAACCAAATAGTGAGAAGCCTGTGGGCCGATGGGGCATAGGGGGAGGGTGGGTGGTTATACCACTCATTGAGTCCAGGACTACAAACCCTCAGCCAAGGCATCTGGGAAGCTTAGCCTATGTCAGGGGTTTGAAAGAAGTCCTGTGGGCAATTTTAGAATTTGCTTGAGGCCTTTTCAACTCCCATAATCCACAAAGTTCTGTCTAGCCAGGGTTGCTACTTTGTGGCTCAGATATCCAAGATTCTGAAAACAGAGCCACAAGAATAGAGACCCT
This sequence comes from Myotis lucifugus, assembly GCF_000147115.1. Lineage (NCBI taxonomy): Eukaryota > Metazoa > Chordata > Mammalia > Chiroptera > Vespertilionidae > Myotis > Myotis lucifugus. The sequence goes on from NW_005871097.1 coordinate 2,961,236, forward strand.
ATCAGGGGGAATGGAAAGGCCTCCCACTCCTCTCCTGAGGAGTTCTGTTTTGCCTAGATTTTGCATAAAACCTTGATAGGGACAACTAGAAAAGGCAACTCTCCCATAGCTCTAAGGCTAATCCAGCCAAGTGATTAGAGAACTCATCACTCTTCCTCCTCCATTCCCTCCCCAAGGAAAGGAAGCAATTTGAAAATCCAAAAGGATTCTCCTCACAGAGGAAGAGCTGAAGCAGTGCCAATAAAGATTCAAATGTCAAACTCCGATTAAACAGAGTTTGCAAGTGATTTGAAACATGGCTTTGTGAAGAGCCTTCCTCTGAGAATCAAAAGGTCTCATAACCATGCTTTAATTTAAAAGAGGGCAAGGGAGTTATTTTAATTATATCACATTTCCTCCATTTCAGACCCCCAAACTTTGTCATTAGTGATCAGAGATAATCTTTACGTTACAGAAAAACAGAACAAAACTACTGCTTAGTCCAGAAGTCAAGGGAGAGCAAGGAATAAGAACAATAATTATCACAGTCTTGAAGTATCTTATTGAAGGAGAAAGTTTTGTAAAACTACAACTTATGTACTTTTTACCCAACAAAAATATGTAGGTACATTCACCAAAAGACAGGAACTAGAATGTTCATAGCAGCATTATTTGGAAATTCTCCAAATGCCCATCAATAGTAGAATGGACAAATAAATCATGGTATATTTATATGAAAAAATCCTATACGGCAATGAAAAAAATGAACTACAGCTACATGCAACAACATAAATGGGGCAAATAAATATAATTTAGAGCAAAAGCCCAGATATAAAAAAGCATATACTGATTCCAAAACAGGCCAAAGTAATCTACGGCTGTTAGAAGTCAGGATAATGGCCATTCTTTGGGAGATATGACTGGAAGGGAACAGTGGCAGAATTTGGAGGGCTGCAAATGTTTCTTATTCCAGATGTTATACACTTATGATTTGTGCACATTGCTATATTTATGTTACAATTATATCTTTAAATTTTTAACATATATATGATTTATATATGGAGAGAGAGACAGACACACAGAGAGAGATTGAATGTTCTCTTTTGGTTCCAGGTAGCTTCCTAAGTGCAGGGCTTGATCCAACAAAGCTGATTAGGCCACAGAAAAGTGTACAGAGCAACTTGGAAAGAAAAGGTATAAGCTGAGAAGTAAAAGAGAGTGTCTCTTTGGTTATTTGGGTTTTGTTTTTCTTTTTGTTCTCCTCACCCAACAACAATTAAAACTTTGAATTGATAAATCAATTTTTAAAAACCCAAAAGGGCTCCAAATTTACATTGACAGGCCAATAGTGCCACTCATTGCCTTTACTCAAATATATTTGTAAGTGAATCCCATTTCTCACTATCACTTCCTATCCCATCACTGACTTGAGATTTGCTGGTCTTAGAATATGGGTCAAAGGGTTAAAATAAAGCCACACAAGCACAACCTTATGTAATGTATTTTTCTTTGTGAAATTGGATTTAATTTTAATTAACAAAGGCTAAAACCTTGCCAGATGAGCACCAGTGACATCTGATACCTGAGCAGTGTTCCAGCATCTCCTCTCTCACACTGAAGGTATTTAACCCAAGTGAAACTGTTAGAAAACCTTCCAGGGCATTCTTCCCAGTATCTCTTCCTTGGTTTGCCCACATTACCCCAAACTCTGAAGCATCTGTCTCTCCTGTTTGTGAAGCAGAAAGCCCTATGACTTTTCACATGGAAAAGGATTTCTGAAGTATTTATTCATGCTGCACTTTCCTCTCCTCAAAGTTAATCTCTAGAATCAACCTCTCAATAAACATGTGCCATCTTGCAATTGAAGTCTTCAGGGGTAAGGAGGGGACTGGCTGAGGCAGCAAAACTCTGATGTGAAATTAAAAAGGGAAATACAGCTTTACTCACATTATTAAAATATAAATATAGGCTTGAGGAACAGCGTCCAGATGCACACTGGAGAGAAACATAAATATTGATATTATATTCTAATGAACATTATGTCTCACTGGCTGTCATCCTTCCTCATAGATACTAGTTCTTCCCTCTCTTAGATGTTTAGTATTAAAAATCAAGAGTAGCCAAACTGTATAATGGGTTTCTTTCACAAATTTAAATGCACTCAGATATAATAATCAGAAATCAAATTTCAAAGAACTTTCTTCATCCTTCATCCAGGCTTCAGGCATCAGCATAAGCTAAAAACACAGTTACAAATTAGTGTTCCCTGCCACTTAGCAACTTGTGTAAAAGTAACAAGTTATTTTTCCCATGTCTTTTTAAATGTTATTTTAGCTTTCCCTTCGAAAAACTTCTACTTCTAAATTACACCTGGGGTCTCTGAGGCCAAATTCTTATCCTTGTCCCAAATGGGTCCTCCCTAAAGCTGAGCACTCAGATGTTATAAACAACCCAGTAGCATCAGACCAAAGAGAAGAAACTCCACTATTCCAATTGTCTTGGAAATCTTTTTTCCCTCTCAATCTTTTTAAAATTGTGATATAATTGACATATATCATTATATTAATTTCAGGTATACAACATAATGATATGATATTTGTATATATGGTGAAATGATCACCACAATAAGTCTAGTTAACATCTGTCATCACAGAGAGTTACAATTTTTTTTCTTGTGATGAGAACATTTAAGATCTACTCTCTTAGCAACTTTCAAATATACAATACACTGTTACTGACTATGGTCAACATGCTACACATTACAGGCCCAGAACTTATTTATCTTCTAACTGGAAGTTTGTTCCTCTGCAAATCTCATATATGGAATCCATAGTTCTTAGTCTGGTCCTATTGTAGAGTCCAGAAGTTCCTGTAGAAACATTTTCTCCCATGTCCGTATTAACACAACAGTTTGGCAGGCAATAGTATGAGAGCACCAGAGTTCAAATATCGCTTTTCTACCTCAAGAAGTTATCTATCTGAAGTGAGGGAACTGTCCCTCTCTTAATAGGGATGTGGGTTACAGAGGTGCATACAGTTGTTAAAACTCATCAAACTACACAATTGTGATCCATACATTTCACTGTATGGAAATTATACATTGATTTTTAACAAGAATTTTCTTTATAACAACTTCTAAATTTTCCCAAGACAGCAAAGTAAGATTAATCAACAAGATTCTAGAAGTGCCTATTTCCTCAATATCAGATGTGGCTTTACAAAACACATTAGACCTATGTGAGAATTCTCTTTTGCTCCTCCTAGAAGGATCACAGCATATTATAACATGGTGTCCTTTGGAGCAAGTCTGGCCCGTAAGAAGAAAGGAGGGCTTTCCTTTACTTCTCAACTTTTATGCCCTTTTCTGTGGGTTGAATTGCCTAGCCCTAAACATAAAACAGAAAATGTCAACATCTTTAAGTTGGATCCAACCTCTTCTCATTACTTCCACCAAACCACCACCATCTCCCACCAGGATAACTGCCAGAGCAATTATTGTACTTAGTCACCCTGCTTCTACCCTTCCCCCACAGTTTCTTCCCTATACAACAGCCAAAGTGATCCTTTTAAACTCTAAGTCAATCATGTCACTACTAGACTAAAATCCTTCCAATGAGTCCCCATTTCACTCAGAGCAAAAAGCAGTCTTCACAAAGGCCTCCTAGACCCTACATGAGCTGCCCTCCACCCCACCTTTCTGACTTCCTCTCCTCCTGGTCTCCTTGCTCACTCCACATCTACCATGTCAGCCTCTTACCATTGCTTTATCACACCAGGCATGCTCTCACCTCAGGGCCTTTGCACTAGCTCTAGTTCCTTCTGCTGGAATGCTCTTCCTCCAGCTATTGACATCATTAACTCCCTCACCTCTTTTCAATTTTCCCTAAAATGCTGCTTCCTATTTAAAATGATAACGCCACTCCAATCCTCTGGATTGCCCTCACCCTGCTCTAGTTTCTTTTTGCCCATAACTTACTATCTCCTAACATGTTCTGTAATCTCTTTAAATTATGTTTAATTATGTTAAATATCTGTGTTATGTTTTTCGTTTATGGTCTAATCTCTCTCTACTATAAATTCTTTGTAACTTTCTGAACACTGATGAAGTCCAAGCACTTAGAATAGTGCCTGGCATATAATAAATGAATGAATCTGGATGATAAGATTATTGGTCGATGTTTTTTAATTTCTATACTTCTTTGCATAACAAAAAGAGGCCACAAAGAACATTGAAATCTTAATAGTCATCTGACCATGCAGAGGGATATAGCATTGCTTGGTCAGCTATCTCTTTCCCCCTGACCCAGCATTTCACAGATTTAGACAGGTTTTCACCTACTTGTAAAAATTTACACATGCCTCCCACTCTGCATGATCCAATTACAATACCAATAAAATAACTGCAAATAATTACCAGGGGCTCACCATGTGCCAGGCACAGTTCTCAGTACCTGTGTACCTTGACTCCTTCAGTCCTGTCAACAACCTAATGCAGTAGGTACGGTTTTTATCTCCATCCCAAAGGAAAATAAATATTCAGTAAATTGTCCAAAGTAATACAGCTTTGAAGGGGGGAGCTGGGATTTGAACCCCCGCTGTCTAATTTCAGAATCCACACTCTAAACCACATACTTGCTTCTCAACAATTAGATAAAACTGACACTTGCCAACCTTACTCAATCTGAGCCTAAGCAAACTACAAAGATCATGAATTCCAAACATTTCCTTAAGAAACAAGGACATAAGGTTCCCAGCAGGTATCATAAAAGAAAGAAAGGTATAAGCACTCTGATTCTCTGCCTTTAACAAACCATGCATTTTGGACTCAAACAAATGGACTCTAGGACCCAGAGAGTCCATTGAACTCCAACAGTGCAGTCATTCTATGGCCAAAACACCAAAGCATATTTTCCAAAATAAAGTATTTATCCATTATATACAAGAAAATTTAAATGGCCCTTCTGATGGCTGGGAGTCCAGTTTGAGCCAGACTAACCTCATTTCCCTTTTGAGTAGGGTTATTAAACTGGAAGATCAAAGAAATATTACAGACATATGGTATCTTGTTTTCAGCAACCATTTGACAATCACTCATGATGATAGATCTTGTGGGCAAGGTGGAGAAATGTGGTTTCAATGGGACTGTGGGGGAGCATTTGTGAATGCTGCAACAATGGTACCCAATGAATGTTGATTAATAGACGTACTACTGTCTGCCAATGAGATCTGGCCTTCAGTACATCTGAACAACAGTTTTATCAAAGATGTGGGTGATGGGCTAGAATCATGTTTATGATGTTTGCAAAGAGCAAAATGCTGTGGGCAGTAGCTGACACATTGAATCAAGATTTTAAACCATCATGACTGATTAGAGGTGAAAGAGCAAAGCAAGCAAGATTCAATTTAACAGAGACAATGGGGAGCCTTATGAAATTTAAGTTCAGAATACCAACTGCACCAATGGAACAAAGGAAACCTCATGTAAAAGAACTGCCACTATAAAGGAAAGGAGTTTGTTGGGCCATAAGAGCAATAATGCATCAACAGTATTCTGCAATGGTTAAAAAAAGAAGGGCCATCTTAGTCCTAGTGGAACATTCATATGAAGGAAGGAATGGCTCCATTCATGCTCTGCACCTGTGGGAGAGGGCAACCAGTGTGAGAGAAAACAGGAAACTTGGCATTAAGAGGCCTGGTTGAAAGAACTGAAGTTGTTTTACCTGGGACAAAGTAACCTCTAGCTAGCCACTTAAAAGATATCCTGGATAAGAGATTGTAAGCAGATTCCATATGGCTCCAGCCACCAGAATTGACTGAAAAGCTGGAATTACAAAAGGACAGATTTAGTCTTAGTGTAGATAAGGATTGTTTCAGAACAGGAACAATTCAGCAATAAAGTTGGGGTGGGGATGGCCACTTCTCACTCCTGGGTGTCTTAGAGGGCATGGAAACCAGATGGGTTGCCATTTGGGACATCTTTAAAAAGAATCCCACCCTGGTTGGGAGATTGGATTCAATGAGTGCTAAGGTCTTTCCCAACTCTAACATCCTAAGATTCTCCAGCTCTTATTAAATTCATTTTCTTACTGGTTAATTTCACTTGGAAGGACTTAGGAACGTCATAATAAATTAATTTTTCAGTATATGGATGCCTGAGTCCTCAGATTCCTATTTCAGTACACCCAAACCTTCTCATGTTTATTAATGGATTGAGGGATGGACATTGATATCAAAAACCAAAAGTTGTCATGCCTGTCTTTGTCATTCAAAATGATGAACTAGACAGGGTTGCTGTCCTTTGTGGGCTTGTGGTGTGGTAGGAGGGCTCTCCAAAACCTTGTTTCAATAAATTTAGACCTTAAAACGAGAGCTTTACATTCAGAAACTATTCCTGCTTCATCATTTTTTATTTTTATTTATTATCAAGATGTGATTCATGAGGAATTCTTGATGCAAAAAGAACTTTTAGGAATGTTTGTGATTGATGGTTTGTTCCAGGCATACTCTTCCCATGCTTTTTAATAGTGTCCTACAAAATCTTGTGTTGCAGTATTTTAATAGAGTAAAAATAAATTAAACTGAACTGTCAAAACAAAATTCCCACATTTGAAATTGTCTTTGTCCATAAAATTATAAAGCACTATATGAAGTCAATGGATCCTTAAGACTCTTGGGCTAACATGGGACAACAGGAGAAATTTCATACACCATGGCATTTTAAAGGCAATGCCCATTAAATGTAGATGAGAAGCTCTAAGACTGAAGATGTTTCTGAGAGCTTATATGGAATTTATACTTTCCTGATGGCATTGTGTAGAAAAGATCTCTACAAACAGATAGAAATCTTGCCCTAGCAGGTTTTGCTCAGTGGATAGAGCGTCAGACTGTGGACTGAAGGGTCCCAGGTTCAATTCTAATCAGGGGCATGTGCCTCTGTTGGAGGCTCAATCCTGGCCCTGGTCAGGGCCTGTTCGGGAGGCAATCAATGGATGTGTCTCTCTCACATTAATGTTTCTCTCTGTCTCTCCCCCTCCCTTCCACTCTCTAAAAATCAATGGGAAAATGTCCTCAGGTGAGGAGAGAGAGAGAGAGAGAGAGAGAGAGAGAGAGAGAGAGAGAGAGAGAGAGAAGAAGAAGAAGAAGAAGAAGAAGAAGAAGAAGAAGAAGAAGAAGAAGAAGAAGAAGAAAAGGAAGGAAGGAAGGAAGGAAGGAAGGAAGGAAGGAAGGAAGGAAGGAAGGAAGGAAGGAAGGAAGGAAGGAAGAAAGAAAGAAAGAAAGAAAGAAAGAAAGAAAGAAAGAAAGAAAGAAAGAAAGAAAGAAAGAAAGAAATATTGTTACTATCTTAGCAATATCAGCCCAACAAGAATCTCAAGGATTTCCTAGGTAAAGTAGTTCGGTAGTTTTGATTTAAGAGCCCAATCCAGTACAACAAGAAAAGTCTGGAAAGAAATGTGTTGTTGTGAGAAAATTATATCCATGAAATATTAACCTTTGAAGATTGCTTTCTTCTCAGTTGTTCTATGATTGGTTTAAAATCACTTTTCAATGGAGCTGTTAGGGTCTCATAATGCCTCAAAAAAATTCGCTGAGCAGAGACAGGAGGTAAAGAAACCTAACCACAGTTACGGAAACATTTTTTTTAAAAATACCCTACATGAACCAGTTTGTAAATGATTTTTGCATGTAGTAGAATGAACAGAATGGGGAGGAAAAGGATCATCCTTCCAAAAGCAGAATGAACCCTTGATTAGCATTACCATACCAAGCCAAAATGACGAATTCACCCAATATGTGACTTCCTAGTTTCTTTCCATGTTTAGCAGTTTCTGTGTCTGCTCAGGCAAAAATTATGCTTCTCAAATATGGAAGCTTGGAGCTCCTGGAGCCATCACTGATCTCATTCCACAGGATGATAAACAGTACTCTAAAAGGTTGGCCAATAGACCACTGAGGAACTGAGGTGGTGTATCTTCATCATCTTAGACTTGAGTTCCTCCCATGCCCCTCACACTCCTAAAGCACTAAAGTTCTCTTCTAAAGGATAGTAAGTTATTTCCAGATCCACTGCAGAACACCTAGGAGGGGTCAGGCATGTGGCTAGTATAATAATTCTGAAGAAAGAGTTTAAGGAAAAAGAGCGAGAAACATCACCTCTACCATACTTCTGGCCCTAGGTCTTTGCCCTCACAGTTCAAAGATGAAACAAATTGTTTTGATCTGGGTTCCTCCAGACTCTGTGAGTGCAAGTTCCACCACAAGTAGTTTATGTGGGAGGTGTCCCCAGGAACCAGTCATAGGTGAGTGAGAAAGTGAGATGGAGAAAGAAAGGAAGGCAGAAAATACATGGTGCATTTTCAAGTAAGTCACCACTATGGGCAACTAGAACTCAGTCCTACTGGGGAACTCTGTGTATAGATGTTCCTTAGTCCGAGCCACCATCACCTGTCATACTAACTGGTTTACCAGCCTTCAGACTTGCCTCAAGAGTGACTTTACTAAAGTATATGTCAGATCATATCAGCCCTGCAAACTGTCACCCCTTTCCCACCCTGAGCCTGTCTTAGGGCAGTGGGAAGCAGCTTGCCAAGGACGAAGCAACATGAAGACTGCATGGGGAATGGTGATCCTGGTGGGAAGGCTATACAAGGAGTATGGAGTCACCCAGACACCTTCAAAGGGAAAGGAAAGGGAATGTGGGTCATTCCCTTGAAACTCCCCTAGGCCATGAGCAATGTTAAAGGAAGATCTATAATGTAGCAGATAGAAGCCACTGGTGCTCTACCCATAGCCCTTCCCACAGGACCCTTGCAGACATTCCTGTATAATCCCTAGGTTTTTCCTATCTCTCTACCTAGCGTAACTCAGCTAGGCTGAGCCCTAACATAGAGCAGGCCAAGGGAGGAAGGGAATTCATACTCCAGGTTCTACCTTCCCTCAGTGAGGGGTGGAAGTTGGTGAATAAATATTCCAGCTTCCTCACTCCTCAGTGGAACATTTCTGAGGTGTGTGCTGTATTGAACCCGGGTTGCCCACAATGGTACCCAAGCTCACACCATGCATGAGCTTTCCTCCCTACACTGTCTCACTTCTATACTCCCTCCCTATGCTTTCTGGCTGCCCTCTGAAATAAACCACTTACACAGAAACCCTGGTCTCTGCCTCTGCATGCTGCCAAACCCCAACTATGACACACTATTGTGCCTTTCCTTCCAAAGGTAATGCCGTCTATGACATCAAACAAGAACAATGTTCTCCTAAATGGAGGTCTGGACATGAAGTGTGGAGATAATATTTCAGAAAAATTAAAAAAATAATAGATTTTTACATCCATCCCTGGGATTATTTATTTATTGATGTATAAATACACATAGAGTATATATTCATCGACTGTATGCACACATTTTAAAAGTTTTTTTTCTCCATTAACCATTAGTTTGCACTCCAAACAGTTAAAAGGACTGTGTCAAATCCCATATATATAAGTGCCCACTGCTGCCTCTAAAGAAAGAGAGAAGGGGACCCAATCTGCTCCAGCACTGAATTTCACTTGTGTGAAACCTAATTTAAAGAGCACTGTGTGTCACACCACACACACACACACACACACACACACACACACACACACACACACGGGAAATGTACGCACCACTCAACAGTCTGCAAAACTTCCCTCCAGTTCTTTTGAAGTAAAATCACCACTCACCCCAACCGCACTCCCCAGATATCAGCGCTGTTGAAAGTGAAGGGGCTGTCCCTGCTGTGTGGTTTGAGGTAAAAAGGGAGGCAGGATTAAAGTGCTCATTTCAAGTCCCAAAAGTAAAATACGACTTGGCCTACGGCAGTCCTAATTCTTTCCAGAACTCATCCCCGGAATTGCCCTTTTAAACAACCAGTCATTAACCCAACTCCGGGTCTTTTATAGCTGCTAAAACCTATCGCGCACATCATTTATTCATTAGGCTTATTATTGTTGCTATTGCAGAAAAGCAGCCAATTCCCGGGGTGGGGTTCAAAGAGGTTTTTCCTTTTTTTTTTTTTTTTTTTTTGAGTGGGGGCAATCTGCGATCTGGGTTGCAGGGCAGAGGTTCCCGGAAAGGATGCAGCTAGAGCTCCCCCCTCCCCCCAGGCCACCGGGCCTCGCACCAGTGCAGCTGCTGCAGCAACGCGGGAAGCTTCTTATGTAAGTCAGAGCCGCTGACATCACCTTCCTTGTGAGTGTTGCAGCGGGACTAGGCGCCCAAGGACCGGAGCACCGGCCTAGTGCCTCCGCCCACCTTCTGCCCATTCCTAAAAGATTCCCTCGCCGCCTGATTTGACCGATCTTGCGCCAGGGGACCCTCCTGAGCGCCTCTCGGAGGGAAAATGACACAGAATGACATGTATTGGGAGCCCTAGGGTGTCGCAAGAGTGAAGTTAAGGGGCAGCAATGATGCTCAGGGGTCTTCCATATGCGTGTGGATTTGGGCGACAGTACCGGGGGGAGGGGGGGCGCCTCTGGGATCCTCGGAGAGCAGATAACACACAGAGTTATTTAGTAGGAACTTATGCTGTTCAGGGCAGAAGAGATGGCCCAGGGGTCTCACCGACATCCCCAGGGCCCGAGACACTCCTCCCTCCATGCCCCTCCCCGCGGCCTCTCTGGGCCACAAGGTTGGAGCAAAGTGCTTCAGAGTTCTTCTCTCCAGGCGGCAAGCGGCGCCATGCTACATCGCACATGAGCGCAAGGCACAAGTTCGGGGCTCCGCGCAGCCCCTGAGGTCACAGTAGGAGTGACAAAAACGTCAAGGCGAAGCAGAAGCCCTCAAAAGACACTCACTACTCCTGGAGCCCCCAAGCACGAGTGGGGGTGGGGTCGGACTATAGGTCTCAGGTTGGGCCACTGGGAACCACATAAGTTGCACCAACCCCCGCCCCACCCCCACCACTGGGGAGGGACAAGGAAGGTGATCACCAGAGGTGAATGACAGACCCCTCTGCCTCCTGTGTCGCCCGAAACGTCCCCTTTCAGCCCGTGGCTGCCTTTGAGTTCCGAGGCCGCCCCTTTAACTTTCTCCCCTCTGCATCTGCATCCCTGCAAACTCTCCGCACCTGGAGGATTGGGGTGGGTCCCAGGGGGAGGGAGGGGTAGTGAGGCGAGAGTACGGTGCAAGCTGCAGTGGGCGCGGCGCCTCGGGGCTGGGATTGCGGCGACCGGGGAGGGCGGAGGGTGCGGCGCAGGAGCGGAGCGCCGGCTGGAGGCGCGGATACTCACGCACTGTCTCCTGCTTGGGGTCCAGCGTGCCGAGGACGCGCTGCACGCCGCCGAGCTTGCCCTGCAGGGCCCAGACGCGGCGGTGGGTCAGCTGGATGTCGCTCTCGAGCTCCTGGAACAGGCTGCACGCGTGCCGGGCCACGTCCGAGAGCTGCCGGAGGACTCGAGCCAGCGCGGCGTTGCTGACCGCGCACAGGTCCAGCATGAGCAGCACGGCCGCGGCGGCCGCCGAGGGCGCCTCGCCAGCCGCGGACGCCGCCTCCGGGGCCCACACGGCGCTCTCCTCGGC